>NC_133657.1:52243347-52611741 GCF_009905375.1 Apium graveolens
CAACCTTAGATCGATATTTTGAGATTGGATACTTTTGTTAGTTGTTATTGTTATTGGTATCTTTGAGACAATGTCGAGATCAGGGAAATATACCTCTGGAAGACCCTCGGCTAGTACTCAAGTCCAAGAGCCGGACCACCCCCATGCTCAGGACCCGGGAGTGGATCAGGAAACACTCCAGGAGCAACCACCGCAACACACTCCTGTTTTGGAGAGAATTATTAATCCCCGGGATGCCAGGAGCCTCATCAAGCTGAACCAATACAAGTATACTAATGTCCCGGTGGCCAAAGAACATATGGCCAACCTCACAAGCAATGAGCTAGCAGAAGCAATCAGGCTCTATAGGCAGGAGCAAGCCCGGATCCAGGAAGAAGCTGAACTAGTGGACGAACCGGAGGAGTCCGGGGACTCCCAGCAATCAAAAAGATCAGTATTTGACCGCATTAGAGCCAAAGGGAAGAAAAACCAAAAGGATCAGGGCAATAAGAAAGAAGCAGAGCTAGCCAAGCAGAAGAGGTTGGAAGAGTTGATGGAATAAATAAGAAAGGAAGAAGAAGCGAAGATCGAGCTAAAGATCGAAAGATGCAGTTAGAAGAAGAGAAGCTACTGGCAAAGTCCAGAACTAAAAGAGCCCTGAGAGATCCCACTCCGGAACTCATCTCTGATGAAGAAGATGAGGAGAAACAGAAGGACCTAAAAGATATGATCTATGAATTGCAAAGAAAGATGGACAAGGACTCCGGAGTAGAAATTGGGGAAACTCTAACTCCTTTCAGCCACTCATTAGAGGTCATCCCCCGACAGCGGGACCTGAAGCACTACAATTTTGATTTATTTGACGGTCTGGGAGACCCGGAAGAGCACTTGAATTACTTTGAGCAGATCGCCCAAATATACTACTACAACGACTTAACAAAGTCCAGGTTCTTCGCTTCAACGATCAAGGGAGGGGTGCAAAGGTGGTTCAGCAGGATTCCCTCCCGAAGCATCCATAGTTGGAAGGAGTTCCGCGCAGCATTCCTTCGAAGATTTAGAGCAAACAAAACACATAAAATGCATATATGTCACTTGAAAACTATCCGGCAGCATGACAACGAATCCCTCTCCGCTTATATGCGCCGGTTCTAAGAAGCAATCAACAAAATTAGAAACTTGAATGAGCGCGAAGCACTGAGCATCTTAGGAGAAACTTAGATCCGGAACACAATGAGAGATATAACGTAGAACTGATCAATAAGGAGCCACAAAGTCTGGCGGCAGCCTATTCAATGGCTACCAGATTCATAAAGGAAACAAATGTACTCCAGGCCATGAGGATGACCCGGAACGGGGGATCCATGAGTAAGAACTCCGATGAACGATCAAAATGGGGTTACCATCAGGACAAGAAGTTCAAACAAACCAGCAAAGCCAAGAAAGACAAGTTACTCCAGTCCTCCAGAGACTCGATCCTAAGCCGGAGTCCAAGAGCGATCCGGGACCAACAAAGCAACCCCGGGAGCCAAAGCAGGAGCCGGATTGGACTCCTCTCAACATGGTCCGGGAGGAAATCTTGAAGGAAATAAAAGACAAGCCCTTTTATTATCCTCCTAAGCCAATGCAAACTCCTCCGGAGAGCAGGCCTTATAACAGGCAGTGTGATTATCACGAGACACATGGCCACAAAAAGGAGAACTGCTTATCACTCAAATACTTCATCGAAGATCAAGTGAAGAAAGGAAACCTGAACAAGTACTTGGTCCGAGAAAGCAACAATAGAGGAGATGGGCAGAAGAGGGGAAATAATGTAGTCAATATGGTCCTAGGAGGCTCTCATTCCCCACCAAGAAGCCCGGACTTCGGCGAAGAAGTGCTCTCGATCCAATCACTCCCAGATCTGGTGATATCCTTCACCATTAAGGATTACGAAGGAGTCAACCACCACCACAATACGGCCTTAGTGGTCACCTTGGACATTTTTGATAATGAAGTAAGAAGAATGCTAGTAGACAATGGTTCCTCGGTAAATATCCTCTTCAAGCACACAGTGGATTGTATGTAGTTAGGGAGTGTCCGCTCAGATGATTGCCGGGAGGACCCACTCTACGGGTTCAGACACAACCTAGTCCCGATCCAAGGGACCCTATACCTACCTGTAATTTTCGGGGCGGCTCCTAACCAAATTACTCATGTCATCAAGTTCTATGTCATCAACACTCATTCGTCCTACAATGGAATCATCGGCAGGTCAGCCTTAACAATGATGCAGGCAATAACTTTAATTTCTCATCTCAAAATCAAATTCCCAACCCCGATAGGAGTCGGGGAGATAAAAGAAGATTATGGAGTTACTGAGACATGCTACAGCCAAGGATTAGTCATGGAGGAAACACACCAAAACAACAAAAGGAAGGCCACAGTCCTTCGCAAACAGCAAAGTATCAAGAAGCACCGACTCAGGCCAAGAGAAGAAACAACAAAAGAAGTGCAAGTCATAGAATCAAGCCAGGTCCTAGACCAAGCTAGTCCTACCATGCAAGCAACCAAAGAAAAGGGGTCGGACCAAATAAGCTCCTACTTGAAGAAGAACTCAGAAGCCCGAATTCATCAAATGGTCTCAACCAAATAGCAAGAAAAAATTGAAGCAGAAGTTGAAACAAAAGAAGTCCAGGTTGAAGAAAGTAGTCCTAGCAAAAAGGTAAAAGTTGGGTCAGGACTCGAGGAGTCCTTCAAAGAAAGACTAGTGTCCTTGCTCCGGGAGTACAAAGATGTGTTCGCCTAGAGTCCAAGAGACATGTCCGGACTACATGAGTCCATAGCTATGCACAGCCTAGATGTCAACCCTAACAGAAAACCTGTCAAGCAGAAGCGAAGAAACTTCGCCCCAGAGAGGCAGAAGGCCATAGATGAAGAAGTGGAGAAGCTACTCAAAGAAGGAATCATCCAAGAAATAAAGTATCCGGAGTGGCTAGCTAACGTTGTTATGGTAAAGAAGTCCAACAGCAAATGGAGAATGTGTATGGATTACACTGATCTGAATGATGCATGCCTGAAGGACCCATACCCTCTCCCATATATTGATCAATTGATAGATTCCACCTTCGGACACATCATGCTAAGTTTCATGGATCTCTTTTCCGGATATAACCAGATCAAGATATACCTAAGACAGCATTCATAACTCACAGAGCAGTCTATGCTTATGTGATGCTGCCCTTCGGACTGAAAAGCACAGGATCCACTTACCAAAGATCCATGAACAAGATATTCAAATCTCAAATCGGCAGAAACTTGGAGTGCCATATCGACGATATGATCTCCAAATCAACAACTATACCAGGACACGTAGAAGATCTGAAGGAGTGCTTTGACAACCTGAGGAAGAACAAACTTAAACTGAATCCAGAAAAATGTACCTTCGGGGTAGGAGCAAGCAAGTTCTTAGGATTCATGATCAGCAACAGAGGCATAGAAGCTAATCTGGAGAAGATAAAAGCAATCCAGGAGATGAGGGCTCCCAGGACCCAAAAAGATGTGTAAAAGCTAGCATGTTCCTTAGCAGCACTCAGGAGATTTGTCTCAAACCTAGCAGAGAGGTGCTTACCATTCTTCGATTTACTCAAGGGAGCAAGAAACAAGAAAGAGGTAAACTGAAGTCCGGATTGCCAAAAGGCATTTAAGGAAATTAAGTCCTACCTCTCTTAGCCACCAGTCCTAACTAAAGCTCAACCAGGAGAGTCTCTCTACTTATACTTGTCAACGGGAGCCCAAGAAGTAGGAGCTTCCCTAGTCAGGGAATAGAATGGAAAACAACAACCAGTCTACTATGTAAGCCAAGTTCTTAAAGATGCGGAAACTAGATACCCAAGACTGGAGAAGTTGGCCTTCGCCTTAGTCACAACTTCAAGAAAACTCAGGCACTACTTCTAGGGAAGAGAAATCAGAGTGGTCATAAATCAGCCTCTAAGAAAGATAATTTACAAGCCAGATGTGTCGGGAAGACTAGTCAATTGGGATGTGGAGTTGAGCCAATTCAATTTAACTTTCATTCCCAGGACTCCCATTAAAGCTCAAGCACTTGCAGATTTCATAATCGAATGCAACTTCCCAGAAGAAGAACCAGAACCAATGAACATGGATCCAGAGATAGAACAAGATGCAAGTCCGGGCGCCGGGACCTTGAAAGTAGATGGTTCTTCAATAAGCGAAAGATCGGGAGTCGGACTCATACTGAAAAGTCCTGAAGGATTCACCATTCAAACAACTATATCCTTCGGTTTTCCCGTAACAAAAAATCAGGCGGAATATGAGGCATTGATTGCAGGACCAAAGCTCTCCAGGACTCTGAGGGTCCAGGACTTAAAAATCTACAGCGACTCCCAGATAGTGGTCAAGCAAACAAACGGAGAATATATAGCAAATGACCCTATTCTGTCCAAGTATCAAGCACTGGTTCAAAGTTACTTAGCCTCAATCCCAAAGCATCAAGTTCTTCAGATATGTCAAGAAGAAAATGAAAAAGTGGATATTCTATCCAAATTGGTCCGGAACTCATCAAATCTGGACTACTCAGTTTACTTCGAAGAACTCCACAAACCATCTATTGATTCCAGAGAAATCTTGGAGATCGAAAGCAACCAGAACTGGATCACTCCCTTCATCAACTACTTGGAAAAAGGAGAGCTCCCAGAAGAAAAAGGAAAAGCCCAAAGATTGAAAACAAAAGCAGCCAAGTTCTTCCTCGAAGGAGGACTACTCTACTGAAGGACTTTCTCATCTCCTATCCTGAAATGTGTCCGCCCAGAAGAAGCAAAGTATTGTTTGACGGAAGTCCATGAAGGGATATGAGGAGATCACATGTCCGCAAAGGCCCTAGCTCATAAGATCATAAGACAAGGCTACTACTGGCCAACTATCCACCAAGACGCAATAGAGTTCGTGAAAAAATGCAAGGAATGCTAGCTCTTCAGCAATGTGTCCTGGATCAGCCCAGTCCTACCCTCCTCGGTCCTATCACCTATCCCCTTTGATATCTGGGGCATTGATATTGTGGGACCCTTTCCCCGGGCCAAAGGAGATCTTAAGTACTTGTTAGTCTCAATTGATTACATGACCAAATGGGTTGAAGCGAAAGCAATGAGAACAATCAATCAGCAAGACTACATAAAGTTTATGGACAATATTTTGATGAGGTTCGGGATACCACGAGTCCTAGTATCAGATAACGGACCCCAGTTCATCGGATCAGAATTTGAGTCCTACCTTCAGGAGCGCGGGATCAAGCACAAAAGATCATCAGTAGCATATCCCCAAGGAAACGGCCAAGTAGAAGTCACCAACAGAATCCTGCTCCGAGGTATTAAAAAGAGACTCAAAGAGAGCAAAAGCAAATGGCCAGAAGAATTACCAAGCGTACTATGGTCCTACAGGACAAGCCCCAGGACAAGCACCAGAGAAATTCCATTCAAACAAGCTTATGGCACAGAAGCAATGCTTCCTATTGAAGTGGGAACTCCTTCTCACAGAGCAATAAACTTTGACGAAGAAGCCAACGAAGAAGAACTCAGAACAAACATGGAGTTAATTGATGAGGTCCGGGACCAAGCTGTAGAACGGATGGAAAAATACAAGGAGAAGACAAGAGAGTACTTCAGTAAGAATTTCAGAGTCAAAAACTTCCAACTGGGAGACTTAGTCCTCCAAGACACAGAAGCATCAGATCCCACAAACACTGGAAAGCTAAAGCCCAAATGGGAAGGACCATACAAGGTCAAAGAAGTCCTGAGGCCAGAAACCTACAAACTCCTGAACATGGATGCCTCAGAAGTCCCAAATACTTGGCATGGACTAAGGCTAAGAAAATTCTACCAATAGAAGTAAACAAACAAAGCAACCAAAATCTTGTAGCCAATATGGCAAGCAATCAGTTTGTTTTTACTCATGATTTGTATGAATGAAACTTCGGATTAGTGAAATGCATTTCTCTTTTTACAATTATTAAAACTACCTACTAGTCCGGACAAAATATTATTCGGGACTAGAGCAACAATATTTACTTAGAAATAATTTTCTAAGAAGCAACCACTAGTCCGGACAAGCTATGAGTTTGGACTAGAGCAAACATATTAACTTAGAATTATTTTCTAAGTAAAAATAAACTACCACTAGTCTGGACAAGCTATGAGTCTGGACTAGAGCAAACATATTTACTTAGAATTATTTTCTAAGTAAACCTAAGCAATCATTAGTCTGGACAAGCTATGGGCCCGAACTAGAGCAAACATATTAACTTAGAATTATTTTCTAAGTAAAAATAAGCTACCACTAGTCCGAAAACTCTATGAGTCTGGACTAGAGCAAATATATTTACTTAGAATTATTGTCTAAGTAAACTAAGCAACCACTAGTCCGGACCACCTACGAGTCTGGCCTAGAGCAAACATATTTACTTAGAATTATTTCATAAGTAAAAATAAGCGACCACTAGTCCGGACCAACTACGAGTCTGGACTAGAGCAAACAGATTTACTTAGAATTATTTTCAAAGTACAAATAAACAACCATCAGTCCGGACCACCTATGAGTCTGAACTAGAGCGAACAACAACTTAGAAAAAATTACAAAGGCAAAAATAAACTACAGAGACAAAGCTAAATAACAGCAAATGAAAGAAAACATTCAAAAGTTAACCGAACTCAAGTTTGCCCGGAGCCAAGTACGATAATTACAACCACAGAGGATTAAACGTCTTAAACAATATCAATTACAATTCAGAAAGAAATTAAGAGTCAAGAGCATTCGGCGGAAGAAAGCTGGGGCAAAGACCATCGAATGACTCTGGATGACCGAGTCCAGCTTCGATGTTCTACTTGGCTTTAATTAATTCCTCGACAAAGCTGTCCCAGTCCGCCTCCAGATTGGTCTTGATATGCCTTTCGGCAACCAACCAACAACGAGCTATCTCCGGAGCACCAGCATTCACCATTGCCTTGTCATACTCCTCTGACTTCTTAAACTCCTCAATCACCTCCGACTCCGCACGAACTGAAGAAAGCTATTTCCGGAGCTCAGCTAGATCGGACTTCAAATCAGCAACTTCCTTCTCAGCATTCTTAGCCCGGGTCGTAACCGCAGTAAGATGCTTATTCTGTCCGGAGAGAGAGGTGTCCTTAACGATAATCTGGTCCATCAGCTCCTTAATCTAAACATCTTTGTCAATAAGAGAAGTCTGGGCAGCCTTCAACTAATTATAAGCAAGAGAAGCAGACCCGGCCATATAGCCGCCAAGCTGCAAAAAAAACATATGCACTCTCACAAAATAATCTAAGGAAAAAGGAGGGAAAAAAAATATAACAACAAAGTACCTGACCCCAGAGCCGGGTACACTCCTTCATAGTCGCGTCGAATTCGGAATGGTTCATTTTCTTCTAAACATCCTGATTCGGGATCCAAGCAATGAAGCGAGCAACCTTAACCTCGAGCTTTGGGCTGCTACCCCCCGGATTCTCAACCTTGAGACCCTTTCCTTTGTCCACTCCAGACTCCCCACCAACAGGAACATTCTGAGCCCGGGGAGGCTTCCCTCCAACACTCCGAGACCTCTTTTTCTTCCGACCAGCTTTAACATCCGGAATCTCCCCAAGAGGATCAAGCTCCTCCAAATTCTCATATTCATCACCTATCTCCACCTCAACATTCCTCTCCGGACCCCTTACATTTGCATCAGACTCTAGCGTAGAGATAACATTGCTCTGAGACCCTTCTTCCAGAGAAGCATTCGATCCGGACCCACCAACAGCAGCTTTCTTAGGCAGTTTGAACGCTTTCCCTAAACCCTTCAAAGCATCACTGTATGCCGAATAAGACATGTCCAGATTGTAGTGAGGTAGACCTGAAAAACACAAGGGAGAAATAAACTTAGAACAAGTATAAGACACAGAAAAGCTAGCAGTTCTGAAACATAATAGTCCGGACTCAAGATAAAAAACTTACACCCCAGCCTATTCATAGTTTTATACATCATGAATGTATCGCGGGTCAGTTGAATACCCATACATTCACAGAAGGCAAACACCATCCGGATTGTCTCTCCCTGGAGAGTAGCTTGAGGGAACCGGGTCCGGACTCCCTCATGAGAAATGTGAGGGAGATACTTCAAATCTAAACCCATCAGCATAATCAACTCCCCATTTCAATGCTTCAGGGAAGACTGTTGAATGATGGGCCTATAGGAGCCGCCATATCCGCACTCTGCAGCCCAGAACCGAAGCTCATACAGAGCCATCTAACTGGACTTAACCAGACTAAAGATGTGGTGCCACAACCTAAAGGTAGGCTGCACCTTGAACTGATGGCAGCAAGCTATGAACCAAGTCATCCACTTGATCCCATTTGGAGTTATCTGCATCGGAGACAAGACGTACTCATACTTGTAGAGACACTTCAAGAAGATATGCTAGAACGGGTTCCATCCGGAGCGCAAATGCTCCAACCACACCGGCACAAATCCATCAGCCGGACGGTGATAGATCCGCTCACCGGGCTCCGGCCACCTTCACTCAATCCGGGGATCTAACTAAAAAGCAGCCCAGATTGATGGGTCCTGCGTCACGTGATCCAACGCAGCATATTCATACTTCAGCTCGTAGGGCTCCTTGGCGACAATGCTATCCGCAAAGCTCCTATCAAATTCTTCACGATCATAAGGCCCCGGACCGGCATTTGGTTGTCTTGCATATCCGGACCTTATGCTCCTAAAGTACCAGGTATTATCAATCTCCTCACTCTGGCTAATAAAAAAGTTTAGCATGTCTACCCACAGCCCCTCCGGAGTGCATGGTACCTTCCTAGAAGATTTCTAATCTACAGTTAATTTGGTAATGGCACTCAAACTAGATGTAGATGCTTTCTTGCCCATCTCTAAGCGCTCAGAATCCGAATCAAAATTCGTCAGTCCGGAGTAACTGGATATGTAGGCTTTTGCCCGAGCTTTAGTCCAGACCATAAACCTAAATCAAATTACAGAGGTTAGTCTAACACCCTACAAATTTTTATCTTGCAATCTACATGGTCCGGACTACTACCCTATGTTTAGTTTTATAAACTTAAGAGCAACCAGTCAGGAAGCCCGGATCCCAAAAACCCAAACAAACCAATAACCCCACAAACCCAAAAAACCCAACCCGCACAAACCCGCAAATATATAAGTCCGGACTCCACAACCCTACAAATAAACTTAGAGTCCGGACTAAAACTACACAACAAGATTACATCAATACACCAAACACATATCTACGAGTCCGGACTATTCATCTAAGTCCGGACCAACCTAAAAACCCTAATTCCAGAAACACGCTTATCCAAAATAAAAACCAAAACATGGCCACAAAATATATAGATACATACACACGAACACAGTCACACCTATGAACACAAGAAACAATGTGAAACCAACAAAAAAAGAGAAACAAATACAAACCAAAAAGCAAGAGAAAGGAAGAATGATCTTACAAGAACAGAGAATAAGGAGAGGTTGAGGACGACCAAGCAACAAACACAAATCTCCGAGAACTCCCGTAACAACCGGCGACGGCGGCAAGAACAACAAAGAAAAAGATGAAAATAAGAAGAAGAACAGGGAGAGAAAAGCAAAGGTAAAAAAGAAAATAAAGGGAGAGGAGTGCCTTTTATAGTCGAGGTAAAAACCAAGGGACACAAACACGTGTCCAAATCCTGGATATCCATCACGATCAAGTAAACACGGCAATTAACACACATCATTATTATGATACGTTTTTTCACAAATAACAGCTGTAAGAATTCAAATCGTTGGAGGGAAAATCCAAAATATATTTCAACTTCCCAGTCTGGACCACTAACGTCAACGCAATCCAGACAACAACTTTAGTCCTGATTGGATTAACTCAGCCCAATCCGGACTTAGGAGCAAGCAAAGCTCAAATTCTTCTAATGGATAAACCTTAGTCCTGATTCGCTGAACCCAGCCTAATCCGGACTGGTGGACAAGCAAAGTTCAAATTCTACTGTGGACAAACTTTAATCCTGATTGGCTGAACTCATCCAAATCCGGACTAGGGGGCAAGCAAATCTTATATTCTTTTAATGGACAAAACTTAGTCCTAATTGGCTGAACCCAGCCCAATCCGGACTAGGGAGCAAGAAAAGCACAAATTCTTCTAAGGACAAACCTTAGTCCTGATCGGATGAACTCAGCCCAATCCGGACTGGGGGCAATCAAAGCTCAAATTCTTCTAATGGACAAACCTTAGTCCTGATTCGCTGAACCCAGCCTAATCCGGACTGGGGGACAAGCAAAGTTCAGATTCTCCTATGTACAAACTTTAGTCCTGATTAGCTGAACTCAGCCCAATCCGGACTAGGGGGCAAGCAAAGCTCAAATACTCCTAAGGATAACGATCAAGAGCACAACATTCAATAAAATACAGCCATACTCCCCCATCCAGAAAATCTGCATAAGGGAGTGGGGGCACATGATAGTCCATATAACTCCTACAAGGACAAGACCCGAACTCCTAACTCCATCCAGTCACGCGCCCCACTAATCCTAACTGGTCTAGTCCCGCAAGCCCAGCCTTAAGAGGTCCCAGCACGTGAGGCACATATCGCAACGCGTTATAGGGACAGCTGTCACCCATCAATCATGGGAGTGATCAAGGCACGTGTTAGAAGATCCTCAGAACATTTCCCAATCAATCCCCTCCCGACACGTGTGAAGCATCCACTTCAGCCAGGTGTCCTCCGCTCCTAAAACCAACGACTACGATTAAAAGGTACCAACCCCAAAACCCTACCATTGGGCTATAAATAGTCTAAGAGGGAAAGGCTTTGGGGTTAATCATTCTCTTACACTCATATACATACACAGCCACCTGACATTTGTATCTATCTTCATCTCCCCCAAAAGCGAGTTCTTACTCTCATACTGGAGGCGCCGCGGGACTCAAACCCCCTTCCGGTGTTATTTTGTAGGAACCCCAAGACAGCTACACCATCACAGCGGAGAAGGATCCAGGCAAGGCGACGAAGGAACAGCCCCGTCACCAAGAGTTATCAGGTTTTGCTTTAGTTAAAGGAAAGTAGTAGTAAGTAAGCCCGACAAAAGACCAACAATCAATGCATTATTGTATGTGTCTGGTTCATCTTGCATCCAACTGTTGCGAGATTCAGTATAAGTTTTAGTCAGAAATGGGCCTCCTGCAAGTGCTCTAACTGCCACTTTAGAATTAGGTTCTGCTGAGTCAAGCCACTTCCAGCCAGGCCATCTAAGCAAGTCGGATTTTTATCAGCCTTAATTGAGGCTCATGTATGATGCACATATTGCGATTTGGAGAAACTTATTCCTATAGCCCACAAGATAACTCATTTTCAATATTTTTCCCAAGAAATAATCAGCCTATCATGATTTAACAATGTAGCTGATTAGTTATGTCTTTCTCAATACAATGTGGTTCACAGGTTGTAATGATTACTTGTGACGCCCTCCAAACCCCGTTCAGAAGTTTGGGGTCCACAACACACACCATATATAAACCTATTTATGAATATAATAATATTTATTGAATTGACCCTACTTACCATATTCCATGGATCAAACCAGTTTAAAGTATATCCACAAGCCACAACCTTACTTATATGACAACGTACCAAATCCCAGTTTATTTATCTTACAACGGAAGTAAACTTTATTACAAACTATCAACACAAACTATCAACACAAACTAGTACAAACATCATCTACTAGTTTATTCCATTTCAACCTGGAAACCTAGATCGCGCAGTTGTCTGGGGATCCTCGCTACCACCAATTTCCTTTTTAACTGGAAAAAAATATAAACATATTTGCAAGAGTGAGCTAACTAGCTCAGCAAGTCACAATGACAACACTGAGATTAAACAATGATCAATTGTAATGATATAAGGAATTATGTTTCCTGATAAGCAATGATTAGAATTGGATATTCACTTTTATTTTAAAAATCAAGGTTAGGCTGCTGACCAGTCACGTACTAACCCCGAGCAAGGCTCCCAGCTTTACTCTATATACTGGATCCTAGGCACACATTGGCCTAATATGACCACGAATCTGGTCTGACCACGAATCTGGTCCATATTTAAATATAATCCAATTCTAGAATAACAATATGATAAGCAATGTAAATCAATAAGCTGAATCACAAATAACATTTATCTCAAAGCATAGGGTGATTATCAATTCCATGAAGGTATAACAAGAAAATCATAAGGATTGGCTTTCAATCAAGGAAAAATCAGAAAGTAGAAGACCAAGGGTTCAAGGGTTACAATAATTGGTCTTCTGTTATATAAGACATAAAGGTTCGTATGTTGAATAATTCCATATCAAGAATCAGTAGGTGATATATATGTATTTGTGGAGTAGTATCGTATATGTGTGGTTCATATCTGAAAATTGAACAATCAATGGTTTACGAATAATAAGGCTTATGACTCAAGATCAATAAGAATCAGGGTTTAGGGTGAACTACTTCAAAGTACTTGCAATATAGAATATGAACTATTTGAAATAATTGCAACATAATGAGGAGAGTTCGAAAATACTTGCAATTATAGTACAAGAAAGTTCAAGGATACTTGCTGTATAACAAGAGAGAATAGAAATACATGCCTTATCAATTCGCTTTTACTTTAATCGTACTTGTCCACTGGTTTTCACTCGTCAATCACTTTCTTTCCCTTTTTACGTCTCGCTTCCTCTGTTAAACATCACATTTTATTTATCAATACTACTTCTCATCACATTATATTCGTTACAAGCTTTTATCTACCCTTCGCTTCACCCAAATCTGACGTATGGATTGAAAGTTATAATAAAAAACCGCCAAACAATGCACATATAGTCATATTATATATCAAGAAGATCACATATAACATGTAGCACGTATGATATTCAATTAAAATAAATATTTAAAGAAGACTCAAGGTCAAAATGATTTTCCAGGTATTTAATATGAATTTTTGAATATTTTTCGGAATTAAAACGGGTCTCCGAGTCATTTTATAATTAAATAACAGGGTTCGAACACCCGAATCTGACTTTAAAATAATTTAATAATTATTATCGAGCCATGAAAATAATTTTAAATAATATTCAAAAACTCGAAACTATTTTTCGGAATTTTTAAATCCAAATAAATAATTAAATATAATTAAATAATCAATTAAAATCAATTAATAACTAATTAAATTAACTAATCAATTAATATTTAAATTAATTGACTAATTAAATAATTAATTATCATCTAAAGATAATTAATTAATTAATTAAGATTTATTTTAGAATTAAAAATTATTTTCAGAATTAAAAATATTAATTTTTGGAATTTAAAACAAATAAAAAAAAGTTCTGAAATAAATATAAAAAGATAATACCATTTCTGTAAATAATAAAATAGAAATATGATTTTTGCAAAATTCTGAAAACACAGGGACTGAAATAAAAGAGTTTACAAAACTCAGGGGCCTAATTGTAATTTATCAACTCCGGTCGTCTTCTCCGACGAAACGACGGTGGCGTCGTCGCCGGCCACCTTCGACCGCCCAGAACTCGACCAAAAAACTCCAGATTTATTCTACACGATGAGACGATCATGATTCTGCAAACAAAATCACCAAAAACTTCGTCGTTTGGCCGGAATATCAACAGGAAAACCCATCGGCGGCGAACCTTCCAAACTCCGATCATCCATTTCCGGTAATCGTTTGTTGATTTCAAATATACCATTCGATTCTTTGTTAAACGATCTACAACTTGGTATAATCAATTTCAAAGAATAACTCCAAACAAAGAAATACCCAAATTTTAATTAATAACATTCAAAGCTATAAACCCTAGTTCTTCATTTTTCGAGAATCAAACAGCAATTTGAACATGTTATTGAACTCCAAATTCATCATATAATATACCAAAATAACCAGGATAAAATTATCTACAAGATTAAGCCATCAAATCATATCAACAACATCAAAATTAAAATTTCATAAATTAATGTGTAATGAATTTGAATTAAAATAATTAAATAAGAAAATTACCTTGATTTCTGCACTGAAATGGATGATTGATTCTGAAAGAGCTTTTCGAGAGTTTCGATTCGATATATGGTACGCTCGATTCCGAGTTCGATAACGCTTTCGGATTTGAGTTTGATTTTCAAGAATGCTTTCTCTGTATTTTCTATATTTTTACAGATCGATTATGATTATACGAATAAAATAAAATAAGAAATAGGCTATTTATATTTATGAAATATTAATACCCGTTGGATTATATTGGAATCGTAAAATAAGTTACTTAGCCGCTAAGTAACTACAAAAAAACCCGATTTGATACCCGTATTGGATAATTATCCAAACCAGACTTCTTATAAAACACTTTATACGAAAATAATGTAATATTATTCTGTCTTTCGAGAATACGGGTTTTGTTGATTTATCGAAATGATCATTGTATTGAAAATTTTGCGCAGGGACGCGTACGGGTCAAACCGTAATCCGGATTGAAAAAGTTAAAATACGGAAAATGTTCAGAATGATCAGATTAGGTTAGGAAGTAGTTTTCGGAAGAGTTTTGGGTTCTAAAAACATAAAAAAGGTTGAGGTTGGACGAGTCCCGATTTTATAAAATAGTTTTATAATTATGCAAAAAATAATTATTAAATCTATAAATCATTATAAAATCATAGAACGATCCAAAAATTACCTGAAAAAATATCACAATTATCTATAATTTATTCTGAACATAATAAATTTAACATACCCATATCTTATCATATATAAACATCTAAATATAAATATCAATCATTAGATAATTCACCAAAAATTCACATAATAATAATTTATTGATAAAAATAATTACACGCTATATCCTAGATATTACATCCTTCCCCTTTTAAAAGGATTCTATTATCAGAATCTCCTAAGTAAATAAATGAGGGTACTTTTCTCGCATATCACTTTCTAATTCCCATGTTGATTCTTCAACCTTTGGGTTTCTCCACAACACTCTTACTAACTTTACAACTTTATTTCTCAATATCTTCTCTCTTTCTTCTAGAATCTCTGTTGGATTCTCTATATAAGATAAATCTTCCTGAAGTTCTATTGGCTCATATTCAATTACATGCCTAGAGTCTGGATTATACTTTTTAAGCATCAATACGTGAAAGATATTATGAATGTGCTCCATGTGCGGGGGTAATGCCAATTTGTATGCTACCTTGCCGACATGTTTCAAAATTTCAAAAGGTCCAACGTATCTAGGACTCAGCTTTCCTTTCTTTCCAAATCTTGACAATCCTTTCCATGGTGACACTTTCAGTAACACTAGATCTCCTTCTTTGAATTCCATATCCTTTATTGATCTGCGTACTTTCAAATCTCTTGAGTAAATTCCTTATGTATTTGGATTGATTTATGAAGATCCCTTCATTAGTCTGTTTAACTTGTAACTCCAGAAAGTAACTCAATTCTCCCATCATACTCATTTGATACCTAGACTGCATTAGCTTTGCAAATCTCTCACAGATTTTATCAGTAGTAGATCCAAAAATGATATCATCAACATATATATGTACTAATAACAAGTCCTTACCATGGTATTTATAAAATAGAGTTTTGTCAATTGTACCTCTTGTGAAACCACTTTCTGGCAGAAATAGAGCAAGTGTTTCATACCAGGCCCTTGGAGTTTACTTCAGTCCATAAAGTGCTTTATCCAGTAAGTAGACATGATCTGGAAACTTTGGATCAATGAACCTTGGAGGCTCTTCAACATAAAATTCCTCTTCAAGTTCTCCATTTAGAAATGCACTCTTTACATCCATTTAGAAACTTCTTGTGAGCGGCATAGGCTAAAAAGATTCTAATTACCTCAAGCCCTTCAACTAGAGCAAATATCTCATCATAATCAATGACTTTTTGTTAAAATAGCCCTTTGTAACCAGTGTTGCTTTATTCCTGGTGATAATGCCTTCACTATCAGTTTTGTTTCTGAACACCCACTTTGTGCCAACAACAGATCTGTTCTTTGGTCTTGGCATAAGAGTCCAGACTTTGTTCCTTTCAAATTCATTAAGCTCCTATTGCATTGCTGTAACCCTGTCAAATCTTGCAGAGCTTCTTCAACCTTCATAGGTTCAATTTGAGATAGAAATGAATGGTAGAGACATTCATTTTGAGTGGCTTTTCTGGTTTTTACACCACTGTCAGGGTTTCCAATGATTAAGTCAGGTGTGTGTGACTTAGACCATTTTCTTGCAGATGTAAGGTGACTACTTGAAGACAAACCTCCCCTTGATTCATGAACTCTCTGTTACTTCTTGGACTAGTACCACTGTTATTTCCTGATGCTCCCCCTGAATCAGTGTTCCCGTTGTTATCAACATTTGATTCATCAGAGTTTGAGGAATTTGAGTCTGATGATCTATCTGCTGATGTTTCTTGAGTTGAATCACTTGTATAAGTCTCTGGATTTGAATCATGTTGCTCCCCCTCAACATATGCTTCAATACCAGAAGAACTTCCACTGTTATGTTGATCACCAGAGCTTTGAGTGATATCAGGATGTACTGTATCATGATCAGGATTTAAAATTCAGCATAAGGTACTTCATTCTTAAATCTCAATTTATCATGGTCATCTGAATCTTATAGACTTGTTATCTTCTTGTCATCAAAAGATACATGTATAGATTCCATGACTGTTCTTGTTCTCAGATTATAAACTCTGAAGGCTTTTATGGACAATGGATATCCCATAAAAATTCTTTCATCAACTTTTAGATCAAACTTGGTCAGCTGCTCCGGATGAGTTTTAAGAACAAAACACTTACAACCAAAAATGTGTAAGTACTTCAAATTTGGCTTCTTTCCCTTTACCATCTCAAATGGTGTTTTTCCATGCATATTGATCAATGTTGCATTTTTTGTAAAGCAAGCAGTTTGCACAGCCTCAGCCTAGAATTAGGTAGGCAATCTTGCTTTATCTATCATGGTTCTTGCAGCTTCTATGAGAGTACTATTCTTTCTTTTAACAACTCCATTTTGTTGTGGAGTTCCAGGAGCAAAAACTCTTATTTTATCCCCTTGAGTTTGCAGAACTCTTCCATAGACCTATTCTTGAATTCAGTTCCATTATCATTTTTGATGATCTTCACTTTGTATGTTGACCCTTTTTCCAGCTCCCTCACATGATCAAGAACAATGGATGGAGATTTATCCTTGGTGTGCAGAAAATACACCCATATGTATCTTGTATATTCATCAACAATTACGAGTGCATACCTCTTCTTGGCAATTGACATAACATTCACTGGACCAAAGAGATCAATATGAAGTAGATGATATGGTTCAAGAATGGAGGATTCAATTTTACTCTTGAAAGATGTTTTTCTTTGCTTGGCTTTCTGGCATGAGTCACATAATCCATCAGGAGTAAACACTGCATTGGACAATCCAATCACAAGTTCATTGATATTGTTGAAGTTGAGGTGAGAAAGTCTTTTATACCAGTTCCAGCTGTCTTCCACAGATGCTCTACTTAGTAGACAAACTTCTGAATCATTAGTACTTGTGGAGACCCAGGCTTCATATAAACTACCATGTCTTACACCAGTCATTGCAATCTTGCCATCAGACTTACTGACAATTTCACAATGCTCCTCAGAGAAATTGACATGGTAACCTCTGTCACAGATTTGACTCGCACTGATCAGATTATGCTTGAGTCCTGCAACTAGAGCTATATTTTCAATGATGATATTTCAAACTTTGATATTGCCATATCCCAAGATTTTTCCTAAGTTGTCATCTCCATAAGAAACACGTGGGCCAGCTTTCTCCTCAAATTCTGATAGCAAGGATTTATAACCAGTCATGTGTCCTGAGCATCCACTGTCTAAGACTAGAGTGCTCCTCATGTTACCCTACAATCAGTAATTGGAATCAGTTAGTGTTTTTAAGGACCCATACTTGTTTGGATCCTTTGTCTTTTTTAAGTTTGTTAACATATGCAGCAGAAGACTTTTTATCAGAGTTTATGTTAACATCATTACTATCAATATTTATACATGCAGAAACAGACTGTGCTTTAATTAAAGAGGGTTGCAGTTTATAATAATCATAATACAAATTGTGATAATCTTTACATGTATAAAAAAAGTGCCAAAGACTACCACAATGAAAACAAGGACTCGGTGGTTTATATATAACTATTATATTCCTAAACTCTGATTTGGATGGAATGATATTTATCTCTTTATTCTTTATACAAGAATTAGCAAGATGATTAGTGCTACCATAGTTCAAATAGGCCTTTCTAGGTGCATTAGGAGGAGTTACATAATTTCCATTCTTATTAACACCTACCATGTCGTTCCTATTTTTCCTAGGCCTTTTCTTCTTGTCTTTCATGTGTAAATCCTTCAGCTTTTGCTTAAGTTGTTTCTGAGTCATTGAACCAATATTTACTGATTTTATGTGAACCTGTTCACTCTTATCAGTAATTAAGTTTGATCTAGGTGCTGAGGTTGAATCTTCCTCATTGATAGATTTGACATTATTGGCACTTGGATTAAACTTAATGGTCTTTATCTGAACCCTGTTCAGTTTGACCTTGCTATCAGTTTTTATTGGTTCTGTTTTCTCAGATTCTTTTTCAATTATCTTACCATAATTAGATCTAGCAGCATATCCTAATCCTGATCCCCAACAGCCATTCTCTAAAATTTCCTGAGTTAGTCCAAAGTTTAATAATCTCTCTTTCCTTAGCTAACTCCTTTGCTAGATAAACATGTTTTTCTAACAATTTTTCTTCAACATAAACAACATTATCTCTTTCTTTTTGAATTTCTAGCATGGAAATCAACTCAATTTCTAGGTAATTATTCCTTTTATTTAACACAAAATTTTCATTCTTGATTCTATTATTCTCTAAGGTTTGATCCCTGTAACTAACATTCAAAGTCTTAAGAAATAATCTTAATTCATAGATATCATCATTATCAAAAGCAAGGGTAGTCTGAGGTACCTTTGATTCAGCATTGTCATCCTCAGCATGAGCGTTTTCCATGAGAGAATAATTGATCCCATCTGAATATGATGAATCATCCCATTTTCTCTTCTTTGACATCAAAGCTTGTTTCTTCTCAGCTCTGGCTTTTCTACAATCAGCTACAAAATGTCCAATTCCATCATAGTTGTAACAACTCTCCTTTGACTTGTCAAGTTTTTCAGATCGTGATTCCTTCCAATCAGTATTTCTTCTGTTGTTCCTCTTATCAGAGTTTAAGGAACTAAAGCCTTTTCTGGAAAATATTCTCCCTTTCTTGAAGTTCTTGTAGACCATCTTCTTGAAGCTTTTAACCAGTAGGGCAGCCATTTGATCCATGTCTTCATTGTTGTTATGATCAGTCTCAGTATCTGATTCATTATCAGTATTTGAGTCATCATCAAATTTCGATGATTTAGTATCTGGCTTTGCAATCATGGCTTTCCCTTTGGAGTAGCTTTTCCTCTTAGCTTTGTCCTTTGGCTTCTCTTCAACTTTGAGCGGTACTAGTCTAGATTTAGATCCTTTCCTCTTGCTTCTTTATTCCATCTCTAGTTCATGAGTTTTCAGAACTCCATAGATCTCATCTAGAGGTGTTTAATCAAGTTGATAATTATCCCTTATTGATGTGACCTTAAAGTCCCATTTTTCACGGAGAGCAAGTAGGAACTTTAAGTTTGAGTCCTCCAAATCATATTCTTTTTCGACAAGGGATAAGTCATTCAACAGCTTCTGAAATTTATCATAGATCTCAGTTAAGGACTCATTGTCTCTTGAGTCGAAGTGCTCATATTCTTAAGTAAGTACTATCCTCCTGTTCTTCTTGATAGCAGTTGTACCTAGATACTTTACCTCTAAAGCATCCCATATCTCTTTTGATGTCTTATATCCAATAACCTTATTGGATATAACACTATCAACACTGATGTGTAGGATGTGTCTGACCTTAGCATCCTTCATAATAGATGAAAGATCTTCAGGAGTGTAGTCCTTACTGTCTTTGTCAACCATCTTCTCCGGTTCTCTTGTAACAGAAACAACTACCTTCATTGGTTTATGATGACCATCATACATCCTGTTTAGATATTCAAGATCTGTGGCTTCTAAACACATGGCCATCCTGACTTTCCAGATTAGATATTCATGTATCTTCGGGATTGGCACCTTGATTGCTTCATACCTACTCATGTTGCTGGTAATCTGTGATGTGGATGGGGTTGATGGTTTTTGATTCTGTGGTTCTTCTTCTTTTCTGACATTGTAGATTGATTTTCAGATCTTAAATTATTTGTATGTTAACAGCATGCTCTGGTACCAATTGTTAGGCCCTTAATCAATTGTAGAGGGGGGGGGGGTGAATACAGTTAATACAATCAATTCGACAAAACTTCAACAGAATCAACAATTTTTATATTAACAGATAAAAACTGATTACAAACGTACTCTCTCAAAAGGATGAACAAATATCTGTGAGAGCTTTTAGGTTATGCGAATGATATAACAATGTTCGCAATGCTTATAGCATGAAACTAATATGTGCTTTATATAGAGCATAGCTACACAATGTATAAGGAATCTTATTCTACTAACAACAAGGAAACCTATACAATACTTCTGAGATAAAGTCCTTCACCGCCTTGAATTCCTGCTTTCCTTTTCCTCCTCGAATATCTACTGAGGTGATAAATCCTGATCACATCATCTGCTGATCATCAAGTACTGATATAAGTACTGATGACATCACTTTTCAATAAATAATGATATAAGTTATGATATGAACTTCTGATAGTTTCTGCTGATATCATCAATTATATCTAACAAATGGAACTTCTATTTCGATTGTATAACAAGGGCTTTCAACAACAAATGCATAAACTTTGATGCACTCCATATAATGTCACAACAGACTGGGTACTCTCTAATTCATTACTGTAATTATAATTTTATTAGAGTAGTTTTATGTTTTATAAGAGATAGATTAAAAGCTGATCCTAATATAGTTTACTATGTTAGATTCTGTCAGCTTATATTTAATCATTGTTTTCCCAATACCCCAAACCCTGCTAACCAAATTATATCAGTATTTAAGCTTACAAAAAGAGATTTTTTCCGATTTAATTTCAAAAGATAAGGAGAGGACTGATCTTGCACCTCTAAGGATGCCAATCTCTTCCAGGGACTTGCTAATTTCAAGGATTCCTGATATATATGCACAATAAAATGTGCAAAGAGCTGAGCTACAGGCTATTACTTTTGGGAACCCCCCTTAGCTAATCCAAGCTCTACAACCCAAAAAGAATTCCAAACATAGGCCCCATCAGGGTCTCTCAAAAGGAATTTGTTGTAAAAATAAAGAAGGCGGCAAAGTCTGATGCCCCTCAACGATCAGGACTTAGGCCTTCTCAGAAGCCACACTAAAAAACAACTGAGAATCAAGGTGGATAACAACCTCAAATTTCACAATTCCTTAAACCTTCTACCACTCCTAAAAAGATTGTGGCTGATATCTCAAACTATGACAAGGAAGAAAATGCTCCTCTCCCATCAAAATTTACAAGTTTAAAGTCTGAACCAGTAACAACTGGCCAAGGTTCCTCCAAAAAGGCCAAGTTGACAAATACTGATGAACATGGCACAAATAAATCTCAAAAATAGCCAAGGAGTCATAAGGGTGACACAAAAGCTGATTCTCCTGTTAAAATCTTTGATTCCCCTGTCAAGCTGAAAAGAAAAGTAAGGGAGGTTACACATGAGTAGGTGAAAAGAATTGCACGAAGATTGAAGAAACAAAGCCATGTGTCAGCCAAAGAAAAAATTGATGAATCTCTTTTTGGATCAAGCCCACAAGAACCTGTATCTCAAAGTGATACGGAAACTACTAAAGATCCAGTCCGACAAGAACCTTCAACTCAAAGGGTTAAAAAAGACTCAAATATTGATCATGGTATTGGTAAAGGTCTGTTTGCAGATGCTGATGATCCAGTAAAGTCTGATGTTGCACCAAATTCACCATTTGTAGCACATAATGACTTTGTGATAATTTCTGAAGAAATTTTAGAAGAGAGCCCACAAGAACCTACTACAACAACAACTCAAGCTTCATCTGTAGTAGCAGCTTTAATATTTCTCCCAAGATTCATAAAATCAAGCCTCTCAGAAGTGTAATGTAACGCCCTCCAGACCTGGGGTATAAGTCTGGGGGTTACTAGCTAATCACCAAACCTGTACAATCTGATTAACAAATAATAAAATAATGAATCTAAACCCCTTTAACACTAACCAGGATCTTTTTAGGTTGAAGTATGAAAACAAGAACCACTAACTACTTTATTACAAACCAAATTCAAAATCTTACAAACTCTCTTTATTACAAACCATTGTCTAACCAGTTTTAAACTAATTTTATCTTTTTATTCAAACACACACACACACTAACTATCTACACTCCACCTGTTCGGGAAACTCAAAGCTTTCTTCCTAGATTGGGATCAACGCCTTGGGTATGAGAGGATCCCGAGGCTTGACCCGCTTCTTTACCACTCGAGTCCTGATGGGTTTCATATTCCTTCTTAACTGAAAATAATAAGGTGAATAACAATAAAAAGAGGTGAGCCAAAATTGCTCAACAAGTCCATAAAATATAAAAAGTATTTAAGCAGTTTAAATGAAACGGTAACCTGGGTATATCTCCAAAGATATAACCCCGCGAGAGTAGAAAGAAGGCCATTACTGGCGAGTACAAATGAACTAAACTGGACATAAGTTCGCATCTATACCCTGATGATCAGCCAGGATACAGTGCAGATCTATATCCCACTATATAGATCCCGTCGGGCACCCAGGCACTACGGCTCATCTCAAGGATCCGGTTATGTCCCTGTCCTTAGAATTACGTAAACTTAATCCCCAAAAGTATCACTATCCAGTCCATGGAATAGCAACCGGAACAATCGGTATGCTTTGATATATTCTAATCACCGGAGTATATCAATATTTGTGAGTAACAATTGGAATATTAAAAATGAATTCAAATGAAAAGGAGAAATCAAGAATCGAAATGAAATATGAACAAGAATCAAAAGAGTGCAAGCGTGATAAGAATCTGAAGAAATATCACTATTCTGAAATTAGATAGGGGAAAAACTTACCTTCTGCGTGACTCATTGTAATTATGTCACCTTTGTCTATCACCGACTCAACCTGCCTGGCTGGATTACCTTCTGTTATAGAAATAGACAGGTTTAGTCATTTCATACTTTAATTGCGTCTTAAATCGACTTCACATCGTTCCTATTGTCTACTCATGCGCTTATGACTAACTCGTATATTAAATATTAGCAAGTAAGACTCGATTAACCACATAATACACATAAGCACATAATCATTTTTAATAGTTAAAATAATTTTTAGAATCAAAATCGATTCGCTGATTGCTCAACTGATCATTATCTGACTCGTTTCCTATTTTTCGGAATTTTTCAGACTCGTCTCGGCACGCGATTCGACTGATAATCAAACGAATAACAAAGTCAACAAATTTCTAGAAGAAATTAGGCTTTAATATTATTTTAATGAAAAGAATTCATTATTCTGAGTCAAAGGGCTTTCGTTTCGCTCGAATTGGACTAACGGTCTATTTAATATCAATTAAAAATGAATATTTCAATTTATTATTCAATATAAATAATTATTACTAATTTTTAAAACCTAAAATAATTTTTAAATAATTGTTTAAGAAAAATCAGAATTAAAAATGATTTTTCAATAATTTTTGAAATTAAAATGAAATTATTACGATTCATTGAAAATTATTTGATTAATTATCAAAATAAATAATTATTTTTAAATAATTAATAAATAATTAATAAATAATAAATAATTAATAAATAATTAATAAATAATTGAGAAATAATTAAATCTGATTTTTAGAAAATATTTCATAATTATTTATAATATAAATTAATTAATTAAATAATTAATTAATCAATTTATTAAAAAAATATATCTGATTTTTAAAATTAATAAAAATTAAAATAAAATTAAAATTTCAGAAACAGTTGTCAGAAAATGGCTTCTGACAAAAACAGATTAAAACCGGGTTTTAAACCGGGTTTGAATCCGGGTAAATGGGTCACCAATAACCCAGATTCCGGTGACAATCCGGTCACCGGAAAATTTTCTGGCCACTTCAATTCAGGCCATTACAGGGATGGTTTGGACTGCTTTTGAAAGGGTTTTTACTCAACATCAACACAGCAACATCATGCTGCCATCCACAACCATACACGATCCCTAAGTCGTGTTTTCCGGCCAAAACTCAAAGAAACTCCGGCTAACTTCTGCAGATTCCGACAAGGTCGATTTCAGGCCAAACCACGAACTGTTAGTGCTCATTTTTACATGGAATCGATTGCAAATTACATTCTAAACACATATCAACTATCAACACAGGTTAATAACCCCTGGAACAGGATTACGGTCACAACCGACTTAAAGTCCAGCCAAAATCCGATTTGCCTAAATCGTGTACCAAAAATTATGTTCTATAGCTTAAAATAAACTCATAACACACACAATCAAAGCCCCATACTCTACAGAACCTCAGTTATCTCTAAATTCAAACACGGTCAAATAAAATTTTGCATAAACCCTAGATATAGTACAATCAACTCAAGCAATCGTCAGTAAAATTAACTAACAGGAATTGATCAGAAATCACTAGACAAAGCTATACATAACATCAATTTCAACTAATAACCCCAGAATCAAAAAGTACCAAATCGGGTATAAACCCTAGAAATTGAAAATAAAAAACTACGGATTAAAACATGAAATTGATATCAAAAACAGAAAGAACGGATCAAAACCTGTGATTTGAGTACTCGAACGGATCAAGGCTTTCTGGACTACAGCGGTATACGTTGTTAACTCAAAAACTGCAACTTGCCCATGGATCCACGGTCGTAACCCTTCTTGAAACCTTTGGACTCGTTTTTCTTCAGTATCAACTTGTTTTGGAACCAACCTAGCCAATTCATTAAATTTGGCTTCATACTCTGTCACGGACATACTTCCATGCTTCAATTCCAAAAATTTAATCTGCATTTGATTTCTCACATAGCGAGGAAAATGTTTCTCTAAGAACAGCTCTTTAAACCTATCCCATGCAATAACATCTTCACCCTCTAAAGCCTTTTTAGATTCCCACCAATAGTTTGCTTCTCCTTCAATAAATAACTAGCAAAGCTAGTCTTCTGGTCTTCACATATCTTCATTAGCGCAAATGTTTTCTCTATTTCTTTCAACCAAGTGGTAGCCTTAATAGGATCGGCTAACCCATCATATTCTGGAGGTTTAACTGACTGAAACTGTTTAAAAGTAACAATTGGTATAGCTGGTGGTATCTGATGCTCAGGACGAGGTGGCTGTTGTAACATTTGCTGTTGAATCTGCTGCTGATGTTGCTGTATCTGTTGTTGCATCATTACCATTTGTTGTTGCATCAGATGGAACATTTGGTTCATGGTATCGTTGGTTTGTTCTTCGGAATTGCTGTTAGAAGTCTAAGTCCTAGTCTTTTTCTTTGGTGCCATCTTCTGTTAATAAAACAAGTGATGTCTCTTTAACAGTTTAGTAATTAATTGACCGTAGATAAGAAAACAATTTATCCTGTATTAACAAAATTTAGATAATGGTTCAAAGAAAGAAAACAGTTTGCTTAATAAAAAAACAGAAAATGTAAACAGCTAAATGAAATGTTTGTCTTTTTTTTTTTGACAGAAGTTAAAGTATGAAAAGCTGTAAAACAATAAAGTAAAAGTAAATGCTGCAAAACTGTAAAGCCTGAAATTTAAATAAAGGAAATTTTGAAAAAGTTAATTTTATATATATGACACCAGCCTCAGGTGTAAGTGCTTGGTACATAAAGTCTCGCTCTGCTGGTCATTACTGCGGCTACAAGTCAAACTAACTACTACCACTCAACTACTACTACAAGTCAAGGTACTACTACACACATACACACTACTCACTATGTCATACTAGGCTGCATCTATATACATTTGTCCTCTGAAGTCAATATCTCAGAACCCGTCGGAATACGCCTCAGCTCATCCCTAAGTATCTGAACCAAAGTCTGCGCCAAAGGCAATATCCTGTAAAACTCCGCAAAAGAAGGCGGCCCCTCGTGTGTCAAATCATCCAGCTCCCAGGTAGCACTCATCAAAGCAGACTGTAACCTCTGCCTTATCATGTAACCTGACCCACTAACTCTTGTGACGGAACCCTCGGCATCCCTGCACCCTGCTGTGGTAACCCTAACTGTAAATCCACATCATGCTCGCCCATCCCCTCAACTGGGATCATCTGAAATATGTCTGGCTCTGGGGCATATACTGGTATAGGAGGCAATATTGGTGGTGGTGGAATCTCTGGCTCAATCCTCGGTATAAACTGAATTTCTACCGGTAGTGGAATAATCGGCTCAAAGAACTCCAATAGATCAAACATCTCTATAGGGTCATGGACTATCCCCTGTACTGGAAGTACTGGCTCCTGTGGCAATGGTGGTGGAGGTGGAAGAGGAGGAAACATGACCTCAGATACTGGTGGCACAACTGGTGCGACTGGTCCGGTGACTGTCCTCTCAGAAGAAGCCGAATAACCTGACGACGCCATCTGATAATATACCAAAGAAAGAATAAAGGTCACTAAATCATTCCTAGAACTAATACCTTTCTATCCTAATCTTATCTAAGTCCTAACACTATTATTCCTATTTGACTATTCCTATCCTATGTGATCTTCCTATCTTATCTTAACCCTAGTGTTCTTATTTTCAGTAACCAAACCTACCGCTCTGATGCCAAACCTGTAACGCCCTCCAGACCCGGGGTATAAGTCTGGGGGTTACTAGCTAATCACCAAACCTGTACAATCTGATTAACAAATAATAAAGCAATGAATCTAAACCCCTTTAACACTAACCAAGATCTTTTTAAGTTGAAGTATGAAAACAAGAACCACTAACTACTTTATTACAAACCAAATTCAAAATCTTACAAACTCTCTTTATTACAAACCATTGTCTAACCAGTTTTAAACTAATTTCATCTTTTTATTCAAATACACACACACACTAACTATCTACACTCCACCTGTTCGGGCAACTCAAAGCTTTCTTCCTGAATTAGGATCAACACCTTGGGTATGACAGGATCCCGAGGTTTGACCCACTTCTTTACCACTCGAGTCCGGATGGGTTTCATATTCCTTCTTAACTGAAAACAATAAGGTGAATAACAACAAAAAGGGGTGGGCCAAAATTGCTCAACAAGTCCATAAAATATAAACAGTGTTTAAGCAGTTTAAATGAAACGGTAACCTGGGTATATCTCCAAAGATATAACCCCGCGAGAGTAGAAAGAAGGCCATTACTAGCGAGTACAAAGGAACTAAACTGGACACAAGTTCGCATCTATACCCTGCTGATCAGCCAGGATACAGTGCAGATCTATATCACACTATATAGATCCCGTCGGGCACCCAGGCACTACGGCCCATCTCAAGGATCCAGTAATGTCCCGGTTCTTAGGATTAAGTAAACTTAATCCCCAAAAGTATCACTATCCAGTATATGGAATAGCAACCGGAATAATCGGCGGTGTGCTTTGATATATTCTAATCACCAGAGTATATCAATATTTGTGAGTAACAATTGGAATATGAACAACGAATTCAAATGAAAAGGAGAAATCAAGAATCGAAATAAAATTTGAACAAGAATCAAAAGAGTGCAAGCGTGATAAGAATTTGAAGAAATATCACTATTCTGAAATTAAAATAGGGGAAAAACTTGCCTTATGCGCGACTCACTGCAATTATGACACCTTTGTCTATCACCGACTCAACCTTCCTTGCTGGCTTAGCTTCTATTAGATAAATAGACTGGATTAGTCATTTCATACTTCAATTGCGTCTTGAATCGACTTCACATCGTTCCTATTGTCTACCCATGCGCTTATGACTGACTCGTATATTACATATTTGCAAGTAAGACTCGATTAACTACATAATACACATAAGCACATATGCATATAATCATTTTTAATAGTTAAAATAATTTTTAGAATCAAAATCGATTCGCTGATCGCTCAACTGATCATTATCTGACTCATTTCCTATTTTTTCGGAATTTTTCGGACTCGTCTCGGCACGCGATTCGACTGATAATCAAACAAATAACAAAGTCAACAAAATTCTAGAAGAAATTAGGACTTAATATTATTTTTAATGATAAGAATTCATTATTCTGAGTCAAAGGGCTTTCTTTTCGCTCGAATCGGACTAACGCTCTATTTAATATCAATTAAACACAAATAATTCAATTTATTATTCAATATAAATAATTATTACTAATTTTTAAACCCTAAAATAATTTTTAAATAATTTTTTAATAAAAGTAAGAATTAAAAATGATTTTTCTATAATTTTTGGAATTAAAATGAATTTATTATGATTTATTGAAAATTATTTGATTAATTATCAAAATAATTAATCATTTTTAAATAATTAATAAATAATAAATAATTAATAAATAATAATAAATAATTGAGAAATAATTAAATCTGATTTTTAGAAAATATTTCATAATTATTTATAATATAAATCAATTAATTAAATAATTAATTAATCAATTTATAAAATAAATAAATCTGATTTTTAAAATTAATAAAAATTAAAATAAAATTAAAATTTCAGAAACAGTTGTCAGAAAATGGCTTCTGACAAAAACAAATTAAAACCGGGTTTGAATCCGGGTAAATGGGTCACCAAGAACCCAGATTCCGGTGACAATCCGGTCACCGGAAAATTTTCCGACCACTTTAATTCAGGCCATTACAGGGATGGTTTGGACTGCTTTTGAAAGGGTTTTTACTCAACATCAACGTAGCAACATCATGTTGCCATCCACAACCATACACGATCCCTGGGTAGTGTTTTCCGGCCAAAACTCAAAGAAACTCCGGCTAACTTCTGCAGATTCCGACGAGGTCGATATCAGGCCAAACCACGAACTGTTTGTGCTCGTTTTTACATGGAATCGATTGGAAATTACATTCTAAACACGTATCAACTATCAACACAAGTTTATAACCCCTGGAACAAGATCACGGTCATAACCGACTTAAAGTCCGGCCAAAATCCGATTTGCCTAAATCGTATACCAAAAATTATGTTCTATAGCTTAAAATAAAGCTCATAACACACACAATCAAAGCCCCATACTCTACAGAACCTCAGTTATCTCTAAATTCAAACACGATCAAATAAAATTTTGCATAAACCCTAGATATAGTACAATCAACTCAAGCAATCGTCAGTAAAATTAACTAACAGGAATCGATCAGAAATCACTAGACAAAGCTATACATAACATCAATTTCAACAAATAACCCCAAAATCAAAAAGTACCAAATCGGGTATAAATCCTAGAAATTGAAAATCAAAAACTACGGATTAAAACGTGAAATTGATTGTTAGGTCACACACACTGTAGAGGGGGTGAATACAGTGTAAAATACAATCAAATCGAACTTTTAATATTTCAAATAACAGAAAACAAACTTTATTGAAACAATAAACTCTGTTACAGTATGGAATTATTACCTCTCAGTGATGAACAAACATCACGAGAGCTGCTAGGGTTACAATGAATAATCTCTTCGAATATGATAACACTTCTAGTGTAAACCCTATGTCTGTGTTTATATACTACACAGTTACAAGATAATCGTTAATTGATATGGAATATAATTCTACTTCCTAAAATATATCAATCAGATATCTTTTCTTCCAAGTATTCCATTCTTCACGGAACTCCTTCTTCATGCATATCTCTTCTTATGTTTATCTCGATCTTCTTTCCTTTAATCAGCTACTATCCTTATCTTGAACATACTTCAGCACTTAAGTTCTGATATCCATCTTCTGATGATTATCTCCTGATAATATAAGTACTGATATCCTTAAGTCCTGACTTCCAGTAAGTACTGATTTATCCAGTTTAAGTTAGATCTGAAAACTAAACATAAATTATATTAGCCATGACTTTATCAAATATATCTAACAATCTCCCCCAACTTGTAAATTAGCATAATATACAAGTTTAACAGATATTTGATGATGTAAAAAACATTAAGTACAAATGCATGAGAATTAGACTAGATAACTACAACTTACAGTCCTTAAAGCTTTACCAATTTTTAACTTCTGATAAAAACTTCAGTCTGTACAAATATCAGAATTTAAGCAGTTGTAGATCTTGACTTGGCTTCACTTTCTGATCTCTCTGATGTCAGGAGTTGTTCTGAGATAGTTCTTCAACAAACATCTCTCAGCATATCTAAGTTCATCAATCATTCTCCTTTTAGCATCTTTAAGCTCTGCATTATCTTCACCAATTTGAAAGATTACAGCCCTGAGATCATTAATCTTTGCTTTTCTTATATCCTGATCCAGTCTGATCAAATAAGCTTTATCAGACTCAAGATTGAATTCCACAGCCCTATAACCCAGAAAGGTAGTTATAATTTTAGCAGTGTTGGGCTTCATTTCAACTATATCACCCTTGTGATATCTGTACTTTGGAACATATGTGCTGTCAGACTTAACAGAATAAAGTCTTTTCTGTCTCTGAATCTGATCCTTCAAATAGTTTGCAGCACTTCCTGTCAATCTGTCATCCACTTGAAGTAAGAATAGTACATGCTCCAGTTCTTCAAAATACTTCAATGGAATGGCATTTTGCCTTATATGATAAACCCTACCATCTGTCATAAAGTACAACAAGATGTGTTCTTTCAAGTAGGTATGGTAAACCATTTGTACAGATTTCAGTTGATTCAATCTCTCAGGAGTTGCTCCAATACCTGGTTCACTCAAGGAAGTTGGATCATTGGTAGTGTTCTGTATTCTTCTTTCATCAGCACTTCCCAATCCAGTTTTATCTCTTGCTTCCTTTCCAGTAACTACTCTTGCTTCAAAACCACTTGCAGCAGTCTTCAGAGGTTGAGTCTGTTTTGCTTTAGTGAATCCTGGTAGGAGTTTCTTTGGTCTATCTTCTGATATCAAGTTAACTTGAGCTATGTCAGAGGTTACTTGCTTCTTTGGAATATCAGAACTTACTGTCTCTTGACTCTGAACAACTTGAGCCATGTCAGAGGTTGTTTTAAGAACTTTTCTTAAAGTCAGAGCAAGATCATCCTTTTCATCAGTGATTTCTTCATTCTCAGGAGGCAGATAAACCTTGATAGGTTCACCAACCTTTTCTTTACCCTTGGATCTTGGATCTATATGTGGTTGTGATTTAGCCAATGTTGCTTCAGTATATGTTCTTTCTTTTATCACAATGCCTTTGAGTTTTGGAAGTGTCTTTTTACCAGAAGCTTCAGATTTAGATGTGACTTTTTCTGATTTAAGTCTGGCTTCTTCTTCCATTAAACTCTCCAAGTCCATTCCTGGATTTTCCTGAAGAAATAACTGTCTTGACATTTCTTCATCAAGATCTAAAAGTCTATCAGAACTTATCCTTTTACCAGCATCAGAACTTGTCCTGTGACTTGTGATTTCAGCTTTTCTTGATGAGAAACCTCTACCTTGACTATGACCTCTACCCATTCCAGGGTTTCCTTGATCATCCTTTTCATCATCCTTCCTTTTCAGTGTCTTGTCAGTCTTGCATTTGGACTTAATTACTTTCTCCCCCTTTTTGGCATCAGCAGGTAGTAGAAGAGAGATAAGCAATTCCACTGAGGCTTGGATTTCAGTAAGTTGAGATTGCTGAGCAGCTTGATTTTTCAGAATATCATCAATCTGAGCTTGTTGTGTTTCTTGAGTCTTCAATATAAGCAATCCTGTCAAAGGTAGGTTGGAAGAACTTTTTCTTATAAATCTTGTGAACTTGTTCTTGCTTCATTAGTTCTTCCCTTAAGAGATGTAACTCTGCATGAGTATTTGAATGAAGACCTTGTAAATGTTTAGTACTCAATGGAGTGACTCTAAGCTGTGTTTTGAAATCATCAGTATTTAACATCTCATCAGCTTTTGTCAATTGCTCAGCCAGATTCTGTGCAGAAGGAGCACAGGTGACTGAGTTCCATTCCTTAGTCCACTCCTGTCCTGCAGGAGTTTCACTCCAAGGTACTGGTGCTTCTCTTATAACAAACTTCTTAACAAGTTCAGATTTAAGAACTGTTTGTTGAGGAGCATGTTCTGAAGGACCTGCTTCATCAGCATCTGCTTGTAGAGCAGCATCACCAGTATCTCCAGCATTTGCAGCATCAGAACTTACAGAATCAGTATCTTCTGATAAAACAACAGTGTGAGTAGTAATGGAGGCTTCAACATCCTCTAATTGCTGATCTGGTTCTAAGTTCTGATCAACAACCATATCCTGATGCTCACCGAAATTCTGATCATCAGCATCTAGATGCAGAGAAGGTGTAGTAGATAACTCTGGAGTTTGAACAGCATCAGTAACAGGTGTTGTTGAAGGATTAGTTGCTGTTGGAGCTTCTAAGAGAATTACTTCAGTCACAACCAAGGTCTGAATATCAATATCAGCACTTGTGCCTGGATCAACAGGAGATACAGATTTTTGAACAGGAGATATAGATGGTGTGGTGGCCTTTTCAGTAACAGCTTCCTGAGTTGGAGTTGATGGAGAAGTAGAGACTGGAGCAGATTCCTTTTCTTGTGAGATCAGAGACTCTTGATCCCCTTCCTTAGCTGCTGCTTCTTCATCATCTAAAACTGGCCTTTTTTCCCTCTGTTTCTTGTATCTCTTTGTAGATATGGATTCCTTGGGAGTTTCAGGAACAGTCATTCTTCTAAGCCTCTTGAGAAGCCTAGATCCCCCAATTCCAGAATCCTTCTGAGAAGTCACTTTCTCAGCTTCTTTAATAACAGGTTCTGAAGAAGGAACCTGTTTCTCAGTATCCGATTCATCTCTCAAAGCAATCCTCCTTCTCTATTGAGGTGTTTGAGGAACAGTCTTTGTCCTCTTAGGCTTAGAAGATGAAGGGTTCACAGGAGGTTCTGAGGATGAGGGTTGAACTGTTTGTGAAGTTGAGAGATATGATCTAAGATATTGCCTTAGTGTAGGTTGAGTAGTATGGGTGGTAGGTGCTGATGGTTGTTGTGGTGTTTGGGAGGTTGTTGTTGATTGGACATCAGGATAAACAGATTTATAAGTATCAGGATCAGCATTTACTAAGATCTGTTTTACAGACTGAGGAATCTATAAAGGTCTAACCACTGGTTTCTTAGTGTCAGCATTTACCAGGTCATTAAAGTATCGTTTTGCAACTTTAAAAGGTGGAGTTGAGGTACTAATTAGTTGAGGTTCATCAGTACAAAAAGTATATATAAGTTGACAAAATCTAGCAAAGTAGACAACATTCCTATCCTCTGTCATCCTATCCCCAATAAAACCAATTATAGCCGTTGCAAAATCAAAATGAGTTTGGTTTATAATGGCATACCCGATGTGCTGACTCATTATGGGGATGGCATCAAAATTCGAACACTTGTTCCCAAAAGCTTTAGTGATGCAGTCGAAGAAGAAGCTCCATTCCCTCCTGATATGAGCCCGTTTCAACTGCCCAAGCTTTGCCAAACTCTGTTCATATCCCAAACTGGCCATTAACTCCTGAAGAGCTGATTCCTCTGGAATTGAAAAAGTACATCCTTCTGGGAGATGTAGAGCCTTACGTATTGTACCAGGAGTGACTGCATATGAAGAATCACCCACTTCGAAAACAATACTAGGAGTGCCATTTGGACCACCATTATCAAAGTTTCCAGTCCTCCAAAGTGTTAGAACTTGTTGACTTGAGAAGACGGAAGGTTGGGTCAACGCATACCCGATTTCACTATGTGCAAGAAGATCTTGCACAAAATGCAATTCAGATGGAGCTTCAGCATTATCAAGAATAGCAGCATAATTGTTTGGAACAAATTTAGCTCCATCAATGATTAAATCCTTTGGTGCCATGAAATTAATCGAGATGTGTAAGTGCCTATTAGGTGTTTGATAGAATGTATATATGAAAAACCAACGTTAGAAGAAGTAAGAGAGTAAAAGCAAATAGAGAGAAAAAGTGTGAAAGGAAATAAAAGATTAAAAAATCCTCTCTCTGTGTTACTTATACCTTTAAAAAAAATGTAACCGTTGGACACCTGTCAGACATGCAGTAATAACGGATAGTTACTGGGCTCAAGAAAACAGTAATCATTACTTACCCACTTGCAGTTTTTCAAGGAAAAACCGTTCCACTTACCCAGTTATTCCATTAATCAAGGTGAAACAGTTTTAATTCAAAATTGAAACCGTTCCCACTTATTTAATTATTTATCACTGCAACATCAATATTCTAAAAAAAAATCAAGTGAAAATGACCATAATAAATCAGATGAGCAAGTACTGATAAAACAAAATCAGAACTTAAGTTAAAACATAATTTATATGGTCATCAGAATATGAATATATATCAGGATTTATCAATGCATTACAAAATATCTCAGAGATAAGATCTTGAAACAAAAACAAATTTCATTAATATATCAAGATAATACATTCATGAAATTTAAATTACATCAGAACTTGTACAAGATTTCCCTAAGCTGCTAAACCTAACATCAACAGCCTTTGTCCTAGCTCAAGAAGCAGGGCAAGGCTGATGATGAAGAAAAACAGGAAGAAGAAAATAAATCATTTCTTCTTCCTACTCTCGACAAATAAAATAGCGAGTCGAATGATTCGCTCTTGCTGGAGGAGAGCTTCCAGCCTTTCCTCCTCCAATCACTCCAGATGGCGATGGTAATCCATATAGAAGAACAGGAGGTGGGTGAGTACCTCCTGTGGAACGGAGTCCCATATCTCATCAGGAATGGTAGTAACGTGCCATTCCTGCTGCCAATCAGCACAGGTCAGCTCCATGTTGAAAGTTTTATAGTTCAAAAACATATTGTATCTGACCATGGTATTTTTGATATAAAAAGTATGAAGGTGAGTTTGTGAGAAAAGATTTGATGGGAAGGCTGATGTGAAGTGGTTGCTTATATAGGCAAGAGAATGCCAGGAGACGTAAAGAAATTTAATGCTTACAGGTGGAATTAATTCTACCTCATCTCCCCAGACTTGGAAAAAGAAAAACATTCATTGGAAAGAGAAAACATGGTTTAATGCACACAAGAAGCAAGTAAAAGTTGACTGTTCAAGTACGATTACCACTATCCCTAACCATAGTGACTTTTAATCTTCCACTTCAACATATTCAGGTTTAAACTGAGACTGTTGTCAAATTTTATCCACAAATAAGTCAAGTAAAGAATCAGACGTGAATATCAGAACTTAGACTTACATCAGAACTTAACAGTCATCAGAACATAATCTCTTAACTCGAAAAATGAATGCCTATCTTAGTAAATCCTCACACAAATTCTGATTATATTCTTCAGAACATAATCATCAGAACATGCAATCAAAACTTGTCCTCAGAATTTGTGCAATGTGACACAATGACTGTTCATCTAAAACAACATAGATCACCACAATGATTTTCATCATTCATATGGAGTGCTTAGTGTGTGCATTAAGCTAAATATCAGACAAAGAGTAAAGTCTGATTCACTTCAGTACATCTTAGAAATAAGGCATAACTAAAACTTTGCTAAAGAGCTGTCATTATCCTGAAACCTACTGTTGAATGAGTTCATGCTTGAGTCCACCTCAACTATTGTGTGCTAATTTTGTGCATCTTTTTAAATTCCTTTTTACAGTGGCTTCTCAGTGTAAGTGAGTCACGACTGCTTATCAGAATTTATGATTTTAACAGAGTATTTCTCCAGTAATCATAGAGTGTGAAAAGTCACCAAAAAAATATTTTATTTGCTTTTCTGATGCATATTACTTAATACCAGCAATGTACTTGGGTCTTCCCTTCCATATTTTTACTCTAGATCTCAAAGGAGTACCTGATTTTTAATCCTTGTTTCGCTTTTTTTTTCTTTTGATAAGTGAGGTTTATCAGCACTTAGTTCATTCAACAGGTTTACTAGCATCAGAACTTAACAGATGAGCAGCATTATTCTAGTTTGTGACTTAGTAATAAGATAGACAAAGTAAACTCAACTAAGCTCAATTATCAAAATTTGCTTGTGTCAATAGATTTCCACAGAAATAATTACTTCTTACATGGGATCCCTTGTTTATTGAAGACTACTAGGTCAGTATCTAGCACAGTTATCCTCATAGGATTGAATAGTTACCTAAACAGACATATCACTATCAGAGTTTAGAAACATTGATCAGACAACAGTCAGTACTTAAACATATTTTTCATTTAAGCACAGAATACACAAAGAGATTGAATTCTGTAAATACTGATCATAAAGTCTGATGCAACAGAACAAAACTAAGCAGATTTAGAGAAAGAACCTGAAACCATTCCAAGTTCATTTACTAATCTTGTAAAAGTAGCTTCACACAATGGTTTTGTGAAGATATCTGCTAGTTGTTGATCTGTTGGAACAAAGTGCAATTCCACTGTACCTTCATCTACATGTTCCCTGATGAATTGGTACCTGATGCTGATGTGCTTTGTCATAGAGTGTTGAACTGGATTACCTGTCATAGCAATAGCACTTTGATTATCACAGTAAATAGGGATTTTGAAATATGTTAACCCATAATCCAGTAACTGATTCTTCATCCAAAGAATCTGTGCACAACAGCTTCCTGCAGCAATGTATTCTGCTTCTGCAGTGGATGTGGAAATTGACTTTTGTTTCATTCTAAACCAAGAAACCAATCTGCCTCCAAGAAATTGGCAGCTTCCACTTGTGTTTTTCCTGTCAATTTTGCAACTTGCAAAATCTGAATCTGAGTAACCTATTAGTTTAAAATCTGATTCTCTGGGATACCATAATCCCAGATCAGCTGTTCCCTTAAGATATTTAAAAATTCTTTTCACAGCTGTTAAGTGAGGTTCTCTTGGATCTGCTTGAAATCTTGCACAAAGACAGGTAGCATACATGATATCAGGTCTACTAGCAGTTAGATAGAGTAGAGAGCCAATCATACCTCTGTAATCAGTAATATCTACTGATTTACCAGTATCCTTATCCAGTTTTGTTGCAGTGGCCATGGGAGTGGATGCACTTGAACAATCTTGCATTCCAAATTTCTTCAGCAAGTTTCTGGTGTACTTAGTTTGACAAATAAAAGTGCCTTCTTCATTTTGCTTGACTTGAAGACCCAAAAAATAGCTAAGTTCCCCCATCATACTCATCTGATACCTTGACTGCATCAGTTTGGCAAACTTCTTGCAAAGTCTGTCATTTGTAGACCCAAAAATGATATCATCAACATAAATCTGGACCAAAAGTAAGTCCTTTCCATGGTTGAGGTAGAACAGTGTTTTATCTATGGTTCCTCTGTTGAATCCACTTTCTAGAAGAAACTGAGCTAAAGTCTCATACCATGCTCTAGGAGCTTGCTTAAGTCCATAAAGTGCTTTATCAAGCCTGTAGACATAATCTGGATGTTTGGAATCTACAAAGCCTGGACGTTGTTCAACATATACTTCCTCCTCCAATTCTCCATTGAGAAAAGCATTTTTCACATCCATTTGAAAGACAGTAAACTTTTTGTGAGCAGCATAAGCCAAAAATATCCTTATGGCTTCTAACCTAGCAACTGGTACAAATGTTTCATCATAATCAATTCCCTCTTGTTGAGAATATCCTTTTGCAACCAGCCTTGCCTTATTCCTTGTAATTATGCCATCACTGTCAGTTTTGTTTCTGAACACCCACTTTGTACCAACAACAGATTTATTCTTTGGTCTTGGCACTAGGGTCCAGACTTTATTTCTTTCAAATTCATTTAACTCTTCCTGCATTGCTTGCACACAATCAGCATCTTGAAGAGCTTCTTCCACTTTCTTTGGCTCAGTCTGAGAGAGAAAAGAATTGTAAAGACATTCGTTTGAAGTACCTGTTCTAGTTCTAACACCTGCATCAAGATTTCCAATTATCAAATCAGGAGTATGTGATTTAGTCCACTTCCTTTCAGATGGAAGGTTTTCTCTAGAACTGGATGCTCCCCCATGATCCATGTTGTCTTCATTTTCATTTTCTGATGCTCCCCCTGAAACTATGCTCTCTGAGTTGGATTCTTCAGAATTTAGATTTTCAGAACTATCAGAACTTGGCTTGTCAGAACTTGACGAATCAGAACTTGAAGAGCCAGATGTATGTTCTGATGCTTCTTGAGATTTGGTATGTTCTTGAGTATGATCCCCCTGCATAGGTGCATCTTCCTTTGGCGTAGTTACCATAGTTTCAATAACATCAGAGTTTAATCCATCAGAGTTTACAGTATCAGGACTTAGACTATCAGGATTTTCAGTATCAGAACTTGAGTCTTCATTTTCAAATCTCAGCTGATCATGATCAATAAAATCTTTAAGACCAGTAATATTCTTGTCATCAAAAGAGACATTGATAGATTCCATGACCACTCTTGTTCTCAAATTATAGACTCTGAAGGCTTTTGTGGAAAGTGGATATCCAACAAAGATTCCTTCATCAGCTTTTAGATCAAATTTAGATAGCTGTTCAGGATGAGTCTTGAGAAGAAAACACTTGCATCCAAATACATGAAAGTACTTCAGATTTGGCTTCTTTTTCTTCACCATCTCATATGGTGTTTTTCCTTGCTTGTTAATGAGTGTTGCATTTTGAGTAAAACAAGCAGTCTGCACAGCTTCAGCCCAGAAATAGGTTGGAAGCTTTGCTTCTTCAAGCATTGTACGTGCAGCTTCAATGAGAGTTCTATTCTTCCTTTCAACAACTCCATTTTGCTGTGGAGTTCCAGCAGCAGAAAATTCCTGCTTAATTCCATGGTTTTTGCAGAACTCTTCCATTATCAAATTCTTGAACTCAGTGCCATTATCACTCCTTATGGTTTTCACAGAATCTTTGACCAATTTATCCAGATGTTTGACATGATCAATCAAGATAGATGCAGTTTCACTTTTTGTGTGCAAGAAATACACCCATGTGTATCTGGTGAACTCATCCACTATGACCAATGCATATTTCTTCTTTGCAATAGACATGACATTCACTGGACCAAATAGATCAACATGTAGTAGATGATAAGGCTCAAGAATTGATGATTCAGTCTTGCTCTTGAATGAAGATTTTCTTTGTTTGGCCTTCTGACAAGAATCACAAAGGCCATCAGGAGCAAATACTGACTTTGGCAGTCCTCTCACAAGATCTTTCTTGAATAGTTCATTTATATTGTTGAAATTTAAATGAGAGAGTTTCTTGTGCCAATTCCAGCTTTCTTCAATTGATGCTCTACTCATCAGACAGATTGCAGAACCATCAGTACTTGTTGAAAGCTTAGCTTTATAAATGTTACCACGCCTGTATCCTTTTAGAACAATTTTGCCTTTGGATTTACTCACAACTTCACAGTGTTCTTCAAAGAAATCAACATGATAACCTCTGTCACAGATTTGACTTATACTCAGCAGATTGTGTTTAAGTCCTGAGACCAGAGCTACTTCTTTAATGATGACATTCCCAAGATTGATATTGCCATATCCCAATGTTTTTCCAATGTTTCCATCTCCATAAGAAACACTTGGGCCAGCTTTATCCACAAAGTCTGATAGTAGGGCTTTATTTCCAGTCATATGTCCTGAACATCCACTGTCCAGAACAAGAATATTTTTCCTGTTGCCCTGCAATCACAAAGACCACTAATGATTAGTTTTAAGGACCCAGACTTGCTTGGATCCTTTGGCCTTATAAAGTTTGTTAACATTTGCAGCGGATTTAGCATCAGAGTTTATGTTAACATTTTTCTTATCAGAACTTACACTATCAGACTTTGAATCAGAATTTACACTAGAAGGAACAATGGAAACTTTCTTCAAAGAAGGTTTTAATTGATAATAATCATAGTACAAACTATGATATTCCTTACAAGTATAAATGGAATGTCATAAACTACCACAATGAAAACAAGGAGTTTATGTTCTTATTCTTCCTGCAAAAAGAAGCCAGATGGTTAGAACTTCCACAGTTATGACATGTTTTCCTAGGAGCATCAGGAACAGGTTTATAATCATTGCTTTTATTCACACCTTCCTTTCCATTCCTATTTTTCCTAGGTGATTTTACCTTTTTGCATTCTTAACATCTTTCAGCTTATGCTTAAGCTGCTTCTTAGTCATTAAGCCTATGTTTACTTCAGCTGTATTTTCCTATTTTAGTTTGTCAGAAGTTAATCCCTCTTTAACTTCTGATTTATCATTATCAGACTTTACAGTTACAAACTTAACAGGTTTTAACTTTGGCTTTTGCTTAACAACAGGCTTAATTTCTACAGTTCCTTTATGATTCTTATCCTCTCCATAACCTAAGCCCTCTTTCCAATTTTCACTACTTAGCAAATTTTGAGTTGTTCTGCCAGAGTTAGTCCAAGTCCTGATTATCTCTCTTTCCTTTTCTAACTCAGTTTTTAGATATTCATTCATTTTTAGCACTTCATCCCTAACATAAAAAGCATCATCTCTATCCTTCTGAGTTTGATGGAACATAACTAACTCTTTTTCTAAGAAATCATTTCTTTTCTTAAAAGCAAGATTTTCAGAAGTTAATCTTTCACATGTTAAAGTTTGATCTCTATAACTAACAAACATGGTTTTAAGATATCTTCTCAACTCATTAATATCATCAGTATGAAAAGCATAAGTAGTCTGACGTACCTTTATTTCAGCAGCTTCAGAACTGCTCTCAGCACTTTCTTTATCAGCATTTGCGATCAAAGCATAGTTCTCCTCACTTTCAGAGTCTGAGGTGTCTGTCCAGCTTTTCTTCTTTGTGACCAGAGCCTTGCCTTTGTCACCCTTCACTTTCTTGCAATCAGGAGATATGTGGCCTTTCTCACCACAGTTATAGCATTTGACATTGGTATAATCTCCTCTATCAGACTTTCCTCGTCTGCCCTCAGATCTTCTGAAATTCTATTTATCAAAACTTGTGCCTTTCCTTGAAAACTTCTTTCCGTTCCTGAACTTCCTGTATGCAATCTTTGTGATCCCTTTCACCATAAGAGCACACAGCTTCATCATCTCCTCATCAGCATCAGTCTCAGGGAAGCTTTCAGAATCTGAGTCATCATCACTTTCAGAACTTGATGACTCAGTATCAGACTTTGTGAAAAGAGCTTTACCCTTGTCTTTTCTTGAGGTAGCTGCCTTGGGGGATTCTTCTTCAGCCTTAAGAGCAACTGTCCTTGACTTTCCTCCTTTCCTCTTGCTTCTTTGTTCCATCTTAAGTTCATGAGTCTTGAGCATTCCATAAATTTCATCAAGAGTTGTTTCATCAAGACTGTAGTTGTCTTTTATTGTTGTTGCCTTCAAATCCCAACATTCAGGAAGAGCTAACAGGAATTTAAGGTTTGAATCTTCAAGATCGTACTCCTTATTAACCAGTGACAGATCATTCAAGAGTTTGACAAATCTATCATATAAATCAGTCAATGATTCATTAGCCTTGAGTCAAAGTGTTCATACTCTTGAGTGAGTATTGTCTTCCTGTTCTTCTTAATTGTATCAGTTCCCTGACACCTTGTTTCCAGAGCATCCCATATCTCCTTAGCAGTCTTGCAGTTAATTACCCTGTTTGACATTACATTATCAATGGCACTATGCAGTAAGTGTCGTACCTTAGCATCCTTAGCAATTGATGCGATATCTTCGGCAGTATAATCACTCTTCTCCTTTGGTACGGTCTTTGCTGCTTCACCTGCAACTGCAACTGCGAGCTTGGTTGGTTTGTGAGGTCCTTCCTTGATTCTATCAAGATATTCTGGATCTGTAGCTTCCAGAAACATGGTCATCCTCACCTTCCATATGGCATATTCAGATGGTCTCAGTATGGGAACTCTGATGGTTTCATACCGACTTTGAATTTGTGTCTTTGGAGGTTCTTCAGTTTTGGTAGGCTTAGTTGGAGTTTCTGTGTCAGACATGATTGTGTTTGGATCTTTAACTGTATGTGCGTTAACAGATAGGCTCTGATACCACTTATTAGGTCACACACACTGTAGAGGGGTGAATACAGTATAAAATACAATCAAATCGAACTTTTAATATTTCAAGTAACAGAAAACAAACTTTATTGAAACAATAAACTCTGTTACAGTATGGAACTGTTACCTCTCAGTGATGAACAAACATCACGAGAGCTGCTAGGGTTACAATGAATAATCTCTTTGAATATGATAACACTTCTAGTGTAAACCCTATGTCTGTGTTTATATACTACACAGTTACAAGATAATCGCTAATTGATATGGAATATAATTCTGCTTCCTAAAATATATCAATCAGATATCTTTTCTTCCAAGTATTCCATTCTTCACGGAACTCCTTCTTCATGCATATCTCTTCTTATGTTTATCTCGATCTTCTTTCCTTTAATCAGCTACTATCCTTATCTGAACATACTTCAGCACTTAAGTTCTGATATCTATCTTCTGATGATTATCTCCTGATAATATAAGTACTGATATCCTTAAGTCCTGACTTCCAGTAAGTACTGATTTATCCTGTTTAAGTAAGATCTGAAAACTAAACATAAATCATATTAGTCATGACATTATCAAATATATCTAACATTGATATAAAAAACAGAAAGAACGGATCAAAACCTGTGATTAGAGTACTCAAACTGCTTGATTTGGTATAGAAATCAGATCACAATAACCGTTTTAATTCCTGACCCGGCCCTGTTCTTCTTGACTCGGTTTGTAGAGAATTTGAAAATTTTGCAGATTTTTAATGATTAAATATAATTAATTAAATAAAAATTAGGCTATTTATAGTAGTAAAATTAATACTCCTAATTAAAATGAAGGCCCTAATTCTACATCTTTTAAAATTAATAAGCCCCTAATTTCATAATTTTTGAGTATTAAATTTAATTTATAAATATTTTATATATGCAATATATATGCCAAAATTTTCCAAAAATTGTGAATAATGCAAAAATACAAAGAAATGGTATAAATAAAAGTCCTATAATTTTATAAAAATAAAAATGTGATTTTTGTGGGGGGTTTAACACCCAATGGGGCCCGGAAAAGTCATTTTTTGCAAAACGAGAAACTTTATTAAATACCTAGACTGAATAATGCGATGGTAAAAGTCGTTTGATGACAAATAAAGCCCATTGTTTTATTTGAAATACCTGCTTTAAAATCATGATTCGGGTCGTAAAACGTTTGAAATGAAAGCTGTAAATGAAAAATAAAATACCAAAAAAATATCTTAAAAGTACCGAGACGACACAGAATGCACGTAACACATAGCAATTAGGGTTTAACAGATAATTCCACATAAATGACACATTAACACACATAATTTATTATAAATATGATATAGTACATACGTAATTTTCCCAGATGTTACATGTAGCTTTTGATGCTGATACAAGTGGAGTGGAAATGCTGGTTGATGAAGCTAGACAAATTCACATTACAATAAATACTGATGCTCTTCTTGAAGTCCATCTTATCTTTTCCCTGCCAATGGATGCTCAATCTTCAACTACACAAGGTATAAATTCTGATCATTCACTATAAGCATGTATTTTAAATATTGATCATGTATCAGAGTTTACTTTTACCTTAAAGTCTAATAGGAAGACCATGGACATTCCTTTATCTAGGGATACCCATGTTCATGTGATATTCAGAGAAAAGACGTAAAGAAATACAGAAATTTATAGAGGCATGATTCTTACCTGGAAAAAGGAGAGGTAGTTGAGGGCAATGATTTAGTTAATCCTAGTGAGCAAAATCTGACTCTCAAATGTCAAGATATGAGTGGTGTGAGGAGTAGTGAGACTACTCTAAAAGAATATAGAGATTTAAGTGGTTCTTTGTTCATTTTGCAGGTGCTCAGAGTATAACAAACACAGATGCTATTTTGCAGCCTGTAGACCCTCAGAAAAATTTGTTGCATCTTCCGCAAATGCTGATATTTTTCCTACAGGTCTAAATACGATCATATCCAGCAGTCCACTCTTATTACAGACCACCAAATTTTATAATCCCTGATGTGACTGAGGAAGTACAACAATACATTCCTGCTCATATTCCATCTTCAACAATCCCTGTTACTGTTGTTGCTGAAGTTGTAAAATAGTCCATTCCTTCATTACCATGACATCCAACTGGGACTAAAATTTTAGAGTTAAATGTTGATGCTCCAGTTCACATGGCCACCATACATAAAGATATTGAGCTAAATGCAAATGCTGATGCTATGAAAGTTTCTGAAGCTGTTGGTTATCACACTACTCATTTGCCAAATTTCAACCCTGATGCTGAAGATGAAGTAACTCGGAAGTCAAAAGAACCAGTAGCTGATAATGAAGCAGATGATGATGAACATGATTCTAATGATGGAGATGACATTGTTGTTTCAAAGATCAATGTAGATCTAGATTCTGATGAAGATCTTGATGAGATCACATTTTCTGAAGGCATCCAAGAGAGGAAAAGGTAAAGGCTGTTGGCCACCTAAAATGCTGAAGTCTCAAAAACTTATGAAGCTGGAGAATGAAATTCAAAATAAATGGATTATTCTTATCCTGTTTCCCTTCATAGTGCTTCTAAGCATTTACAGACAGCTGAATCTCAAATCAAAAATCCCTCATTGCTTGTGAAGGGTTTTTAGCACATAAACGCAATGAAAACGTAAATTTAAATCTTAAAAAAAACGAAACCCTCCACAGGATCCATGCAAAAAATAATATTTAATTCGTAGTTCAGTATGTTTACCTTAAGAAGCTTTACATTAATGGAAAGATGGAGGTCTTTAATGGCGATCCAAAAATGATGAACGGAGATCCTTAGCAGCTGCTCCTCAAGTGTGAAGCACTCCACAGGTATCCACCAAGAAAACGATGTAATGAAGGAGGAGGAGATGGAGAGAATTAGGGTTTTGTAAATCTTTTTGGTTGAGGCAAAAATAGGGTCTATAATAGTATATTTATAGGCAAAATTTTCAGCTGAAAATTTTCCCATAAAATATTATTATTATTAACCCTTTATATTCTCACTAATAATTAAAACACCTTTTAATTATTAATCCTTTTTCTAAACACTTTAGAAATAATTCTCTCACTTGATTTAATTTCCAAAAATTAAATTCTTAATTAATAATATTAAGAACTTTTTCTTAATTAATTTATAATCAATTAAATCTCATTTAATCATTTATTTAATTTGCCAATTAATTATATATTTCATAAATAAATAATTTTCAGCCATTATTAATTAATTTCTCCACCATTAAATCATTCTCTTTTATGGTGTGACCCTGTAGGTTCAATATTAAGCCGGTAGTAGAAATAAATAATAATAAAACTATTTTATCATTATTTATATAAATTCTCTAATTCATTAAATATGATTAATTAATTAATCATATTTATTCTATATCGTGAGGGATACTTCTCAGCATATCGCGACTATCCGGATAATACGAATTCACTGCTTAGAATACCAAGAACCTATTCAGTAAGTAGTTACCATATAATTAATTCTTTCTACCCTGCAATATCATGAATAAATACAAGGCATGGAACTTGTGTCAAGCCTATCTTATTTAATAACTTGCTTTCCCATTCACTATGCTTAGTTCTATTTAATGTAAATTAGAAACTCCTTTCTAATTTCATTCACTCTGGCCAGAGATTCCTGAACTAGCATAAGTGGATCAGCATTGAACATTCTCTTCCTTCACTGGAAGGGGTAGATCCTTTATTGATCATACACTATCTTCGTGTACAAATTCCTATAGCCAGTAGAGCCCTTATAATTGTCCCTTGAGACTAAGAACTAAACCAAAGCATAGTTCAGTGTACATAAGATGACTATGATGACCTCAAGTCTAAGGATACTTGTACAACTATCACTATGTGAACAACTGCTGACACGTGAATGAACTCCATCAGTTGTTCAGCTGTGTGAGTCATGTTCAGTGAACTTATTCTATAATAAGCACCTACATACTAGCTATAGTATCACCACACAAATATCTATGAGAACAAACATCCTTCATAATGAAGCAAGCATAGTATGTACCGATCTTTGAGGATTATTAATTACCAGTTAGTAATCCTATGACCAGGAACTATTTAAGTTTAGAGTTATCATCTTTTAGGTCTCATTATTATGATCTCATCACAATCCATAAAAAGCTTTACTCTAAATTGTGGTATATCTTATTTAAACATTTAAATAGATAGAGCCCGCAATAAAAACAAAACAAGTCTTTTATTAATATCAATGAAATCAAAACAGATTACATAAAAGTTATTCCTAAATCCTAATACATGATTGGACTTAGGACTCTTTCAATCTCCCACTTGTACTAAAGCCAATCACTCTGGTATCTAATACCCATCTTGTCTTTATGACGATCAAAGTGACTCTGAGAAAGTGGCTTTGTAAGTGGGTCTGCTACGTTATGTGTGTCAACTCTCTCAACGTTGACATCTCCTCTTTCAACAATCTCCCTAATCAGATGAAAGCGCCGCAGGACATGTTTGGAATTTCTATGAGACCTAGGTTCCTTGGCTTGTGCTATTGCTGCGTTGTTATCACAATACAACAAAATAGGCTCTTCAACGCTAGGAACAACTCCCAACTCGGAAACAAATTTCCTCATCCAAACGGCTTCTTTTGCAGCCTCACTTGCAGCTATATATTCTGCTTCCGCTCTGGAGTCAGCCGTTGTAGACTGTTTGGAACTCTTCCAACTAATCGCACCACCATTCAGAGTAAACACGTACCTTGACATGGATTTGCTATCACTTTCTGATTAAAAGCTAGAGTCAGTATAACCCTCTATTTTCAACTCAGATTCACCACCAAAAATAAGAAAAATGTCCTGAGTCCTTCGCAAGTACTTAAGGATGTTTTTCACTGCTTTCCAGTGGTCTTCACCTGGATTGGACTGATATTTGCTCGTCACACTAATTGAATAAGCAACATCAGGCCTTGTACACAACATCGCGTACATGATAGGTCCTATTGCTGAAGCATAATGAATCTTACTCATTCGCTCTCTGTAACACTCCCAAATCCGGGTTCGGGGATCCGGGTTGTCACGAGTTCCATTTCCCTTAATAACACCCAATCTTAATAAATAATCAACTATTCTGTACTGTGACCCCACCATAAACACACACACCACAAGTTATAGTCTCAGAGATAAATATCCAAAAATAATCACAAGTCGTTTTATTCCACAATTATATGCCAATACACCTTAAATAAATTTACATTTCTTTGCCATTATTACAATTCATAAATATACATAAATCTGGTTCATCAATAGTTGAAAACCTAGCCTATTAGTAGCTCCTACCTCAGCTATGGCGGCATCAACGCTTCCAGAAAACTGCGGAACATTTTCTAACCGCTTGCGAATTGGAAGATTGGTCCTGTTCATCTTGTCTAGCTGATGTTGTGTGATGAAAGAAGAAAGCAAGGGTGAGCAACAAGCCCACCAAAATAATATGTATAATGATTTACAATATATGAGCATTCTCATAGTACTCATAAAAGTCTTGGTCAAGAAGAAATAAACCAAGTTGATATCTTAACGCGACCAAGTCGTAAAATATTCAGTATATATACATATATACTTTTCACAATCTTTGAAATCCTCTGATATGTATAATATACACAGAGTTCCAGTTTATAACTGTATAAAAATATCATTGCAAGGTGATCTCATATATCCAACCTTGTCTCAACGTTTTTCTGAAAATCTTTGTCATGCATAAGATAATCATTAACTAGATATAAGTTTAAAAGATGAAGTTACAAGATACTCCAATATACTTATATCTTTTCTGAATACTACTTGAACTACCACCGTTCAAGTTATAATTAGTTTCAAAAGTTCATCACACTGATGAGACTACAAGATAAGACTTGAATAGATTCAATCTTTGAAATATCATTAAATGAAATAAAGTTATGATATACTTCATTAAGTCCCGATATATATGTCCACATATATATCTCTTTATACATTTCCTGATAACCTCTGTCATGTAAAGTATGAACGGAGTTTGTAACATCCAATGAATTTTTGGAAAGGAAAAGAATTATGGCATAAACCCGGTATCTTGCTGATCAGGCAAAGATACCAATAAATAACCTTTTCTACTAGTAGATGGACGAATTCCCCACTGGTCATCACCCTGGTCGCAATAGGACCTTATGCTGGACTGTCACTCAGCCACTTACGCATTTGATGGACTCCTACTGAGCCACTTACACTTTCATGGACGCCCACTGAGCCCATGTTGCTTATGCCGACTCGATAGATGGACTTACTTCCCGAACGTTGGGTAAGTAATCAATTCATTTACCAAAACCGCAACCTTGTTGCGAATATAAAATACACCACAGAGCCGGATCCCTCCGGTTTTGAGCGAGTATTAAAATCCCCTTTAAAAGGAAGATCTTAAATATATAAAAAAATGAGTTTTGGGATCCGCTCTAACTTTTAAAAATCATTTTAAAGACTCAAAAACACTTTAAAGAGTGTTTGGAGTAATGCTGATTTAATAAAGTAAATCAGTCCCAATATATTAGAAAATATCTAAATATTATTATTTAAATAACATTCCCATAAAGAATAATCTTTATAAAAATAATTGAAGTAGAAGTTGTAAAACTTATACTTGAAATGAATAGTAAATAACCAAAGATATACTTATACGAAAGTAATATCTTTATTTGAATAATCAAAAGTAAGTTTGATTATCGACACATTATTCTTTAATAAAATAAAGAATATTATTTAGTAAATAATCAGAGTCATAGGTCCTCAAATGAATATTCAAATAATATTCATTAAATAATATAAACTGAGTCATAAGTCCTCGAATGAATATTCAAGTAATATTCATTAAATAATATAAACTTATCGAATAAACCTTATTCGATTAATAGTTTTGAAAACTATATCAATATATATATATATATATATATATATATAAATATATATCATATACTCGGGAACATCTACTCCCGGTTTTTAGAAAAGGGTTCACCTTTGGGTCCCCTATACTCAGGGTATACGCAACTACTGCTTATCTCTAGCATACGTATTATGCAACTAATAAGCATTTGAACCAACAGATATATAAATCAAGAATACAAAACAGGCATGCATATATACCATATCACATGCTACAATATATCGCAAGAATTTGCTAATAACAGATATGCATTTATCACAAGATCATGCATATACACATATACATCACAACAACAGTTATACGGGTAGAAAACTTGACTGAGCGACTGGGGGTTATAAATGGCTTGGGGCGAGTCTGGTAACCTATAAACAACATATAAGTTGGAATTAAACCAAAGTCACTTGTAAATCTATACTTTAACCAAATTAGACTCCAACGCTCGCTTTGCGCTTACTGATTCTCTTAAGTCGCTCGAGTACCCTCGGCTCCACCATTTTTAATAAATTAACCATTAAGGGTTTTAAGGCGATTCTTTCGCGAGTACCTTACCAACTGCCTAATCCACTTTAAATAAATGTTTCATACCCTAATTTGTCCTTTAAGGTCTTCAACCTATGTTTCAAAGTAAGGCGAGGGATAATGGTTCGTTCGCGAAACGTCGTTACTTAAAATGGCCGTTTCTCCTAAACCGTACATCGGAATCAAACGAAACACATATCAAAACGAAGCTCGTAACATGAACTATCTAATCATGGCAATGGTCAAAACCTAGCAGGGAGTTCTCGAGTCCTAATGTTATGAACAAAAGCAGTCTAAAGTAGATCGGACATTACGACGGCTATGTTTACGCGATTTCCCAAATTTAAAACACTCCAATTCAACCCACAATCAATCCACAATCACAACCCAATCAAAACTCCATCCATACTACATCATAACAGCCCCAACAACTCAAAATCAACAATTTATACTTATTCTTAAACTTGAATTTAACTACACATAAATTCATTAATTAACAATCCAAGAACTACCACTCCAAAAACTTCACAAAATCAACTAATCTCTACATTTACAACTAGAAAACCTCTCATGAATTATAACAACAAAACTAAACCTAATTACTCAAATAAAGTTAGGGTTTGGAGGGGTTATACCTTCCTTGGAGAGTGGAGAATCAAGAGAATGGCTTGGAATCACCCTTAAAGTCCTTATCCAAGCTTAATCTAAACAAAACTTCAAGAACAAAAAATTTAGTTCTTGAAAAACACTATTCACCATCTTCTTCCATGATGTTTAGGAAGAGATTGTGGATGATTTAGGAGCTCAAACTTATAGGATATTCATTACTATGCATAAAGAGTCTTAGATAATTACCTTGTAATTTAACAAAGCTTGGAACTATGATTTTGACTTTCTTGCTTTGGAAAAGAAGAAGAAGCCGAGAGCAAGGTGAAGAAAATGAAATGATCTTTGTGTTTTGGGTGAAATGATTGTTGGTTGGTTGTTTTTAGCTTGATTTTGGTTAATTACCTTTTTAACCATGAACTTTGTATGGTTTTAAATCAACCACACCTCCTTCCCCCTTATGTCATGCTTATGTCACCTTGTTATGTCATCATCCCTTACTTGCCCTCTTCTCATTGGTTTGATGACATCATCCCCTCTAATCTCTTTGATTAGCTTTTAATTATTTGGCTAATGACCGCTGATCTGTTATACGGTTCGCTTAACTTTCGTTTTCATTTATCGTTTGAGGGATCATACCCGGGATCTTATTACTTAGGTTTCCTTAACCTTTCTCAATACATTATTTTCCTTTTTATGATCCTCTCTTATAATCCTTGAATTTAAATCCTTTTTATCTGGTTACCTTATACTCAATTCTTTCTGTATCTGGTAGATTCCTGGGAAAATCAAAGTGTTCGAATTTGGATTCTGACGATCTTTACATACACTTATATCCCATATAAAGTACTAATAAGATCTCAGAATAACAATAGAAGAACCCCTACATAGTGTGGCATGAAAAGTTTTCTTATTCAGCAAAACACTATTTATAAGGGTTTCAAAAATTCCAAAAATTGGGGTTATTACAGTCTCCCCTCCTTAAAAGGATTCCGTCCCGGAATCAGATAGAAAATGAGTAGGGATACTTTCTTAGCATTGCACTTTCTAACTCTTACGTAATTTTCCCACATTGTGGTTCTACCATCAAACTCTGACTAGTTTGATAACTCTTCTCCTAAGCATTTGTCTATTTTTGATCTATAACCCTTCCTGGTTGCTCCATGTAGGTTACGCCTGGTTGCATGTCTATGCACTCATATGCCCCTATTTTTCTGGAATCCGAATTACACTTCCTTAACATTGATATGTGGAACACGTTATGAACTTACTACATGTTCGGGGGTAGGGCTAGCTCATATGCTAACTTCCTAATACGTCTTAATACCTCAAAGGGTCCAACAATTCGTAGGCTTAGCTTTCCTTTCTTTTTGAACCTTATCAATCCTTTCGAAGGGATACCTTTAACATTACTAGGTCCCCTATTTCCTATTCTTTGTCCTTTCGTGTCAAATTAACATATTTCTCATGTCCATCTTGGGCTACTACCAGCCGTCCTCTAATTAGATCTATCATATCCTTGGTCCTTTGGACCACTGCTGGTCCGAGCATCTTGCGCTCTACAACTTCATCCTAACATAAGGGAGATCGACATTGTCTTCCCTCAAGGATCTCATAAGACGACATCTCGATACCTGACATAAGATCTATTATCGTGAGAAAACTCAATCCGCGTTAAGTGATCATTCCAAATTCTCTCAAGTCTATTGCACAGACTCTCATTATAGCTTTTAGCATTAGAGCTTTTGCTTCTCAATACCCATTCTTTTCCAGTTCGTAATCGCTACTACCTTCCGTTCCTAATATTATACTGGTTATACTTTTGCTCGTTAGCGTTCTATAACCTTTTAATAACCACGTCCACCTTAGTATCACGAATGTGTTTCCATTCGGAATACCACCATAACTTTACTACTCCTTTTTCAGCTGTTTCTATTTTCCAAAATTTGATCAATTTTATAGAAGTAAAGGAATTTGTTGAGAGATCACTATGATCATGAACACTTGTTCTATTGCATAGTTAGTACAGAAGGTGGCCAACCTTTAGTACTTGACAAGCAATTAAACAACATGTGGTATCCTACTAGGCTTCTATCACACAGATAGATAGTCATTTGGCAATACCTCCCCTTCTGGAAGGGTTGTTCTTCTCAGCTTACATGAAATGAAAAGAAGAGAAAAGAACGAGCTGAAGAGAATTGTATATATGTAAAAAAATATTGCCATAAAATATCTAGCTTGGAATCTACCTCTGAACTATAGAGGTTTGTCATAGGAGAACAAAACATATATGTATTTATATCAACATCAAGTATTATAGCATCGTATTTCACATGCCTAAATATTTTCGCTATTCCGTCCATCATTCTATGGACCCATGCTCTTCCTCGAGCTTATAAACAATCACCTTTGAAACTCCCTCAATATCGAAAATCGAATCTGGGATCTCATTCTAGACATCATTGTTACTAGAATTCTATGCTTGCACCGCAACCTTCCTCGTATAATAATACGACTCTCTATTGATAAGAAAGAATAAATATTCAATAGGTAGATAATCTACTTAACCAGTCTATTCAACGATAACTTATACATCACCACAACCCGATTAGGGGTACCCAATCTCAACATCCATTACACTACAACTCTCACGGTTGTAATCGGCTCATTATTCAAAGAATCGTTGCTGCATTACTATGGTCCACCACTGACCTACTGTCGTCATTCATTTTCCTTGGAATCTTAATAGCTAACCATACGGAGTCCATACCTGTCATATCAAATTCTTCTAAGGAGTTAACATAGTTACCATTCATAATTCATGAAGAACACTCCAGATCCTGACGTACTATCATGACATGAAGCAGATAAAATTGCAGAAGAGTTTCAATCAAAGCAACGATAGCAGGTTAATACCATTCTTAATCATATGCCTTGAATAGAAGACTTAACTCAAAGGTTCGTCTAGTCCTTTTTGAAACATGGTCCTGGCTCATCTCAAGATAATACCTTCTGAGATAGATAGCCCGCTCATGGCGATTACACGAATTAAACCTTTACCAACTACTATTACGGTTGGGTATTGCACAGTCATCAGAAGGAATGTCAATCTTCCAAACCATAATACAACCTTCACAGCTTTAACCATCATCACTGTATTCCTTTGGCACAAGCGCCTATAATTATCCTCTTACCTTTAAAGTGTCGGCCACCTCTTTGGCCTTTCCTAATAGTAAAATTTCCTTCCAGTCAATGTCATTTTAACCACCTCCAAATAAATTTTCTACCTCATTTCAATCACTGCTTATGTGAAGATGTTTTCCTTAAAATCTGACGAGTAAAAAAAAATATCACCATTTTTCCATAAGTTATTGCCTCAGTCTTTAGAGGTTAATCACTGTCACGACTGACTCTCAATCATACTTAGAACATCTTTTATCTTAGGTCCTAATTTCCCTGAACAATTTCGACCTTTACTGGTTCGATCCATACTTTCTCATGGTTTAACACGTGCCCCACTTGGCATCATTATAATTACGTCATATTTCCTTTATCAATATTTCTATTCTTGAGAATTTTGAATATTACCTTTCTCCTTGTAAAACCTCTAAGGTTATCCTTGAATCGTTCCTCCTGTATTCCCTAGATACAGGGCATATCAAAATACCATTTACTAATACTAGAACCATTGTCTATGTACTTCTGAAAAATTTCTTTACTGATCTTTAAAGGTTGTTGTTACCTTGATCCTTTCCAATTCATACTTGTCAAAACTCATGTTGTCCCTATTAAGGGTGAAATGCCAACCTTTATGCATTCCCCTAGGATTCGTTTTAAGTTACCGATGTTCTATCCTTAATTCCACCTTTAAAAAGGTACATGCATCCTTCCATGGATAAATCAAGTCATATATCCCTGATGAGGGTGTCTTTATTCAATCATTCCCACCTCGATAGTATATGCCTAATTTCATAATAATATCCTTATCCAAAATGAGTTCAATCCTTATGGCCTCCAAAAGACAATAACGGTTATCCACTTTTCTTGCCTAATTCGGTAAGGATAATAAGGATGTTCTGGAAGATATTGGTCGTGTTCAACGTGAACTTCTTCTTAATAATTCCGTATTTAATTTTGTTGTCTATCTTAACAGTCACCTCAATGTTGGGATATCTTTCATACCTGGCATCTCCCTTTCTGGGTATCAAGCCACCGGTCTTACACTTCATATTCTTGACGGTCACTTCCTTCATCCAATTTTCCTAATTTCTTACTTTCTTGACTCCTCAGTCCATCCGCGTTTCCTTATTAATCAATCGATCTATCTCAAAGTTTCATCGAATACTGTCAACTTCAAGGGAATTAACTATACGTATCGCTTACGCCTTCAAACCTTGAATTTATCTCATGATCAGTCACCATCGCGCTGATGATGACACACTTCTCTATATTTATTGCAAGGGTTTCTTAGGGTTTCCCATACCTAACTCCCTTATCACTTCTCAACTCTATTTCCTTTATATCCCTTTATACTCCTACCCTTTTCAGTCTTTTATTTTCATTTCCATTACAACCATTACATGAACCAACACAACATAAGCATTGATTTCAAACATCCCGTCATTCTAGATTCGTGTCCTCAGAACGAATCTTGACAACTTTTACAACTTAAATTCATAATTCATTATACTTGTCCGCTTTTGTTCTGCCTCTAAAGTTTTTATACTACCTTCATAACCTTGGGAGTTACTTTCCCGAAAATAATTGACTGAACTTTAATCAGTTTATTCTAACCACTGGCTCCATGCCTTTCTTGGTCTTTCACCAGCGGGTGGCCTCTCTCTTAGGAGGGTAAGTGACAAAACATTCTTTTGTGATTCGTTAATCATTTAGAATCTCAAATGATTCCTATATTTCCTTTAGCCAAGCTCTTGCCTCGACTGGGTTCGCTTGTTCCTTGGAACTCTGAGAGCTTAGTGACTTAAAGGTCGTGAAAGGATTTCCCACCGCATTGTCCCCTCAGGGTGGTGGTTGGGGATAATAGTCAAAGTTCTCTTTAGACAGGTCCATGAATTACCGTATAGGAGTACCGTCTCAGGACTCCTTTCCTTACTCGACTTTCTGTTTCCTTAGTATAAAATGTTTCATCCTTCTCCCATACTTGGGGTTATCTTATACGTTAAAATCCTTGTTTTCCACTTCATTATGTTATGGGCTCCTTCTTTCTTAATGGCAACCTCCCTGACTATCACATTCGGGGTTTGCCCTAAAACTTATTCCTCGAGCTATGGATTTCGTCTAAGATCCAGTTATTACGCTCTTAAACGTTTGGAACCCAAATTCTGTAGGAATACCTCATTATTCCCTTATCATCTTTCTCGGTATTAATCTTTTATCTAACTGTTGGCTCTCTGCCTTCATTCATCACTTTTTCTGGCACAATATGTTCTTTTCCGATAATTCGGACTGTATTTCAATCTCAAATAGCTTTTCGGTACCGGCTCCGATTACCTTCACTTCTATTTCCATTTTCTCAAAATCTCTTATCAACTCTTCCGAAGACATTATCATCTTGAGTCTCTCCTTTTTACTAAGGGCATCAGCCACCACATTGGCTTTCCCCGAATGATAAAGAATCTCCCAATCATAATTCTTGATTAGCTCTAACTGCCTCCTTTGGCGTATGCTGAGCTCTTTCTACGTAAAAATGTACTAGAGCTCCTATGGTTTGTGTAAATCTCGCACTTCTCTCCATACAAGTAGTGCCTCCAATCTTTAGGGTAAAACTATTATCACGAGCCTAAGCTCATGGGCGGGGATATCGAACTTTATATTCCCTTAATTGTCTTGACGCGTACGCGATTACCTTATTGTGCTATATAAGAAGCACCCTAATTCCTTATGCGAAGCGTCACTACACATCATAAAATCTCCTTTTCCATCTGGCAACGCCATCATAGGGGCCGTCACCAATCTTTGCTTCAGTTCTTGAAAGTTGTTCTCGTATTTCTCCGTCCATTCGAACTTCTCAGTCTTACGAGTAAGCCGCGTTAAAGGGGCTACTATCTTTACGAACTTGAACGAACCTCCGGTAGTAACCGGCCAATCCTACCTCTGGTAGTTTCCCTAACCATAGTTATCAATTCCTCAGTGGTCCTTTATTCATTCTTGTCAGGATCCTCCATGGGATTCTTCTCAGCAACAATCCCTTCTAGGACAACATCCTCAACCGCTACATCCTCAATATGAACATCATCCGGTCCCTCGTTAGGACGCTCTATCGGATCCACAATCTGATCTCCAATAAGTAATAAAACATCATAGCGTTATTGCTCCTCAACCTCAGGGTTCGGAGTCCCGCTACCATATACGATAACGAACTATACTTCTATCACGATATTTATAAGGGTTCCCATAAGGGTTTTAACTGTCAGTACTACGTTAGGTAGTCCGACTATGAACTTGGCAAGAGTTCTTATTATCTTAGTGAACATATTATCTTAACGTCACATCATCTCTGAGGTTTATAACGCTTCGCTCTGATACCATTTCTGTAACACCCCCAAATATGGGGTCGGGGATCCGGGTTGTCACGAGTTCCATTTCCCTTAATAACACCCAATCTTAATAAATAATCAACTATTCTGTACTATGACCCCACCATAAACACACACACCACAAGTTATAGTCTCAGAGATGAATATCCAAAAATAATCACAAGTCGTTTCATTCCACAATTATATGCCAATACACCTTAAAAGGGTTTCTGAATAAATTTACATTTCTTTGTCATTATTACAATTCATAAATATACATAAATCTGGTTCATCAATAGTTGAAAACCTAGCCTATTGATAGCTCCTACCTCAGCTACGGCGGCATCAACGCTTCCAGAAAACTGCGGAACATTTTCTAACCGCTGGCGAATTGGAAGCTTGGTCCTGTTCATCTTGTCTAGCTGATGTTGTGTGATGAAAGAAGAAAGCAAGGGTGAGCAACAAGCCCACCAAAATAATATGTATAATGATTTACAATATATGAGCATTCTCATAGTACTCATGAAAGTCTTGGTCAAGAATAAATAACCCAAGTTGATATCTTAACACGACCAAGTCACAAAATATTCAGTATATATACATATATACTTTTCACAATCTTTGAAATCCTCTGATATGTATAATATACACAGAGTTCCAGTTTATAACTGTATAAAAATATCATTGCAAGGTGATCTCATATATCCAACCTTGTCTCAACGTTTTTCTGAAAATCTTTGTCATGCATAAGATAATCATTAACTAGATATAAGTTTAAAAGATGAAGTTACAAGATACTCCAATATACTTATATCTTTTCCGAATACTACTTGAACTACCACCGTTCAAGTTATAATTAGTTTCAAAAGTTCATCACACTGATGAGACTACAAGATAAGACTTGAATAGATTCAATCTTTGAAATATCATTAAATGAAATGAAGTTATGATATACTTCATTAAGTCCCGATATATATATCCACATATATATCTCTTTATACATTTCCTGAAAACCTCTGTCATGTAAAGTATGAACAGAATTTGTAACATTCAATGAATTTATGGAAAGGAAAAGAATTGTGGCATAAACCCGGTATCTTGCTGATCAGGCAAAGATACCAATAAGTAACCTTTTCTACTAGTAGATGGACGAATTCCCCACTGGTCATCACCCTGGTCGCAATAGGACCTTATGCTGGACTGCCACTCAGCCACTTACGCATTTGATGGACTCCCACTGAGTCACTTACACTTTCATGGACGCCCACTGAGCCCATGTTGCTTATGCCGACTCGATAGATGGACTTACTTCCCCAACGTTGGGTAAGTAATCAATTCATTTACCAAAACCGCAACCTTGTTGCGAATATAAAATACACCACAGAGCCGGATCCCTCCGGTTTTGAGCGAATATTTAAATCCCCTTTAAAAGGAATATCTTAAATATATAAAAAAAAATGAGTTTTGGGATCCGCTCTAACTTTTAAAAATCATTTTAAAGACTTGAAAACACTTTAAAGAGTGTTTGGAGTAATGCTGATTTAATAAAGTAAATTAGTCCCAATATATTAGAAAATATCTGAATATTATTATTTAAATAACATTCCCATAAAGAATAATCTTTATAAAAATAATTGAAGTCGAAGTTATAAAACTTATACTTGAAATGAATAGTAAATAACCAAAGATCTACTTATACGAAAGTAATATCTTTATTTGAATAATCAAAAGTAAGTTTGATTATCGACACATTATTCTTTAATAAAATAAAGAATATTATTCAGTAAATAATCGGAGTCATAGGTCCTCAAATGAATATTCAAATGAATATTCATTAAATAATATAAACTGAGTCATAAGTCCTCGAATGAATATTCAAGTAATATTCATTAAATAATATAAACTTATCGAATAAACCTTATTCGATTAATATTTTTGAAAACTATATCAATATATATATCTAAATATAAATATATCATATACTCGGGAACATCTACTCCCGGTTTTTAGAAAAGGGTTCACCTTTGGGTCCCCTATACTCAGGGTATACGCAACTACTGCTTATCTCTAGCATAGGTATTATGCAACTAATAAGCATTTGAACCAACAGATATATAAATCAAGAATAAGAAACATGCATGCATATATACCATATCACATGCTACAATATATCGCAAGAATTTGCTAATAACAAATATGCATTTAAAGTAAATCTAATCAAACGAAACACATATCAAAACGAAGCTCGTAACATGAACTATCTAATCATGGCAATGGTCAAAACCTAGCAGGGAGTTCTCGGGTCCTAATGTTATGAACAAAAGCAGTCTAAAGTAAATCGGACATTACGACGGCTATGTTTACGCGATTTCCCAAATTTAAAACACTCCAATTCAACCCACAATCAATCCACAATCACAACCCAATCAAAACTCCATCCATACTACATCATAACAGCCCCAAAAACTCAACATCAACAATTTATACTTATTCTTAAACTTGAATTTAACTACACTTAAGTTCATTAATCAACAATCCAAGAACTACCACTCCAAAAACTTCACAAAATCAACTAATCTCTACATTTACAACTAGCAAACCTCTCATGAATTATAACAACAAAACTAAACCTAATTACTCAAATAAAGTTAGGGTTTGGAGGGGTTATACCTTCCTTGGAGAGTGGAGAATTAAGAGAATGGCTTGGAATCACCCTTAAAGTCCTTATCCAAGCTTAATCTAAACAAAACTTCAAGAACAAAAAATTTAGTTCTTGAAAAACACTATTCACCATCTTCTTCCATGATTTTTAGGAAGAGATTGTGGATGATTTAGGAGTTCAAACTTATAGGATATTCATAACTATGCATAAAGAGTCTTAGATAATTACCTTGTAATTTAACAAAGCTTGGAACTATGATTTTGACTTTCTTGCTTTGGAAAAGAAGAAGAAGCCGTGAGCAAGGTGAAGAAAATGAAATGATCTTTGTGTTTTGGGTGAAATGATTGTTGGTTGGTTTTTTTTAGCTTGATTTTGGTTAATTACCTTTTTAACCATGAACTTTGTGTGGTTTTAAATCAACCACACCTCCTTCCCCCTTATGTCATGCTTATGTCACCTTGTTATGTCATCATCCCTTACTTGCCCTCTTCTCATTGGTTTGATGACATCATCCCCTCTAATCTCTTTGATTAGCTTTTAATTATTTGGCTAATGACCGCTGATCTGTTATACGGTTCGCTTAACTTTCGTTTTCGGTTATCGTTTGAGGGATCATACCCGGGATCTTATTACTTAGGTTTCCTTAACCTTTCTCAATACATTATTTTCCTTTTTATGATCCTCTCTTATAATCCTTGAATTTAAATCCTTTTTATTATGTTACCTTATACTCAATTCTTTCTGTATCTGGTAGATTTCTGGGAAAATCAAAGTGTTCGAATTTGGATTCTGACGATCTTTACATACACTTATATCCCATATAAAGTACTAATAAGATCTCAGAATAACAATAGAAGAACCCCTACATAGTGTGGCATGAAAAGTTTTCTTATTCAGCAAAACACTATTCATAAGGGTTTCAAAAATTCCAAAAATTGGGGTTATTACACTCTCTTTCCTCAGGTGTCTTAGGAGACATTTTTTCGGAAAGGGACACTCCATGGCTCATCAGTATGAGACCTCTTTTGGAGTTTTCCATCCTAAACCTTTTAAGCACTTTCTGGATGTATGTACCCTGGGTAAGACCTATCATTCTTCTAGTTCTATCTCTATAGATCTTCATACCGAGAATGTAGGATGCTTCTCCCAAGTCCTTCATGGTGAAGTTCTTTGATAGCCATACTTTGACTGATTGTAGCATCGGTATATCATTTCCTATAAGAAGTATGTCATCCACATACAATACAAGAAATGTTACCGCGCTCCCACTAACCTTCTTGTAGACACATGGTTCATCTATGTTTTTGATAAAACCAAACTCTTTGATTGTCTCATCAAAACGGATGTTCCATCTACGAGAAGCTTGCCTTACACCATATATGGTTCGCAGCAGCTTACACACTAGGTGTTCATTTCCCTTGGAAAGAAAACCCTCTGGCTGTGTCATATACACTTCCTCCTCAAGTTCCCCATTGAGGAAGGCCGTTTTCTCGTCCATTTGACAGATCTCATAGTCGTAGTAAGCAGCAATCGCAAGCAAAATCCGAATTGATTTTAACAGGGCTACAGGCGAAAAAGTTTCATCAAAGTCAATCCCTTGCCTTTGTTTGAATCCTTTTGCCACGAGCCTGGCCTTATAGGTCTCCACCTGGCCATCTGCTCCAATCTTTCTTTTGTATACCCACTTGCACCCAATAGGCTTAACACCTTCAGGCGCCTCAACCAGAGTCCATACGAGGTTGGTATACATAGATTCCATTTCGGATTTCATGGCACTATGCCATTTCTCTGAGTCAACACTACTCATAGCCTCATTATAGGTCACAGGTCGTCATCATCAATGATTGACAACTCATTGTCACTCTTAATGACAAGGCCATAATACCTCTCAGGTTGGCGAGACACTCTCCCAGTCCTAAGAATGGGATGTTCCATAGAAGGTTGTTCAGTCTGAACAGGTGTTTCCACTTGCACTACTAGAAAAACGTCAATAGACATCGGTTAAAAACCGATGTCTATGTATGTAAAAATCCGATGTCTTCGTGGGTGATGTTAAAGACCCCCCATTTAACATCGGTTTTAAACTGATGTTAAATAGAGCATAAAACATCAGTTCCAAGTTTAAAACCGATTTCTATATCTTGATATTAAATTTCCCATGCATATCTAATCTTCATATATCATCATAATATGATATTTTTATCAATTTAAATATATGTGAGCTAAGCAAAATCTTTCAATTTAAACAATAAACTGATGTTACTAGTACCAGTAACAACAGTTTTCATCAAACAACCGATGTTAATAGTACCTTTGACATCGGTTCTTCATTGGTAACTGATGTCTATTTTTGACAAACTGATGTCTATGATGCTTAATAACATCAGTTTTTTGTTTCAAGTTTTTTTTTGCTGTAGTCTTTAACATCGGTTTTTACTGATGTCAATGGTCAACTAGAACTGATGTATCAAGCTTTGATAGACATCATTTTTTTATTTTGTAGCAGATGTTTATAGTATTACATTAACACCAGTTTTATGTCAAAAAAATGATGATAAATGGCTTTGTTTTAAAATCAGTTGGTTTGTATAAAATGATGTCTGATCACCTGTTTTATCCATGCAAAAATCAGAAACACAGATGCCAAAAAATTGCCAGAAAACCAAGCAATTGCCATTTAACAACCAAATTCAGCTCCAATATTTACCAAACTATCATTCAATCTCCAACCATCCAAATTAACATCCCAATCTCCAAACATCCAAATTATCATCCCACCATACTAGCTACGTAGTTTTAAATCTAAACCACCAAACATGAAGTACTAGACATTCATCCATAATCTTTTCTAGTTACTAGTTACAATCCGAATACATGTAACCAAAATAAAGGTGTTTTTCAGATTGCAATATAGGTACCAGTCGCCAAGCTAGAGTCGCCAACAACTACATGATGGATTGGATATAATCAAGCGTCTCATAGCGAACGATGTCAAGGTCCTCCTCTGTATAAGACTTGCGACTCTTGGAGGCCCACTGGAACACAAATAAACCTATGTCATTCCTCAACCAACTGAAAAGTAATATTCATAGAATTAAGAAAAGTAAAAAATATACCTTGTCTAGCAGCTTCATCTCCTGGTCCTCAATTAAATCTTTCATATATCGCATGACCACATATCCACATTCTGTGCCACCTGGTTGTTTAGGGCATCCCTATACATTCCAATAAATTGTTGACAATTAGTGACATCGAAGATTAATCATAATTCCATATTTTACAAAAATGAAAAATTAAAAAAATCGACTAAATACTCACAACAAGGTTTTTAATTTTGGGATTCTTGTTTACCCGTCCTTCTTGAGCATTATAAGATCTCACTGCCCTGTAAATGTTATAATTATAAAATACAGTGTCAAATCCGTCAATTACCGATTACATTCAATATATAATTGTAAATTGAAGTAAAAAATTACCGCATTAAAGCCTTTTCAAGGTCCTGGGGATGAGGATGATGAGGCAATGGATTAAGGATGAAAATTTCTGATTCCCAAAACACAATTAAAATCCAATGTAAACTGTTTTCATTATAAACAAATTAAAGTGAGCAAAATGTAATTTAAAAAATACATATCCGACAATTTTATATACATTATAATTAATTTACCAACAACTATATGACTAATCAAGGCCATACAATATTTTAAAATAGGACGCACAAAAAGAGACATACTTGTAGTTATAAGGCATAAAGTTCATCCGAAGAACTCCATCTTTCAGCCTTTGCACAACATATTCATCAAATTCATCATTCAACTTGTATGTGGACGGATGAAGAAAAGCAAACATCGATGACAAATCTCTACCCGGCCTATCCCGAAACACTGAATACAAATACCTAAAAAATAAAAAAAAATACAAATTACATTTTCTGTAAATAGATCATTACTATATAAAATGAGACCAGATTCTTAAAAAGTATAAAAAGAAGCTTACGCCATGTATGTTGATATAGCAGACTGTCCAATCATTTTAAACTCTAGCAATTCAAGTATGTTCTCATGAAGCAAATATATAGTTCTTTCAATTCCAAAGATTTGAAAATCACATGGAACCGGTATCGAATTTCCACTTTCCTTCATCACTGTCGATGCAAATTTGTACAAAAGCCTAAAGCGAGGAGGCACATTGTCCTTTGGCTTCACAGAATTAAATGCATTATGCATTCTTTACACCTCACTCACATTCCGCGCATTTTTCCTTTTCTGTAAATAAATATTTAAGCATATAACCGGTATTATTCACTTTAGTGCAAATTTGTACAACCTCCTAAAAATAATGACACTTGGTTTGTAATTAAATTATATACCTCGGAACCAATAGTGGAGGTGTATATGATCATGTCTTTGGGCCATGCCAAATGAGAACCGATGGCTTGCTGGACGGTTTCTATCTCACCAACCACAGGAACAGGCACCAAAGCATCGTCCTGGATGCTTCCGTCCACCCCAACACGAACAAATCCTGGTTCTAGAGGCACTCCATGAACCGCTCTACTCATTCCATCTCCGTCATCAAAAACAACACCAAAAGCTACCTTGTTATCAATGCTCTCCACTGCCATTTCATATTTGCGAGGACCCTATAGTTTATAATTATAAATCAAAATAGACACTATCGGCTCAAACAATTTAATAACATGCAATATTATCATAGAAATCAATCAAGTATACACTGTAATTGTATACCTTTTGTCCCGGTGGACCAGGAGGAGGAATAATAACAACAAAATCTGCACCATCTTTATCCTCAACGGTCATCAATTCATCTTCCATCAAATCTTTTGCAACTTTCCTTCTGTTCTTTTGTTCTTGTTCTTGTTCTTTTACCCCAGGACAACTTGCTTTTTCAGACATTGGTGAATGTAGATTGCCCCCAGCAACCAAAGCTTTCAACTCAGCAATTTGCAACTCAAGATTATGAAACTGCTCTTTGGTAACGTGATTTCTTGTCTGTTTCGGTAAATCGAAGTACAATGTTGGAGGTATGAAGTTTCCAACCCCACGAACCCTTCCCGCATGCTCGGGAGTTTCCAATACAGTGGTGAGTACATCATTAGTTCCATCCGGCTTGAATTCACCATTTCTTTGCTTTTCGAGTAAGGAATCCTGTTAAAACCATGAGAGTAATTAGGTATGATTGGAAAATTAAAGAAGCAAAAAATTATAATAAGTCTTACAATTTGTTGAATTTTTTCTGCCAGTTCTGGGTCAAGATTCCCATCTTTTGTCATACGGGCTTTTTTCCACATAATTGCCCTATCTGGCCTTTCTTCAGGCTCCAACCTCCCCGAGCGTTTCTACAAAAATTAAGATACATTCATAAAATTGAAAATATGAATACTACAAGAAAAATGATAAGACTCTTACTTCTTCTTCTTCCAATCCGATGTATCCTTTTCTTGACACTCGGTGTGGATATTTCCGTTGTCCCACTCTTTCACTCTGTTTTTTATTCTCTTCCTGTATACAAAATAAATCTTGTTGATTACTGTATTTTTACAATTAAATCTACTCCCAAAAAATCAAAAAAAAATATGGTCCTAAATTTAAATATATATATATGTAAGTAATGCATACCTCCCACTCTTTTGTGACTCTAGCTGCAACAAATCGTCTCCATGCTTTCTTCCCGACAAAAGCATATTGCTTTGGTGGCTTCTGTAGCTTCTTCTTCTGCCCAACAAAAGGCATCACATGTTTCGCTGTCAATTTAGCCTTAAAATTTCTCCATTTTGCGCCTGCCGACTGTAGAATCCTCTTCCGACTTTCAGGAATCAGTTCGAACATATCCTGAAGCACAAATTTAACAAGTTCAGACAGTGCAAATTTTTTTAAATAAAAACCATGAGATTAATGTCAATTGCGATTGTAAATGACATACCTCAAGATCATTCCATATTTTTTGTTTCAGTTCAGGGTCAACCTTTGGCCAAGTCGGAATGTCAATTGGCACCATTGTCCTTGCCAGCATACCTATGTAGGACTGCAGTTTGTGTCGTTCGTCTCCAACTGGAACTGCAACTCGATTGAACCGCAAATTCAATTTCTCTCCCCGCGCTTTCTTCATCACCACTTTGTGCATAGCACAAACGCCTCGTGCTGCTCCAGATATCCTGCTTTTGGTAGATTGTGTAGTACTTTCAGTGGGTTGTGGAGCTGTCTGCTGGGGAACAATGGTGTCCGCTAGAGCAACCGGGTCAGGATTTGGTACCGCTGGAACAATGGTGTCCGCTGGAACAATGTGATTTTCATCCAATGATTCTTTAGACTGTTTTTTAGATTTTTTTCCATTCTTTACCATATTTCCTGCATTAACCAAAAGGAGTAGGAATAATAGATAAGATTATCATCATACTAGGATTATCATAATCATTCTAGCACAACACACATCTAATGCAAGATATATAATTAACTACACAATCGCCTTTTCAACGTATAACAACATACAGCAGAACACATAAAGCATTTACATATTTTTATCAGTTGCTTCTACAAATTCTAATACTTACACTCATAATAAAACTCCAAGTAATAAAACTCCAAGTAATTATATCATATTTTTAGCATTTCATACATATCATACAACAAATTTTTAATCCTTGGATCACTTCTTCAGCCAGATTCCTTCGCCATCCTTTCTTTTATTGCCAGCATTAGACTCTTCGTCGTCATCAACACCAGAATCAACTATGGGGATGTTAGAGCAGAATGGAGGGTTTTCTAGAATTGTGTCTCCAAGATCATCATCATTGTATATCTCGTGATAGTCTCTAGTTGTTGAGGTCAATACGACTGACCAGTTGGAATCAACGGGATCTTCGACATAGAAAACTTGTTTCACTTGATCAATGGACACATATTTGTCATTCTTGTGGCCTTGTCGACTAAGGTCCACAAGTGTGAAGCCAAGTTCATCCGCCTTGACGCCTCTGTCACAGTCTACCCATTTGCACAAGAACAACGGGGCTTTAAATGAGTGGTAATCCAATTCCCATATTTCTTCAATCCTCCCGTAAAATGTCATATCACTCTCTACGGGATTTAAATCCTTAGCACTAGAAACTTGGACAGTCTTAGCAACTAACGAGACTCCACTATTTTGAACAACCCTAGCATCATCTCGCTCCTTTGTGAAGTATCGGATTCCGTCAACTAGATAGCCATCATAAGTCAAAACAGTAAATGATGGTTTTCCTGCTAGCCACCTTATCGTTTCAGAAACACCTTCGACTTTCTCGTTCAATTCAGTCATAACTTTGTTCTCAAACCAATCAGCAAATAGCCTATTATGCTCCCCAATCATCCACTGAATAGTCTTTTTTTTTCCTTCATAATTTTTTTCAAGCAACTCCTTATGCATCCTTTGAAAATACATAAATTTTTTGGTTACAAACTAAAATAATGCTTATACAAAATTAATCAATAAAAGAAAAAGAAAAGTGACTTACTTAATATATGGAAACACTTCACTGTTGTTTAAGAGGACGTGTAAATGCGCCTCATCTCGTTCTTTCTCTTCAACAGATTTAACTGTTGCAGCCGATAATGGACCAGAAAGTTTGCCTTGGTCCTTCGGAAGTCCGGCAGTTGTCAAACTATTTCTAGAAAACTCAGCGCAAAATTCTACAGATTCTTCTTTCAAGTATGCTTCGGCTATACAACCTTCTGGAAAATAACGGTTTCGCACGTAACTTTTCAACACTTTATTAAAACGCTCAAATGGATACATCCATCTATAGAAAACTGGTCCACATAAATGCAATTCCCTGACCAGGTGTACTATTAGATGTATCATTATATCAAAAAAAGAAGGCGGAAATATTTTTTCGAGCTCACATAAGGTTAATACCACATCAGCTTGCAATTTATCAAGTTTTGATACGTCAACAATTTTGTTGCACAAAGTGTTGAAAGAGAAGCAGAGTCTTATTATGCTAACTCTAACATTCTTCGGAAGTACAGAACAAATTGCGACCGGGAGTAATTGTTGAAGGAGTACATGGCAGTCGTGAGACTTCATCCCAAATATCTTTAAATCTGCCATGGATACACAATTTCTGATGTTTGAGGAATGCCCATATGGCAACTTCATTGATGAGAGTGATTTCAACACTTTTCTTTTTTCAGCTTTTGTTAGAGTAAAACTAGAAGGAGGCAGATAAGTTTTTTTTTCTCCTACTTCTGGAGCTAAATCAGTTCTAACCCCCATTTCCATCATATCTAGCCGAGATGCCTCACTATCTTTGGACTTGTGTTTTAAATTCAGTAACGTCCCAACTAGACTATCGCACACATTTTTCTCAATATGCATAATATCGAGGCAGTGATGAACGTGATGGAATTTCCAGTATTCCAACTCAAAAAATACTGACTTCTTCTTCCAAGCACAGTCCACCTTCTTCGACTTCTTTACTTCCTTTCCATAAGAAAATTTAATTTTTTCTTGTTGTGCCAACACCTCTTGTCCGGAAAGGGGTTGCCTTGGCTGTCCAAACTCTTGTTGACCATTAAAGGCTGCCTTCTTCTTCCTGTATGGATGATGCCTAGGCAAATATCGACGATGACCTTGGTAACATATTTTCCTACTATAAGGTAAATAGTTAGCAACGGTATCATCACCATACACTGGACAACCCAAATAACCCTTGTTGACACAGCCATACAAATTACCATATGCCGGGAAATCGTTAATCGTCCATAACAAAGTCGCCCTTAAAGTGAAAAAAGTTGTTGTGAAGGCATCGTATACATTCGGTTCACCTTCTTCCCAAAGCTTTTTCAAATCATCAACTAACGGTTGTAAGAACACATCAAGGTTGTTACCTGGTTCATGTGGACCGGAGACCAATATAGTTAACATCATAAATTTCCTCTTCATACATAACCACGGAGGAAGATTATATGTTACCAATACTACCGGCCAACAAGAATACCGATTAGTCAGCCCATTGTTATATGGGTTAATACCATCAGCCGACAAAGCTAGTCGAAGATTTCTTGGCTCACTTCCGAAGGCAGGCCACCTGTAATCGATATTCCGCCAAGAAGGAGAGTCGGCAGGGTGGCGCATCTGGCCATCATGAATTCTTTGGTTGGAATGCCATGTCAACAACTCAGCTGTCGAAGAAGATTTAAACATCCGTTTAAATCTCGGGATGATCGGAAAGTACCACATAACTTTTGCTGGGATTTTATACCTTTCTCTACCATCCTTACCCACCTTCCTGCGAGATAGCTTGCACTCTGGACACTCCGAAGCAGTCTCATTTACACCCCTGTATAGAACACATTCATTGGGACATGCGTGGAATTTTGTATACTCGAGGCCTAAATTCGAAAGAGTCTTATTTGCTTCATATGTGTTAACAGGTAATGCATTATCCTGAGGTAGGAATGAGCCAACTGTAGAGAGAAGATCGCTACATGCGCTATCACTCACACCGAATCTCGCTTTCCAGTTATGTAATTTTAACACCGAATCTAATTTTGTGAAGTCGCTGCCCTCAAATAAAGGTTGTTGAGCATCGGCCACAAACCTCTTAAAATCATGCGAGTCTTTATCGTAGTCATCGCCCCCTGATTTACCCCCCGGATTACGATATGCGGCTTCACAAACCACAGCAGCTTGTGAAGCACCAGCAGCCGCCGCTTCCGATGCAGCCGCCGCTTCCGATGCAGGAGCCGCTTCTGATGCAGCTTCAAAGGCTGATTTAAATGCATCTGCATTCTGCTCCTCTTCATGAGGAGGTACTGTGCTACCAACAGACAACCTACCAGTCTTGGATCTATGCCAAATCCAATCAATATACCCAAGACTAAAACCATTCTCGTAGAGATGACCCCTTATTACTTTGACCGGAAATTTTTTGAAATTAACACATTTACAGCAGGGGCAAGGTATTTTTTTAGGATTTTTACAATTTTCTTCGGCGTAAATCAAAAACTTTTCAACCCCGACTTCATATTCCAACGAATCCCTCTCTTTTGAAATCCAATCTTTCTCCATATTCGTAGGATAACCTATTTCCTACCTAATTTCCATATCAAATATTTCAAAAAAATAACGTACAATTAGTAATATATATGTATTATTATGTATAATTACCGGCAAAGCAGAACACGACACTGATTGATTAAAATGATGAAACGAAACACAGAACAAAGCTGAGCACGCCACTAGACAATAAACATAGCAAATTAATATAATTTGTAATGAGCAGAATTAACCACCACCCGACGCCGATGCTCATAAAGAATTAGCTTCCATAGGCAAAGAAAACTCTATTCACATGCTAACTATCATTTCTCAAACAAGAATCAGAACTTTTAGTGGGTTTATTAAGTACTTGCTCAAAGATTACATTCCCAAACCAACCACTTATGCTTTTTTAACTCCTCCCAGGTAACCCTTCTTCTCTACCAGGTAATTATTTTCTTTATAAGCACCATATGTATGTGTTGGTGAAGTGTTCTTTTATAAATTTTTTTATTCCAAGTATGACATCAAAAATCAAAGTTGATTTTTATTACTGAAAAGGTAATGTCATTATCTTTTTCAGTAATCTGCTTGTATCGATTTGGTAGTACAAGACAGGGCATGCATTTTAATGTTTACATTATACTATCAATAGATGAAAGATGTTTACATTATACTATAAATTCTACACAGAACCATCTTCCTGTCATTTTATATGTAAAATATATGCTGTAACAACATATACAGAACAAAAAGCAAATTTCGTCTATCATCCCCTTACTATAAAATAATGTTTACATTATTTAACTGAAAATAACATGCATTTTCTAGAGAAAACAGAGAAAAGAGCAACAAAAATCCTATCATTTAAACAAAATAAAATAAACAAAGACACAGGCATAAGCAAATTAGGGTCTGCTATATGACAAACAACTAATATGTAACAAGCAACTCAAACAAGCAGATGCAGATAGTTTAAGCTTAAACTAATTAAAAATTAAAAAATTAGGGTTTCAAATTGAAACCCCCAATTCTGAAATTAGGGTTTAAAACTTACCTAATTCAAGCTTTAACCTCCAACTTAGCTTCAATCTCTGACTTGAACTACAACCTTAAACTCTGAGTTGAACTTCAACTCCGACTTTGACTTAATGCAATGAAACCCCCAAATCTACGAGAGCAATGAGGGAAATGAGAGCAACCTTGATGAGAGCAGCAAGGTGAAATCTACACAGGAAAGTGAAATGAGAGCTGGGAGAGGGATAAAATGAGAGATGAGAGAGTGATGAACTGAGAGATGAGAGAGTGATGAGGGATAAAATGTTTTTGTTTGTTTTTGTTTTCAGTTTTTAGTTTTTGATTTTAATTTTAATTTTTTTTAATAAAAAAGAGGGGGAAGATGTGGGTGAAAAAAGGGGGAAAATTTTATAAAGTCAAAAAACAAGGGGGGGAAACACTTGGAGGGAATGAATAATTTGGTTAAGGGGGGAACGGGGAAGGTGCGTTAATTAATTTTTTTAAAACAGACATATAACATCGGTTGTGCTAAACAACTGATGTTTATAACAACAAAAGACATCGGTTGCCAAAAACCGATGTAGAAAACACCTTTTACATCGGTCAAAAAAGCAACCGATGTCTAAGAGGTGATGTCTATTCTACTTTTTCTAGTAGTGTTGATCCGTAGTAGTTTGTGCTTCTTGAACTTCATCAAGTTCAATTTTTCTCCCACTGTTTCCTTCAAGGATAAACTCCTTTTCCAAGAAGGTAGCATGTCTGGAGACAAACACCCGATGATCGGTGTAAAAGTAATACCCCAAAGTCTCTTTAGGATATCCCACAAAATTACATTTTACGGATCGAGATTCCAGCTTATCTGGGTCAACTTTCTTGACATAAGCTGGACATCCCCAAATCTTAACGTGTTTAAGACTAGGTTTCCTTTCTTTTCATATCTCATATGGTGTTTGAGGAACAGATTTGGAAGGCACCTTATTCAGTAAATATGCTGAGATTTCTAATGCATAACCCCATAGAAATACTGGAAGATTCGCATAGCTCATCATGGACCGAACTATGTCTAACAAAGTTTGATTTCTCCTTTCAGATACCCCATTTAATTGTGGAGTATATGGAGGAGTCCACTGGGAGACTATACCATTTTCTTTGAGATAATCTAGAAACTCTCCATTCAATTATTCACCACCTCGATTTGATCGAAGAGTTATAATACTATTTTTGGTTTGTTTCTCCACTTCATGTTTATATTCTTTGAACTTTTCAAAGGCTTCAGACTCGTGTTTCATCAAATACACATATCTGAATCTAGATCTATCATCTATGAAAGTAATGAAGTGCAAAAATCCACCCATGGCTTGCGTAGACATTGGTGCACATACATCTGTGTGTACCAATCCTAGCAAATCTGCAGCCCTCTCTCCATGTCCACTAAATGGAGATTTGGTCATTTTACCCAATAGACAAGACTCGCATGTAAGATATGATTCAAAATCAAAGGGGTCAAGTAACCCTTCCTTATGCAATGTCCGCAGTCTATTTTCACTAATATGACCTAGCCTACAGTGCCATAAATAGGTCAGATTTTCATCATCTCGTTTTCTTTTATTAGTTTGTTCAATCTGAAGTAAATCATGCTCTACGTCACATACATACATACCATTATTTAAAATGCCACGTCCAAAAAGAACATTATCTCTAAGGATAGAACATTCATTATTCTTAATAATAAATGAAAAACCATCCACATCCAACATTGGAATAGAAATAATATTCATCACAATAGAGGGAACGTAATAACAATTATTCAAAATAATAGTCTTGCCCGTAGGCATATGTAAACTAAATGATCCTACAGATATGGCCGCAACCCTTGCTCCATTGTCGATACATAGAATCACCTCATCTTTTTCAAGAGTCCTACTACCCTTTAGTCCTTGCAACGAATTGCAAATATGAGAACCACAGGCGGTACCTATTACCCAAGTAAAAATTTGACCTAGTGACATATTAACTTCGATCATGAACATGCCTGATTCAGAAGAGGTAGTCTTACTACCCTTCTTCTTCTTCAATTCTGCAAGGTAAACCTTACAGTTCCTCTTCCTGTGCCCCAACTTGATACAGTGAAAACAAACAGCTAAATTAGGACCAGTCAACTTGTGAGCATCTAGTATGCTCCGGAGTGATAGTGCAGATGACACGACGAATATAGTAAATCTGTAAATGATAAACATATAACAACACTTAGCAAATATTCAATTTCATTTCAAAACACTATACGAATCAGGTCTTTATTCATAAGTGTCTCCCACTAGTTTATCTAATTTTTTCAACCCCCTAAGTGAAAATTAAGCATTCATAATGCTAGTGGGAATAGGGATCCTACATTCCATCACACAACCTCAGCTGTGGCACGAAACGTCATGTGATGTTCAATAGGCAGACAACTCTTGTCAATTACATCTTATGTTATTCCCTAATATAAGTTAAGCCTCTTGAATAATTGAATCACGGCTGTGGCATGACAAACTCAATATTCTAAGTCAAGTCTAACCCAACATTTCGTACAATTGAATCAGTCTCCAACGGCCCACGGCTGTAGCACGTACCGACCTTTAGATTCTAATTCAATGTACACATCTCTATGTAATAGACAAGTATTTCTTATTTCGAAATCAAAGCCCTCGGCTGTAGCACGAAACGACAATGATTTAAAAATAAGAACCACTTTCTACCATGTTGGAAGGCTATGACCGACACAAGCCCGTTGTGTCATTGGCCAATTACTACTTGATATTATTTAATTTTAGAGGGATTATATTACATTACAATCATAATCATATTATAAATAGATTCTTCCTTTTAAATTAAATATTTCAAATCAATAATCGATAATCAAATGATTCCCAGATCGGGTGGAGCATTGTCAAGAGGCATCACTTAATAACCCTTTCTTATAGATAGAAATCTGTTGTTGACGGAATCATCCTTTCTCTCAATATTGAAAATTCGTATTCAATTACGTGTTTCATAAACACAAGAATCTCATGATCGTATTCATAATATTTATTGTTAAGGCAAGAAACGATTCATATTCTAGATTTTCTAGAGCACGCCTTATATTGATTTAAGTTCACCTAAATCTATCATCACATGGTAAACATAGGCATATATCTCATATATAAAATTAAATAAACAAGTAAATGTAAAGTGCAATAAAGTAAATTTGTTTGGTTATGGCCCCATCCTATGTGATCTTTATCAAGCTCATGATAAAGATCAAGGTCAATCTAATATGGTGATGGAAATAAATACAACTACTTATTACATAAGTCTTCTTCTTTGTTTAGACTTCTTGTATGCCTCGTCTTCTTCTTTGTATCACCTCCATTGGATAGCCTTCTTGAGTCTTTAATTACATTACTCGAGTTACATTCGAGATTTATGATTACAAAGATTGACGACATGCAAGTCGTATTTAAAACCAAAACCAAAACCATTACACTAAGGTCGAAAGGCCATAACCATCCACCATGCTCATACAACACATAAAAGCATGTTAAAACACATAATCTGATCTTAACATATCATATTATCCATGATCTAATCATAAAAAGAAAATATGACAAAAATCAGAAAAATCAGAATCAAATCAGAAAAACAAGAATCACTGTTTACGGGCAATAAACGACGTCAAACGCCTTACAGACGAGTCATTGATAGCATATCTATCAGTTTTGTTCAGAAGCTCGTTTACCTATGGAATAGGGTATTCGTTTGCGTAAATCGGACACCAGACCCAGATTTCAGCAAATCTGCAGCATCCAATTCAGAATTCGTATCTAATATGATTCTCATAATTAGAACAAACATAAATCATGTATATATCAATATATATACAGATTACATATTCATCTTATGATTATAAAACTCACATGAATATCATATATTCAAAACCATACATATATAAGCATATTATATCAATATCAAATCATGGCGAATCAGGTACATGCTCATATATCAAAAACAGTTAAACACATAAACGAATTAAAAACTTTTCGCAAGTAGCTCTGATGCCATTGAAGGGTTTTTAGCACATAAACGCAACGAAAACGTAAATTTAAATCTTAAAAAAAACGAAACCCTCCGCAGGATCCATGCGAAAAATAATATTTAATTCGTAGTTCAGTATGTTTACCTTAAGAAGCTTTATGTTAATGGAAAGATGGAGGTCTTTAATGGCGATCTAAAAATGATGAACGGAGATCCTTAGCAGCTGCTCCTCAAGTGTGAAGCACTCCACCGGTATCCACCAAGAAAATGATGTAATGAAGGAGGAGGAGATAGAGAGAATTAGGGTTTTGTAAATCTTTTTGGTTGAGACAAAAATAGGTTCTATAATAGTATATTTATAGGCAAAATTTTCAGCTGAAAATTTTCTCATAAAATATTATTATTATTAACCCTTTATTATTCTCAATAATAATTAAAACACCTTTTAATTATTAATTCTTTTTCTAAACGCTTTAGAAATAATTCTCTCACTTGATTTAATTTCCAAAAATTAAATTCTTAATTAATAATATTAAGAACTTTTTCTTAATTAATTTATAATCAATTAAATCTCATTTAATCAATTATTAAATTTGCCAATTAATTATTTATTTCATAAATAAATAATTATCAGCCATTATTAATTATTTTTTCCACCATTAAATCATTCTCTTTTATGGTGTGACCCTGTAGGTTCAATATTAAGCCGGTAGTAGAAATAAATAATAATAAAACTATTTTATCATTATTTATATAAATTCTTTAATTCATTAAATATGATTAATTAATTAATCATATTTATTCTACATCGTGAGGGATACTTCTCAGCATATCGCGACTATCCGGATAATACGAATTCACTGCTTAGAATACCAAGAACCTATTCAGCGAGTAGTTACCATACAATTAATTCCTTCTACCCTGCAATATCACGATTAAATACAAGGCATGGAACTTGTGTCAAGCCTATCTTATTTAATCACATGCTTTCCCATTCACTATGTTTAGTTCTATTTAATGTAAATTAGAAACTCCTTTCTAATTTCATTCACTCTGGCCAGAGATTCCTGAACTAGCATAAGTGGATCAGCATTGAACATTCTCTTCCTTCACTGGAAGGGGTAGATCCTTTATTGATCATACATTATCTTCTTGTACAAATTCCTATAGCCAGTAGAGCCCTTATAATTGTCCCTTGAGACTAAGAACTAAACCAAAGCATAGTTCAGTGTACACAAGATGACTATGATGACCTCAAGTCTAAGGATACTTGTACAACTATCACTATGTGAACAACTGCTGACACGTGAGTGAACTCCATCAGTTGTTCAGCTGTGTGAGTCATGTTCAGTGAACTTATTCTATAATAAGCACCTACATACTAGCTATAGTGTCACCATACAAATGTCTATGAGAACAGACATCCTTCATAATGAAGCAAGCATAGTATGTACCGATCTTTGCGGATTATTAATTACCAGTTAGTAATCTTACGACCAGGAACTATTTAAGTTTAGAGTTATCATCTTTTAGGTCTCATTATTATGATCTCATCACAATCCATAAAAAGCTTTACTCTAAACTGTGGTATATCTTATTTAAACATTTAAATAGATAGAGCCCGCAATAAAAACAAAACAAGTCTTTTATTAATATCAATGAAATCAAAACAGATTACATAAAAGTTATTCCTAAATCCTCATACATGATTGGACTTAGGACATATCTCTTTCAGCTTGCTCATCTTAAGGCTTCCACTCTTATGATCAAATCTATTCATTTTACATAGGAAAAAGCTGAAAATCAGATGGATGCACTGAAGGATGCTTTTTATGAAGAAAAATCCAAGAGTGCATTTAAAGTACAAAAATAATTGAAGCCCATCATTTCCAGACAAGACATAATAGAGGCCAATCAGGCCAGGCTAGAAGCAACTCAAGCCAAGATGTCTAGGAAATTATAAAAGGTATAGCAATCTAAGAAGCTTATTGTCTCTCTCCTGCTTCGTGATGATGCCAAAAAGGGGGAGATAATTTCTAATTCTAAATGCAAAGAGCTCAAGGCTAAAGATGATGATATAGATGATGCCCCTGATGGTGGTAATAAGGGTGGAAAATCACTTGGGAGGTATAAGGGAGGAGAAACTGCTGGATCTAGTGGTACTTCTAAGTCCTCTATCCAAAGAAAAGGTGCAGGTGGAAGAAGTGGTGGAGTTGGAAGTAAGAAAACTACAACTTTTATAAAGGAATTGACTACTGTGACAACCACTGAAAGACAAACTCTGACAATCACAAAGGATGATGATGACCCGGCTAAAAGGATTATGGAAGTTGATGTTGAAACTATTAGTGTTTATGCCCTAGAGACAACATTGTGATGTTTTAGTTTAAGACATTAGGATTATTAATGTTTATGTTCTATCGATTATTATCTTTATAATTTATTAATTCTTAATTCACTGCAATATAAATGTTAGATTAATAAATATCCTTGGAATATGATATGCAATTCTATATCTCTAAGTACGTGACATAGAAATGAGATTATGAGAAAAGTATCAATAATCCTAAAGGTCCCTAGTCGAGTATTATTATTAAGGGACAATAATAATGCATCAAGACCGGTGTGTTTGTTGACTGATGATCACATCTCATTGATCATAAGTATAGTGATACTAAAGTCAAAAACACAGGAAGATGTATATGTACATGGTGCTGGACAGACCCAATGTGAGATTCGACATGTCCATTGTATCATAAGTAATTCTCACAGTGATAATGATGTAATAGTCATTACACCTGAAGTCATTATATTTCTATACGAGAATTAATATACATTGATTCCATTAAAAGTTATCCTTGAACGGATAATGATAAAAGTGGACATTGGGTATATTATGAATCGTATGAGAAATATCTATGATCTAGATGGGATTTAACCCTCCTATTTTAGGAGTGATATTATTGGCCTCTTGTGTGAGCTAGACTATGAAATGCGTGGCCACGCTCAGATGTTGATTTGATATGATAGTCTACTCATTGATCAAGGAAACTTGGATTAAACTATGATGAGAATGACATTACATGCCTCTAGTTTAATCTATAATATTTGGTTAAAGGGATTATATTACATTGTACATTATTCACGAAAGGTTTAATCGATCACCGATTCAATTAATATTACTTGGGTAACAATGATGTATTACTAGATGTCGCTCATTTGTTTATGATTTTAAATTAGATTTAAAATTCATTACCAACGTAATAATAACCTATAGGGTCACACACAAAGAGTGCTTGAAGGATTTAATTTAAATTGGATTTAAATTATATTAAAGTAATTCGAATTATTTATAATATTAATTAAGTATGACTTAATTAAATAGATAAATATTGATATTCGAATTTACTAATATTAATTATAAAATTTATTTGTTAAATAATTAAGTGAGACTTAATTATAATACAAATAGAAATTTCGAATTAATAATAACTCCTAATTAGTTAAGAGTTATAATTCGTTTTTCTACTCTCTATATAATATCTCTTGTGTGGCTAATTTAAAAAAAAAGACTTTTACTAAAACCATGGCCACCAAGGGAGAAGATGGAGAGAGCAAGAAGAAACGAGTTTATGCTGGTATACATTCAATCCTTGAGTTCAAGCATTCGTGTGGATACCGATAGAGCCTAGATCGCGAGAGCGGGATGCGTGGTGATTGAACAAGCTTTGGATCTCCATCAGTTAACCAATTGGTAAAGCTTCTTAAGGTAAATAATCTTATCTACGAATTAAATATATGTTTTTTGCATGGATCCTGTGGTGGGTTTCGAAAATTCTGATTTTTTACATTTTTAATTACTGTTTCCGTTGCGTTTATGTGCTCGAAACCCTTCAATGGCATCATAGCTACTTGTGAAAAGTGTTTAATTCGTTTATGTGTTTACTGGTTTTATGATGATAACATGTATACAATATTTCATGACTGTTATGTATGCAATTTTGTATGTTTTACATGTTGTTATGTTTATAGATGCGTATGTATGTATATGTTTTGAATATATGATATTCATTAGAGTTATATAATCATATGATGATTATATAATCTGTAGATATACTGATATATACATGTTTTGTGTTTGTTCTTATTATATGAATCGTATTTGATACGAGTCTGAATCGGATGCAGCGGATTTGCTGAAATCTGGGTCTGGTGTCCTATTTTGGCGAACGAATACGCTATTTCTTATGAAATCGAGCGTCTGAACGTAACTGATAGCTAAACCTATCATCAATGTGTTTGACGTCGTTTAGTCCCTGTAATCTGCGATTTAATGTTATCAGATTTCATTTCGAATTTTCTGATTTTTTCAATATTTGGTTTTTATGAATAGATCATGATGAGTATGATATGTTAAGATCAGATTATGTGTTTTAACATGTTCTTTTGTGTTAATTAAGCATGGTGGATGGTTATGGGTTATGACCTTAGGTTAATGGTTTTGGTTTTTCGGCTTGCATGTCGTTTAATCTTGTAATTATTAAATCTCGAATGTAACTCGAGTTCTTCTTGTAAGTTCATTAGATTAGTTTTAATATTTCATTCTTGTAATGTACATGAAGACATGAAGATTTGAAGATCAAGGGTAATCCCACACGGAGGCCATCCAAGGAATCAATACAAGAAAGAAAACATGTAATAGTTAGCCTGTATTTATTTCCAGCTTAGATTGACCTAGATCTTTGTCATTAGCTGATCACATAGGATGAAACCATAACCAACCATGTTTATTTATTGCACTTTACATGTATATGCGCATATGATGAATGTATGTATAGAGTAGTTTATAAATATGCATGCTTAATTAGATTAAGGATGTATGTATTAGATACGACACCCATGCCATGCTTGCTAAACAAGATAAAATCCGTAATGATTCAAGATTTTAAAATGAACAAACGATTATGAGATTCTTGTGTTTATGAAACATGGAATAAAATACAAATTTTCTTTGTTTCTGACATGGGGCAATTTTGTCAAAAGCGAGTTCATTGAACTTGTAAGGTTGTGGGTTTTAAGTGAGACCGTTGTGACTCCCTCACTACCTGGAAATCAACTATTGTCAAATATTGATTTGAAGTATTTTATTCAAGGAAAAATTGGGAATCTCTTTATGATGGGATCATGATCGTTTTAAAATTAAAAAACCCTAAAGTTAATATTAAGTTGATCAGATGCCTTCCAATGAGTCCAATGAGTCCAATGCGTTAACCCCTATATCGACTAGGAGTGGGTTCGCCAAAGCGAAGTACTCCTATCTATCGTGGGAGATGTGTTGAAGTATATTGATACTTTTTGACTATTGGGTTTGACTTAACTAAGTTATCACAATAGGATTATGAACTTAGAGGCATAGAGTTTGGAGAGATTTATTAGATAAATATGAACAAATGTTGTTCCACCAAGCTATCCAAGAGTTATATAGTTGATATAATTGACAAATGTTGTCTACCTAAATAATCATGTTTTAGGAGAAAAGCCAAAGCTGACCTAACGCATGGTGAAATATGGATCTTGGCTCACTAGAAAGGATATAGAAGATATTTTTCCGAATTAATAGTTAGGGCTATTGATTTGATAAAAATAGTGGGAGATATATATTGTGAATATATATATGAATAATCACTTTAACATAATTTAATGATCATCTGTAGACTAAGTCATTTTATGCACTTTAATATTGTAGATATCAAATGACAAATAACACAAATAACTTCTCTATGTAATAGTCCTTGAGAAGCACAAGCTGACATGTAATAATTTCCTCGATTGACATGGGAACTTGAGGATTGTCCTCGGGTTCAAGGATGTCACTCAAACCCCTCCCTTATTTTTTCTAAATAAGAATGAAACATGTGCAGAAAAAAATACGTACCAGAAGCAAATTAATTATGTAACTGATATTTCATATCTCATGCTTGTAATTATGATTGCTGAGCTTTAGAAGCAACAAGAGCATAATGATTCTTATGATATGATTGAGCACTTTCAAAGGATGTTTGAAGGATAGGCTCATCAGAAAGATTTGACAATAATAAGGCACCATACTTTGCATTAATGGGAGAATAATATCCGGTTGGACCACATGTTCTAAAGATGATAGGTATATGTACCTTGATATTTTGGGTATCAAGAATAGTCTAGAGACTCAGCTTGATTTGATCAAACAATCTTTGAACAACTTCTATTCTTAGTTTGTTAAGAACAAAAGGAATGAAATGGACAGAATACTCACTGAGTTGTTAAGCAAGTTTAGAACTGCTGAAAATAACACGGTAAAGGCATGAATTACGTCCATATTGATGATGTACACATGGAATGCAAATGGGAAAGGAAAGTGGACAGGAAAGGTGAAGATTTGATCTTATTCAGTGTCAAACCAAAGTCCAATCCCAAAGGGCTTTTAAAGCCTGATAGTGGTGTTGCTAAAGGAGATGATTGTTATTTCTGTGGAAATAACCGGATGATTGGAAGTTAAATTGTCGAGCTTATTTGGAAGATCTAAAGAAGAAGACTAGCAATGGTCAGGCTTCAGGTATAGTGTTAGAATTGGAGCAAAAGTTGTTGCTCTAGTTGAAGGAACTCGATACCTAATTTTTCCAATAAGGCGAGATTGAGAACTTGATAAATTGTTATTACGTGCCTGTTTTAGCGGATACATTAAGTTAATTTCTTGTCAGGGCAAGAAAGGTTTTCAATTTAATTAAATAAATAGTAGTTGTTTATTTTAATTCAATGATAAGACTTATAATGTTGCACAATTAGTTAAAAATTTATACGTTCTAAGTTGACTCAAATCAAACATTACCTCTAGCATTGTCGTTAAGCCATATTAATGAGAAACGCATTTCTGAGTTACATATAGATGAAAACTTGGATAAGTTTGATTTTGAATCATACGGAAGATGCAAACTTTGTCTCATTGGAAAAATGACTAAAACTTCTTTTACCTGATCAGGTGAAAGGGCCACCGAACGATTATGACTTATACATAATGATGTATGTGGTCGAATGTGTATGATAGCAAATTGTAATATCTGGGATATATCGTGCAATTATTTTTGCTAATAGATAATTATTATATGTATTCAGTATCTATTCTGTGAATTATTTAAGTGTTAAATGTGTTTTAATGTTTAAAAATGTTATTAATTAAGTATTTCAATTTTTATATGTTCCAAATAAAATATAGATAATTGTCATATCTTCCTAATTATTTTTATGTTGATTTATGAATATATAGGAATCATATGAATTTTATAAAATCTTTTTCCGGGTATTTAAAATCTATTTTATAAAAACGGGAACCAACCGACGTCATCCGTTGTTACGTTTTTAGAACCCGAAACTCTTCTGAGAACTCCTTCCTAACCTAATTGTAATATTCCGAGCATATTCCGTGTTTTGACTTTTTCGATCCAGCGTACGGTTTGTCCTGCGCGGGTCCCGGCGCAACATTTTCGATACAATATTCGTTTCGGTAAATCAATAAAACTCGTATTTTCGATAAACGGGAGCTTTTTATTAAACTATTACAATTATCACTTCGTAATACGTGTAACCAGGCGCTGAGACCAAGACCGCAGTACAAATTGTACTGATTTGGATAATTATCACGAAAACCGATACCGTTTGGATCATTTTTTATAAATAAACGTACCGTTTTATATCTGAAATGATCCAACGGGATACTAATTTTCCGTAATTATAAATAGCCTCTATCGTATTTTATTTTGTACCGGAAATCAATTGCAAACAGTATTTACAGAGTTTTTACAGAGAAAATACTATAATTATATTTTGTTCTTCATAAGCAAACACAAATTCGAAGGCGTTATCGATGTCCGATTTTGGCGTACATATATTCAAAACGAAGCTACTGAAATCTAGAATCCAAATCTTCCATCAATTTCAACCCAGAAACATCAGGTGATTTCCTATTTAATTATTTATATTCGAATTTCTTGGTATTTAAATTATGAATTTTTGTACGGATGATGGTTTGAATGATTTGATGATGGTATGTTGTAGAGCTTGTTTTCCTGATCATTTTGATATATTATACTTCAAATTTGGAGTTCAATAACATGTTTAATTTTGGGTTTGATTCTCGGAATTTAGAAATTAGGGTTTATATTACTTTGAATGTTTTCAATTCGATTTGGGGGTTTCTTATTTCGGAATTGATAGACGTTCTAGAGGGGTGGGTTTTGTTCCCCTTGAAATTTGTAATCGATTCGTATAAGTTGTGCAAATCGACGAGGCCTGTAGAGGAGTGAGTTGTGATTTGAAGTTCTCGCCGGTGTACTTGAAGTTTTTGGCCGGATTTTTGTTTCCAGATATCATTTGGTTTGTTTGTGGTTTGATTTGAACTCCTGTCGTGAATTGAAACAAAAACCCCACCTGAATCATGTAAAACCATGCCGTTTTTGATCGAATCGGGGCTCGCCGGGGTTATTTTCTGGTCACCGGAAACTGGGTTCTTCGCGACCCGTTTCTGTTCTTGGTGACCCGGAATTCCGACCCGGTTTGACCCGGTTTTGATCCAAAAGTTCCCTAAATCAGAAGTGTTTTGGCATTTTTGCAAGTTAGTACCTGAAGTTTCCAGAACTTTAAAAATTCTGGATTTCTGTTTTGAATTCTTTCAAATTTCGGATTTCTTTTTATAAATTGTTTTTAAAATTATTTTTAATTTCAGAAAAATCCGAAAATGATTATTTTAATTTCAAAAATCATTATTTTAATTCCAAAAATTATTTTTAATCCAAAAATAGATCTGAAATAATTATTTAATTAATTTCAGTTAATTTTTAATTAATTAATTAGTCAATTAATTCAAAAATTAATTGATTAATTGATTTAATTAATTATTAATTGATTTTAATTAATTATTTAATTAGAGTTAATTATTTAAAAATGATTTAAAAATTCTGAAAAATAGTTTCGAGCTTTAAAAGATTATTTTAAATTAGTTCCAAGGCTCGATAATTATTATAAAATTGTTTCGAAGCCAGAATTGGCCAATCGAACCTTGTTTATTACTCTGAAATTGATCCAACGACCCGTTTTAATTCTGAAAAATGTTTTAAAAATCATTTTAAATACCCGAAAGCCTGTTTATGATCTGAGACTTCTTTATAAATGAGATGTCATTGATTATTTGACGTGTTATGTGTTATATGTGACTTGTTGGTTGACTGTCGGTCTATATGTTCGGTGATTACTTGTTTATAGCGTAACTTTTAATCCGTTAATCGGATTTGGGTAAAACGAAGGGTAGATAGAAGTGTATGTCGAATAGAATGGTATGAGTTAAATATTAATAGATACTTATGATGCCTAGCAGAGTAAGAAAGGCGTAAGAAAGAGAAGCAAGTGATCAGAGAATAGAAGCGAGGCATAGGAGAAGCAGACGAGTGATTGTTGAATGGGGTCATTAGACAAGTACAAGTGAAGTTGAAATCGATTATGATAAGGCAAGTATTTATAAATCTTTCTCAAGATACAATGCAAATATTTCTAAATTCTCTTGTGACATATTGTTAATACCCAAAATAGTTATGTTTTATACTGTACACATTTTGAAACCTTCAGCCTTGAACCTGAGCTACATCATTTGATCTTTGAGCCGTAAGCCTTATTCTTTGTAAACCATTTCTTGTTGATTTACCAGATACTAAACCACACCAATAAGATACTACTCCATAAATATATATCCATCATATATACCAAACACTGGAACAGAATTGTTTACACATACAGAAACTTTTATACTCAACCATACCTTGTGATATCAAAGTACTAAAACCTTGTAAAAACACTATTCATCTAATATCCGATTATCCTACCGGCTAGAGACCACTTCTTTTATGTATTTTGACATACCATTTTTGGTAACTATGAATTTTTACCATGCTCTTTTACAAATGTTTTATGGTTATTGATTATGATCTGGTTTTATTGAACTCTATTGTTTATCATATTGAAATGCTTTAGAATTGGATAGTTTTCTTTGTGTGGACCAGATTTGTGGTCAGACCATATCGATGGTCAAGTTAGGCCAACGTGTGCCTTGGATCCAGTAGTTAGAGCAGTGCTGTGTGCTTTGCTCGGGGTTAGTGCGTGACTGATCAACAGCCTAACCTTGGTTTTAAAAACTTAAAATGAATATCCAATTCTATTGACTGTTTAACAGGAAACTTGATTCTTTTGAATCACCTCATTTATTATTGTTTAACCTCAGTTATTGATAATATAACTTGCTGAGCTAGTTAGCTCACTCTTGCGAATCTTTTTATGTATTCTACAGTTAAGAAGGATACGGTTGATAGCGAGGTTTCCCAGTTCAATGTTCGAGCAAGGATTCCAGATTATGATTGATCGAGCTAGCAGGAGCTTAATGCAGTAGTGAGATAGTAAGGTTGTAAGAATAATTTCATATCAGTTGTAAATTAAATTAGTGGGATTTGGTACGTTGTAATAAAAGTTAAGGTTGTGGCTTGTTTTCATACTTTAACCTGTTGCGATCCGTGGTTAAGTAAAGCAGGGTCCTTGCAAATAATATTTTATATACAGGTTTATATTTTGTGTATGTGATGTGGACCCCAAACTTCTGACCCGGGTTTGGAGGGTGCCACACAAATGGTGGCTTATACTACTTCATAACATTTACTGATAATTTCAGTAGATATGGATATATGGTTCTTATGAAGAATAAATCCGATTCTTTTGAAATGTTCAAAGAATATAAGGCCTAAGTAGAAAAGCAAACAAGGGAAAAGTATAAAAGTTTTATGATCAGATTGTGAAGAAGAATACTTAAACCTCAATTTCAAGAGTTTCTTGAAGGAGTGTGATAGTGTATCATAACTTACTCCTTCTGAAACATCTCAATGGAATAGAGATTCTGAGAGGAGAAATCGTACCTTGTTGGACATAGTGTGATCGATGATGAGTCAAGCGGATCTTCTATTCAGTTTCTAGGGTTATGCTCTAGAAATGGCTGCATATACACTTAACCAAGTTCCGACTAAAGTGGTTCAAAATACTATGTATGAGATATAGAGTGACAAATGTCATAGCATGTCATTTATGAAAATTTGGGGACGTGAAGTATTTGTAAAATGTTTAGCCTCTGACAAGCTTGGACCAAAATTAGATTGATGTTATTTTATGGGATATCCAAGTGAGACTAGGGTATAGTTTTCATAATCCTTCCGGGAATAAAGTGTTTGTTGCTGGGGCCGCTGTATTTCTTGAGGGATAACTACTTTCTAAGAAAATCAATCGGAGGATAATACATCTCGATGAAGATCGGGAACCACATGATAACATTGAACCAGAGTTGGAATAAGATCAGGATGTACATCAAAATGTTGAAAGTAATCATGTCCAAGAAACACAGGTTATTCGTAGATCTAGTAGGATTTACCATGAGCCCGGGAGAAATTATGAATTTCTTTTGACTCAAGATAGTGATGTGATGCTTACGGATAATGATAAGCTTCTCACCTACCAAGATGCTATGAACAGTTTAGACTCCGAGAGATGTCTAGAGGCCATGAAATCCGAGATGGAATCCATGTATCAAAATAAAGTATTGACTTTAGTTGATCCACTCGAAGGGGTAAAACCTATAAGGTGCAAGTGGGTTTTCAAGAAGAAAACCGACATGAATGGTGAAGTACAGACCTATAAGACGCGACTAGTGGCAAAAAGTTTCAAACAAATTCATGGTATATGTGACGCCCTCAATCTCGGGGTTAGGAAATGAGGACCCACACACCTCTAATCTACTAATTAAATAAGCATAAATCCCGATTACCTACTAATAGGATCAAACATGATAAAGTATGAGACAAGATTATAACTACCAATCATAAAATATACCTTACAACCCCAAAATAAAATCAAATATATATAGTCGATCCCGGCTTGGAACCGACAGATAACCCATTGTATCTTTACAACTCTCTATCTAAACGCTTGCTCACTCAAAAACACTACTACCTACTCTGGCAACCGGAAGCCCTCAATACGATAGGGACCACCAGGTACGCTCTTACGAGCAGTGTGCCTAAGCCTGGCCATCTTCTTGCTTAACTGTCATGGTTAGATTAAAACAAAACATTTGAGTATAAAACTCAGCAAGTAACTATAAAGTAGTTCTACGATATGAAACCCACAATATACTTTATCAATCTCAGGGCATTCTACTTTATTAGATCTAGGTGGCAGATTTATATCTTTCGGGTTATGAAAGGGTTATGAAGGAAATTTTTGGGCTTTCAAGGAACAAGGCTCAAAGCAGGGGGAAAGCCGACATTCATCACAAATCATTAAAGGATCAAAACAGATCTTTCAAATGGAAAGCGATAATCTTTCCATTATATGGAATCAATTACATGATCAACAGAATTAAAATCAGGGTTCATGAACTATAAGCTTCAAAATATCACAATCAACTCTTTTCAAAGCAATATAAAACATTTTCATTTTCAAAGAATCAGTTACTGAGTAGGAAATTTCAATTCCTTTTTAAAATCAATATGGAACCCTTGATTGGATCACTTTATCTTTCATTCCATTATAATACGGGTGATCAGCCCGTACCGACCTTCATCCGGTCTTTAAGGTACCAATGGCATAATTTCAGCCTTAACTGGACTAGCCCCGCTAGCCTCTTACTTCGACTGGACTAGTCCCACTAGCCTCTTACGTCTCAATCCAATCCATCAGGAATTCATTTGGAAAACCTTGAGTTGGAAAAAGATAGTTTTTCTAAATTCATTTTATCATTACCAAGAATATGAAATCATTCGGACTCTTTCAAGTCGGAACTCATTCTTAAGTTCAATTTCAAGAATTCAAAGGAAGTGAATAAACCAAAGGCAAGAAAAGTTCAATGCTAAGGATCTTGATCAAATGATAACAAGGTATACAAGTTAGGGAACCAGAACCGTTTTAAAGATCAAAAGGGTATAAGGTAAACAAAGGAACAAAGGATCATTACATAAGGGGCTCGCAAAGGTTCTTATAGGGTTTACAAGAATTTCTGGTATTGACAAGTAATCAGGATAAGAAAAGGTTACCAAAAGGTTCGAACAATAATCTTATCAATAACAAGTTCACAGGAACAATAATAGGGTATCTCAAGAATCAATAACAGGGGTATATTTCTATAAAAGTTCAATACTCTACATGGCATGAACAATATCCTCTCTATAACCATTTAGACAAGTAATTAGAGTTACTTTCCTGAATTCGCTTTCCTGAAGGTTGAACTACTGCCACCTAGTAAACCTTTCCCTTTCCTAGCCAGAATGCCCTCACGCTCCGAATCTACAATTAAAACCAAAACCTTAATTATATTCTCAACTCTCGTTCCCAGAACGTTCACTCAATACGATAGCTCGACTATACTTTTGACTCGAACTATACGAATATAGCTTATATACACACATGCACATAACACATAACATATTCTTTTCTCGTATCCTTTATATCTTTATATACTCAATAATCAACTTATACTTGATTTAATCTCGACTATTCTTTAAATCAAACGATTATAACTCATACGGGTACACAATTCATACACACAACTAAATCTTTACGACGATAACTATCACTTATAGCTTTTAAAATCAATCAAATTAGTTCCCTTTTCTTTTATTCCTTAATTTGAACCACATACTACAATCAAATAATCAAATCCATAGACATTTACATATAATCCCCAATCATTCTTTCGATTATCAAAAATCAAGTTTTGACTTTTAACTCTTTGGGCCTATTCGGCCTTATTGCAAATACCAACCACAAAATCAACCAAATACTCACTTAGTTCACATAAACACATAACTCATTCAAAAACCTTTAAAGAATCATTTTCCTTTCTTTTAATCAACAAAATTCGAACCATAACCTATATATGCTTACATGCAGTTCAAGTTCATCTCTTAATTAAATCAAACACTCATTTTAACCATAATTTTAGAATTACACATCAAAACATCACATAATGATTCAAACCCTAATCAAATTTTCTAATTAATCATGCATGCATTCACTTAGCATCAAACCAATCACTTTTAGACTCATTTTTCATTCGGCTATAACCATAAATCACAATTCAAGAATCAAACAATGACATGCATCACTAATTCTTCTTTTAAACCAACATGCAATCTCATTTCTCACTAATTAAAAATAGTTTACACCAAGATCAAGTCACAAAAATCCAATTCCCTTTTTATTAGTAAAAAAGTTGAACCAAAACCTCAATATGCAACCCTCAAATTTGATTTCTTAAGCATCCAATCTATTACACAAGTCCAAATACTTTTAAAACAATCATAAAAATACTTTTATCAATCAATAACTTATTTTCATCATAAAACCAACTTAATAAACAAGAACCATTCGGTTTTCAAGCAAAACAATACATGCAACTTCTATTTTGATTCTCTAAATCCTCAACTAGTCAAATCTCTTATTAACCACTAAGAACATGCATGAACAAGTCATTTCATCAAGAACAATCACATTTATTTTTCTAAAAATCAAGGACTCATTCGAGTTTTTCAAGAATAACACATGCAACAATCAAAGATAAGTTTTTGGTGTGGTAGAGCTCAGTGATTACATCATCACCCACCACCGATTTACCAGAGTTCATCACCGGTGGCGGTGGCTTCACGGTGGTGCCCTCATTCGAGGGTGCCCAACAACGAAACCTTCGATTACTTCTAAAAATCACAACAACAAACACATGCAAAACATGATCATCACAAGAACACACATCCGCATGCAAGTACCAAACCACACATGCAAGTGGATCAAAGCTTATATATGGAACAAAGATGAAATTCTATGGAAGGACCCATAAAAATCAAGTGAAGAAGAGAGATTTACCGAGAGGAAAAGAGAGAGAGAGAGAGAGAGAGAGAGAGAGAGATACTTTGAGAGTGAGAGAGAAAAAGAGAGAGAAGAATGAGAAAATGGGAAAAAGAAGGAAGTGGCCAGGTGGAAAAGAAAGAAAGGGGAAGAGAATGAGTTTATATATGATAAGGGGGCCGGGGTAATTTAGTAATTCACTAATTCCCCTTTTTTATTTGATTTACCTTCTCTTTTTACTAAAATAAGATAGAAATTGAATATTGAATTTATCCCTCTCGAAAAGTCAAAAATTATTGCGAATGACAATTTTAAAATGTAGATCTTGAAATTAGCTTTCCAACCATTACTCATAATAAAATTTTGAGCGTACGGTTAATTTTATACGATTTTTACAAGTTTGTGCTAATAATAACATTTAATCACATAAAAATCAATTTAAAATGCAACGATCACCAAAATAAATCCGTCTATAATTTTTAGAAAGTCTCTAGGACTATTTCGAAGATAACAAAATAAGTGTCATGCCTTTACCTTACTCAGATAATTTTATAAAAATGTGTGAAGGTTAAATAAAACTTATTTAAATTAAATAATTCCCTTAACTCCATAAAATATTAACAGATCACGTAATCACGCATACAGAAAAGCAAGCACATATACTGACACATCACAACTCATGTCTGATCATAAAAATTTCCTTTTTTATCATTACTCCTCTTTTCGCGTATCGGGTCACGTTCTACCTGACGGCCCGACGCTCAGCGTTTCAATTACGCTTCACAATATCATTATCGACCGACACGTCACTAGAATGCAATACTTCACTTAAACATTCATTTCACATAATAACACATATTTCATATTTTAAATACTTTAATCTTTTTTTTAGGACGGGTTCCGTTCTACCCGACGGCCCGACAACACAGCTTAATTCCTAAGCTGACTCTTTAAATTGGAACGCGTCTATCTACGCTCCCAGATACTAATATACAATAAAGAAAATTAATCATCACTTAATCACATATTTTATAATCACTTCACATAAATCATACTTTATTGACTTAATTACGTCGCAAAATTCTCAATCGTCACAATCTACCCTCCTTAAAGGATTCCGTCCCCAGAATCTAGTCTAAACAAATAGATGGGGATACTTTTCTTGCATTTCACTCTCTAATTCCCAAGTTGATTCTTCCACTATTGGATTTCTCCACAACACTCTGACTAGAGGTACAACTTTATTTCTAAGTGTCCTCTCCTTTCGGTCTAAGATTCGAACTGGTTGTTCTACATAAGACAAATTTGGTTGAATTTCCACTGGTTCCAATTCGATAACATGGCTCGTATCAGCATTATACTTCTTTAGAAGAGATACATGAAATATATTATGTAGATGTTGCATTTGCGGAGGTAGCGCCAATTCATATGCCACTTTTCCAATTCGTCGCAATACTTCGAATGGTCCCATATACCTAGGACTCAACTTCCCTTTCTTTCTGAATCTGGTTAAACCTTTCCAAGGAGATATCTTTAACAAGACTTTGTCTCCAGGTTCGAATTGCACATCTTTTTGTTCTCGATTTGTATACCTCATTTGTCGATCTTGAGCGACAATTAATCTTTTTCGAATCAACTCCACCTTTTCCTTCATTTATTGAACTAGCTCTGGGCTAATTAATTTGCGCTCACCAACTTCATCCCAATACGTAGGGGATCTATATTTTCTTCCATACAACGCTTCATAAGGCGACATGCCAATACTCGCGTGATAAATGTTGTTGTAGAAAAACTCAATTAATGGCAAACGATCGTCCCAATTTCCTTTGAAATCTATTGCACAAGTTCGCAACATATCCTCAATTATCGGAATTGTCCTTTCACTTTGTCCGTCAGTCTGCGGATGATATGCCGTACTCATTTTCAGCTTAGTTCCCAAATGATCATGGAATTGTTTCCAGAATCTCGAGTTAAACCTTGGATCTGTATCAGACACGATAGATACAAGAACTCCGTGACGTATCACAATCTCATCCAAATATAATTTGACCAACTTTTCCAACGAAAACCTTTCATTTATTGGCAAGAAATGTGCTGACTTCGTCAATCGATCGATTACCACCCAAATCGTATCATGATTAGACTTGGTTTTGGGTAATCCTACCACGAAATCCATCACGATATGTTCCCATTTCCATTCTGGTATATCTATTGGTTGAAGCAATCCGCTTGGCCTCTGATGTTCCGCTTTGACTCTTCGACACGCATAACACTTACTTATCCATTCCGAAATTTCCTTTTTCATGTTTGGCCACCAATAATTCTCTCTTAAATCCTGGTACATTTTCATACTTTCAGGGTGAATTGAAAATCTTGAGTTATGCGTTTCTTGCAAAATCTTGTGCTTTAGCTCCACAACATTAGGTATCCAAATACGTGAGTTAACACGATATATTCCTTTTTCATCTTTTTGAGCTATGACTTCTTCTCCGGATAACTTATCCTTTTTGCGATTTATCACTTGCTCTTGACAGCATCGAATCTTTTCCAAAATTTCAGGTTGGAATGACATCACATATATTGCTTCACCTCCAAATTCTGGAGTCTGTACTTCTATTTCCATCCTTTCAAAATCCTTAATCAATTCCTCCGATGGCGTAAGCATATTTAATCTTTCTTTGCGACTTAGAGCATCTGCTACCATATTTGCCTTTTCAGGATGATAGTTTATCGCACAATCATAATCTTTGATCAACTCTAACCATCTTCTTTGTCTCATATTCTATTCCTTTTGAGTGAAGATATACTTTAAACTCTTATGATCCGTAAAAACCTCGCATCTTTCCCCGAAATAATGTCTCCAAATCTTAAGGGCAAACACAATTATTGCCAATTCCAAATCATGTATGGGATATTTTTGCTCGTGCGGCTTGAATTGCCTTGATGCGTATGCCATTACCTTCCCGTGTTGCATTAGTACACATCCAAGTCCTTTATACGAAGCATCACTGAATATCACAAATTCTCCTTTTTCATCAGGTAACACCAACACTGGGGCGGTTACCAGTCTCTTCTTTAACTCTTGAAAGCTTTACTCGTACTTTTCCGTCCACACAAACTTCTCGTTCTTCCTTTTCAATTTCGTTAATAGGACAGCAATCATAGAGAAATCTTGCACAAACCTTCTGTAGTATCCGGTTAATCCCAGAAAACTTCTGACTTCCGTAGGAGTCTTGGGTCTTTCCCAATTCATCACAGCTTCTATCTTGGCTGGGTCTACTTTGATTCCTTCTTTATTAACTACATGACCAAGAAATTGCACTTCCTTTAGCCAAAATTCACATTTCAAAAACTTAGCGTACAGCCTTTCTTTCCTCAAAATTTCCAAGGAAATTCTCAAATGCTCCTTATGATCTTCTTCCGTCTTGGAATAAATCAGTATATCATCGATAAATACTATAACGAACTTGTTTAGGTATTGATTGAACACTCTGTTCATAAGATCCATAAATACGGCTGGCGCATTCGTCAAACCAAACGCCATTACCAAGAACTTGTAGTGCTCATATCTCATTCGAAACGCTGTCTTGGGTATATCTTCCGCTTTAATCTTTAATTGATGATACCCAGATCTTAAATCAATCTTGGAGAAACACGAAGCTCCTTTTAACTGATCAAACAAGTCATCGATTCGCGGTAGAGGGTACTTATTCTTAATCGTCAACTTATTCAATTCACGATAATCAATGCACAACTTCATACTTCCAGACTTTTTCTTAACAAATAATACTGGTGCACCCCACGGGGATACACTCGGCCGAATTACTCCTTTATCCAATAATTCTTGCAACTGTGCTGCCAATTCCTTCATCTCGACTGACGCCATTCGATAGGGAGCTTTCGATACTGGTTCCGTTCCAGGAGCCAAATCAATCGTAAACTCGATCTCTCTATCGAGAGGTAGTCCAGGCAATTCATCAAGAAATACATCAGGAAAATCTCTTAATATTGGGATATCTTCAATCCTTACGGATTCTTTTTCCATGTCTTTAACATGATCCAAATAAACTTCGCATCCTTGACGTAATAATCTTCTCGTCTCGATAGCTGTTAGAAACTTATTTTCTTGCCTTTTTCCTTTGAATATCACTTCCTCACCATCCTTGGTTCTTAACTTCACCTTATTACTTTTACACTCTATACGCGCCTCCTGGTTTGACAATCAATCCATTCCTAGTATAACCTCAAATTCTCCTAACTTAAAAGGAATTAAGTCAGCAGAAAAGTGCCAACCTTTTATAACCACATCACAATTGGGACAAACTTTATTAACAATAACTTTCTCTTGATTTGCTACCTCTACAATTAAATTAGGTTCCAGAGGGTACGCAACACAATTTAGCTTATCAAGCATACTTTCAGAATTAAAAGATCTAGTTGCTCCAGACTCCATCAATACTTTTACTTTTACTGAGTTTATAACGAGCATACCTGCCATCACGTCCACATCTTGCACCGCATCTTTTATTGTCATATTAAAGGTCCTAGCTCTGGGTTGAGCTAACGGTGCTGGGAGAGATGGTGGTCCAGCAATCCTAAGAACATTGGCCTTCAGGACAGGTTCCTTGCAGTTTCTGGCCATATGGCCCATCTTTCCACATTTGAAACAAGCCAAGTCAGGTTTCCTTGCTCCATTTGGACACTCTGAAGAGTAATGCCCTTTCTGGTTGCACTTGAAACAGGTCACGTCCAACTTATTACACCTTCTCGGGTGTCTCTTCCCAGAATTCTTACACTCTTGAATTTGAGGTCTGTTATCCTTTCCCGGTTGTCCTGCTTTCTGGAAACGGTTCTTCTGGGCTCCGTTACCGGGTTTAAACTTCTGAAACTTTTGGTCCTGACCTCCACCATTCCTTCCAAACTTTCCTCTAAACTTTGAACTTCCTTGCTCTTGCTCTGAGCTTTCAAACTTTCTTTTCCTTCCTTCATTTTCTCTCTTCGCAGCTTCACGCTCTCCTTCTACTATCATTGCCTTCTGTACCAAGGTGGCATAATTCTTGAACTCTAGTAATGCCACTTGACTTCTAATCCATGGCTTAAGTCCCTGTTGGAACCTCTTAGCCTTCTTTTCCTCCATATTTACATACTCAGGTACAAATCTAGACAGCTCTGAAAATTTCACTTCATACTCTGCTACCGACATATCTTCTTGTCTATGGTCCAGAAATTTCATCTCCAACTGATCTTGCATATAACTTGGTAAATATTTCTCCAAAAACATTTCAGTGAACTTCTCCCATGATAAGTCCTTTCCTTCCAACAACGCCTTTGAAGATTCCCACCAGAAGCTCGCTTCATCTTTAAGGTAATAACTCGCATACTGGGCTTTCTTGTCATCCTTAACTTCTGCTAGTTCAAATGTTTTTTCCATTTCTCTTAACCACGACTGTGCTTTAATCGGGTCTGGAAAACCTAAGAATTATGGGGGATGAACAGATTGAAAGTGTTTGAAGTTTCCAACTTTAGGGGCCACAGGTTGTTGCAAAAGCTGAGCAAGTCTGCTCATCATGGTGGTTTCTGGGTTTACTTCTGGGTCTTGGGTTGGAATTTCTTCTTCTTGGTAATCTGGTGAGTTGGCCATTTCTTACAAACCTGATTGAGCAATTATTTAGCAATATGATAGCATGGCATATATAACAACATTTTATTATTGAATTTCTTTTGCGGGTTTTAAGCTTTACCCAATTTTGCACATTCCTATTACTACATAATTCTCATATCAGTATTGTTTTCTCATGGAACGGGTTATGATATTACGGGATTTTAAGCATGGTTGTAGGAAACATGATGTTCAAAACAGTTCATGTAGATCCTTAGGGTGCATAGTAGAAAACAGGATATATAATGGATTCATCAAACAAAGGGTTCATAAAAAGTCTGGTTATCACAAGTTCAGAAAAAAGGTACAATAACTGAGTTAAACAGAGGAAAAACTGGAAAATATCCCCCAATCTACCCCTAACTTCTAACAACAACTACTACTACAAAGTTTCGAAATAAAATACAACAAATGAAAAAGGGATCCCGGCATCTGACCAAGTATCCCAAAGCCTACTGGCACTGAAAAACAACAACTACGGGCTCAACCAACAGTCCCTCCTAACAGCTAATCATCCAGAATCTCTCTCAACACAACCAACATCCAGCGAACGATCTTATGCAGCCTCCGGGCCTCAGCATCAGCATCACTAGTGGATGGTCCCTCATCCCATCTCCTCTGGGCAACCTGCTCCACCAACTGAATCCTAGCTCTCCACTCCTCCATCACTACTGAAGTTGCCTAGAGTCTCGAATCAACCTATCCACCAAAGCTCCCAACTCAGGAATACGGGAGTAAACAAAGTATCAGTGTAATAACCCCAATTTTTGGAAAATTTTTGAAACCCTTATGAATAGTGTTTTTGCTGAATGAGAAAACTTTTCATGCCACACTAGGTAGGGGTTCTTTTATGGATATCTTGAGATTTTATTGGCACTCTATATGACATATAAGTGTATGTAAAGATCGTCAGAATCCAATTCCGAACACTTTGATTTTTTCCCGGAAATCTACTAGATACGGAAAGAATTGAGTATAAGGTAACAGGATAAAAAGGATTTAAATTAAAGGATTATAAGAGAGTATCATAAAAGGAATACAATATATTGAGAAAGGTTAAGGGAACCTAAGTAATAAGATCCCGGGTATGATCCCTCAAACGATAAACGAAAACGAAAGTTAAGCGAACCGTATAACAGATCAGCGGTCATTAGGCAAACAATTAGGAAGTTAATCAAAGGGATTAGAGAGGATGATATCACCCAACCAATGAGAAGAGGACAAGGAGGGGAGGATGACATCATGAGGATGACCTAAGCATGACATAAGGGAAGGAGGTGTGGTTGATTAATAACCACACAAATTTCATGGTTAAAAAGGTAATTTACCAAAATCAAAAGCTAGTAACCAAGCAAACAACTCACAAAACACAAAGATATTTCATTTCTTCATGAAGCTCTCGGCTTCTTTCTTAACAAAATGAAGATCCAAGCTCCACCACTTACTATTTAGCAAGGTATTTATCTAAGCTTCCCCATGGATAGTTACATACTCCCTATAAGTTTAAGCTTCTAATTCCAAGCCAATCTTTTTCTATAAATCATGGAAGAAGATGGTGAATAGTGTTTTTCAAGAACTAAAATTTGTGTTCTTGAAGTTTTGTTTAGATTAAGCTTGGATAAGGACTTTAAGGGTGATTCCAAGCCATTCTCTTGATTCTCCACTCTCCAAGGAAGGTATAAACTACAAACCTTAGCTTTAGTTTTGAGTAATTAGGAATGAATATGTTTGATATAGTATATGTGAAGCATGATGCTTGTTTGTTTAAAGTTTGGTTGAGTTTGTAGAGATTAGTTGGTTTGGTGGTATTTTTGGAGTTGTAAATCTTGATAATTAGTTAAAGAACCTAAGTAAAGCTTTTAGTTCATGTGGGGAATAAGTATAAATTGTTAATGTTGAGTGTTGGAGCTGTTATGATGTAGTTTGGATGGAGTTTTGATTGGGTTGTGAATTGGGGTTGAATTGTGGTGGATTTGGAATGGTATAAATTTGGGAAATCGCGTAAACATAGCCGTCATAATGCCCGATTTACCGTAGACTGTTTTTTGTTCTTAACATCAGAACCCTTGAACTCACTGCTATGTTTTGACCATTTCCATGTTTAGATAGTTCATGTTATGAGCTTCATTTTGATATGTGGTTTGTTTGATTCCGATGAACGGTTTAGGAGAAACGGCCGTTTTAAGTAACGACGTTTCGCGAACGAACCCTTACCCCTCGCCTTACTTTGAAACATAGGTTAAAGACCTTAAAGGACTAATTGAAGTATGAAACATTTATATAAGGTGTAATAGGTAGTTGGTAAGACACTCGCGAAGGAATCGCCTTAAAACTCTTAATGGTTAAATTATTAAAAATGGTGGAGCCGAGGGTACTCGAGTGACTTAAGAGAATCAGTAAGCGCAAAACGAGCGTTAGAGTCTGAGTTGGTTAGAGTATAGATTTACAAGTGACTTTGGTTTAATTCCAACTTACTTGTTGCTTATAGTTTACCAGACTCGTCCCGAGCCATTCATAACCCCCAGTCGCTCAAGCAAGTTTTCTACCCGTTATACTATTGTTGTGATGTATATGTGTATATGCATGATCTTGCGATAAATGCATATTTGTTATTAGCAAATTCTTGTGATATATTGTAGCATGTGATATGGTATATATGCATGCCTGTTTCATATTCTTGGATTATATATCTGTTGGTTAAAATGCTTACAGTTGCATAATACCTATGCTAGAGATAAGCGGTATTTGAATTTACCCTTAGTATAGGGGATCAAAAGGTGAACATATTTCTAAACCGGGAGTCGATGTTCCCGAGTATAATATATATATTTTTATATATATATGGTTATAGTTTTCAAAACTATTAATCGAATAAGGTTTATTCGATAACTTTAACTTTATTTTATTATTGAATATTATTTCGAATATTCATCCGAGGACTTATGACTCCTTTATATTATTATTGAATAATATTATTTCGAATATTCATCCGAGGACTTATGACTCCTTTATTTTATTATTGAATATTATTTCAAATATTCATCCGAGGACTTATGACTCCTTTATTTTATTATTGAATATTATTTCGAATATTCATCCGAGGACTTATGACTCCTTTATTTTATTATTGAATATTATTTCGAATATTCATTCGAGGGCTTATGACTCAGTTTATATTATTTAATGATTATTAATTGGATAGTCATTTGAGGATGTATTGACTCCTTTATTGTATTTAATGAATATTATTTATAATATTCATTCGAGGTATTATGACTCCGCTTATTATTTAATAATATTCTTTATTTTATGAAAGAATAATGTTTCGATAATCAAACTTATTTTCGATTATTCAAATAAAGATAGTACTTTCGTATAAGTATATCTTTGGTTATTTAATACTCATTTCAAGTATAAGTCTTACAAGTTCTACTTCAATTATATTTATAAAGATTATTCTTTATGGGAATATTATTTAAATAATAATATTCAGACATTTTCTAAAAATATTGGGACTGATTTACTTCATTAAATCAGCATTCCTCCAAACATTCTTTAAAGTGTTTTCGAGTCTTCAAAATGATTTTTAAAAGTTAGAGCGGATCCCAAAACTCATTTTTATATTTAAGATCTTCCTTTTTAAGGGGATTTAAATACTCGCTCAAAACCTGAGGGATCCGGCTCTGTGGTGTATTTTATATTCGCAACAAGGTTGCGGTTTTGGTAAATGAATTGATTACTTACCCAACGTTCGGGAAGTAAGTCCATCTATTTGAGTCGGCATAAGCAACATGGGCTCAGTGGGCGTCCATGATAGTGTAAGTGGCTCAGTGGGAGTCCATCAAATGCATAAGTGGCTGAGTGGCAGTCCAGCATAAGGTCCTATTGCGACCAGGGTGATGACCAGTGGGGAATTCGTCCATCTACTAGTAGAAAAGGTTACTTATTGGTATCTTTGCCTGATCAGCAAGATATCAGGTTTATGCCAAAATTTGTTTTCTTTCCAAATTTATTGGATATTGCAATTCTGTTCATACTTTACATGACAGAGGTTTTCAGGAAACGTATGTATATATACAGGTGTATATATATATCGGGACTTAATGAAGTATATCATAACTTCATTTCCTTCAAAATATTTCAAAGATTGAATCTATTCAAGTCTTATCTTGTAGTCTCATCAGTGTGATGAACTTTTGAAACTAATTATAACTTGAACGGTGGTAGTTCAAGTAGTATTTGGAAAAGATATAAGTATATTAGAGTATCTTGTAACTTCATCTTTTAAACTTATATCTAGTAAATGATTATCTTATGCATGACAAAGATTTTCAGAAAAACGTTGAGACAAGGTTAGATATATGAGATCACCTTGCAACGATATTTTTATACAGTTATACACTGGAACTCTGTGTGTATTATGCATGGAAGAGGACTTCCCATATTTTGAAAAGTATATATGTATATATATATACTGAATATTTTGTGACTTCATCGCATTAAGATATCAACTTGGTTCATTTCTTTTGACCAAGACTTTCATGAGTACTATGAGAAGGCTCATATATTGTTAATCATTATACATATTATTTTGGTGGGCTTGCTGCTCACCCTTGCTTCTTCTTTCATCACACAACATCAGATAGATAAGATGAACAGGACCAAGCTCCCAATTCGCAAGCGGATAGGAAACGTTCCGCAGCTTTCTGGAAGCGTTGAGGTCGCTGTAGCTGAGGTAGAAATTACCAATAGGCTAAGTTTTCAACTAATAATGTACCAGACTTATGTATATTATGAATTGTAATAATGGCAAAGAAATGTAAATTTATTCAGAAACCTGTTTAAGGTGCATTGGCATATAATTGTGGAATAAAATGACTTGTGATTATTTTTGGATATTCATCTCTGAGGCTATAACTTGTGGTGTGTGTGTTTAATGGTGGGGTCACAGTACAGAGTAGTTGATTATTTATTAAGATTGGGTGCCGACCCCGGATTTGGGGGTGTTACAATCAGTCCTGGGCTAACTTGCCACCAATACTGACAGGCACAATTTCAGGCATCTCAGACTCTGGCTCAGGGGCAGGGGTCTCTGAATCTGGCCTTAAGGGTGAAATCTGCATAGGGATCTCACTACTTTCAGAAGGATCCTCCTCTGGATCTGAACTAACATACACATGCTCCTCTGGAGAGGGTGGAATGCAGTCCACTGGGGTACCGGTCAAACTAATCTATGAATCTGAATCATTACCACTACTGGGATTTTGAGAGAAAACACAAAACAACAACCAAGAAACAACGTTAGGGTTAAATAAAGCTTCCAGCTAACTCACACCCTAACTCTAGTTGCCATTTAGCTAAATGCACACTTTTCTTAGACTATACCTAATAGTCTAACTCAACTCTATATGAGTCGAACTCTCTCGCGATATATAAATATATACCCAAAATACCCTTTTTAATACTAACTTGTCTCAGGGACTAGATCCTGTAGCTATGATACCAACTTGTGACGCCCTCAATCTCGGGGTTAGGAAATGAGGACCCACACACCTCTAATCTACTAATTAAATAAGCATAAACCCCGATTACATACTAACAGGATCAAACAGGATAAAGTATGAGATAAGATTACAACTACCAATCATAAAATATAACTTACGACGCCAAAATAAAATCAAATATACATAGTCGATCCCGGATTGGAACTAACATATAACCCATTGTATCTTTACAACTCTTTGGCTAAGCGCATGCTCACTCAAAAACACTACTACCTGCTCTGGAAACCGGAAGCCCTCAACACGATAGGGACCACCAGGTACGCTCTTACGAGCAGTGCGCCTAAGCTTGGCCATCTTCTTGCTTAACTTCCATGGTTAGATTAAAACAAAACGTATGAGTATAAAACTCAACAAGTAACTATAAAGCAGTTCTACCATATAAAACCCACAGTATACTTTACCAATCTCAGGGCATTCTACTTTATCAGATCTAGGTGGCAGATTTATATCTTCCGGGTTATGAAAGGGTTATGAATGAAATTTTTGGGCTTTCAAGGAACAAGGCTCAAAGCAGGGGAAAGCCGACATTCATCACAAATTATTAAAGGATCAAAACATATCTTTCAAATGGAAAGCGACAATCTTTTCATTATATGGAATCAATTGCATGATCAACAGAATTAAAATCAGGGTTCATGAACTATGAGCTTCATAATATCACAATCAACTCTTTTCAAAGCAATATAAACCATTTTCATTTTCAAAGAATCAATTACTGAGTAGAAAATTTCAATTCCTTTTTAAAATCAATATGGAACCCTTGATTAGATCACTTTATCTTTCATTCCATTATAATACTGGTGATCAGCCCGTACTGACCTCCATCCGGTCTTTAAGGTACCAATGGCATAATTTCATCCTTAACTGGACTAGCCCCGCTAGCCTCTTACTTTGACTGGACTAGTCCAACTAGCCTCTTACGTCTCAATCCAATCCATCAGGAATTCGTTTGGAAAACCTTGAGTTGGAAAAAGATAGGTTTTCTAAATTCATTTTATCATTACCAAGAATATGAAATCATTCGGACTCTTTCAAGTCAAAACTCATTCTTAAGTTCAATTTCAAGAATTCAAAGGAAGTGAATAAACCAAAGGCAAGAAAAGTTCAATGCTAAGGATCTTGATCAAATGATAACAAGGTATACAAGTTAGGGAACCAGAACCGTTTCAAAGATCAAAAGGGTATAAGGTAAACAAAGGAACAAGGGATCATTACATAAGGGGCTCGCAAAGGTTCTTATAGGGTTTACAAGAATTTATGGTATTGACAAGTAATCAGGATAAGAAAAGGTTACCAAAAGGTTCGAACAATAATCTTATCAATAACAAGTTCATAGGAAAAATAATAGGGTATCTCAAGAATCAATAACAGGGGTATATTTCTATAAAAGTTCAATACTCTACATTTATAAGTGGATCAAAGCTTATATATGGAACAAGGATGAAGTTCTATGGAAGAACCCATAAAAATCAAGTGAAGAAGAGAGATGTACTTTGAGGAAGAGAGAGAGAGAGAGAGAGAGAGAGAGAGAGAGAGAGAGAGAGAGAGAGAGAGAGAGAGAGAGAGAGAGAGAGAGAGAGAGAGAGAGAGAGAGACTTCGAGAGTGAGAGAGAAAAAGAGAGAGAAGAATGAGAAAATGGGAAAAAGAAGGAAGTGGCCGGGTGGAAAAGAAAGAAAGGGGAAGAGAATGAGTTTATATATGATAAGGGGGCAGGGATAATTTAGTAATTCACTAATTCCCCTTTTTATTTGATTTACCTTCTCTTTTTACTCAAATAAGATAGAAATTGAATATTGAATTTATCCCTCTCGGAAAGTCGAAAATTATTGCGAATAACGATTTTAAAACGTAGATCTCGAAATTAGATTTCCAACCATTACTCATAATAAACTTTTGAGCGTACGGTTGATTTTATACGATTTTTACAAGTTTGTGCTAATAATAGCATTTAATCACATAAAAATCAATTTAAAATGTAACGATCACCAAAATAAATCCATCTATCATTCTTAGAAAGTCTCTAGGACTATTTTAAAGATAACAAAACAAGTCTCATGCCTTTACCTTACTCAGATAATTTTATAAAAATGTGCGAAGGTTAAATAAACGTTATTTAAATCAAATAATTCCCTTAACTCCATAAAATATTAACAGATCACGTAATCACGCATACAGACAAGCAAGCACATATACTGACACATCTCAACTCATGTCTGATCATAAAAATTTCCCTTTTTATCATTACTCCTCTTTTCGCGTATCGGGTCACGTTCTGCCTGACGGCCCGACGCTTAGCGTTTCAATTACGCTTCACAATATCATTATCGACCGACACGTCACTAGAACACAATACTTCACTTAAACATACATTTCACATACTAACACATATTTCATATTTTAAATACTTTAATCTCTTTTTTAGGACATGTTCCGTTCTACCCGACGGCCCGACAACACAGCTTAATTCATAAGCTGACTCTTTAAATTGGAATGTGTTTATCTACGCTCCCAGATACTAATATACAATAAAGACAATTAATCATCACTTAATCACATATTTTATAATCACTTCACATAAATCATACTTTATTGACTTAATTACGTCGCAAAATTCTCAGTCGTCACAGTATAGACTATGATGAGACTTTTTCATCGGTTACTATGGTCAAGTCCATCAGGATTTTGTTAGCAATAGTTGCTTACTATGACTATGAGATTTGGTAAATGGGTGTCAAAACTGCTTTCTTATATGGGAGCCTTGAAGATGATATATATATGATACAACCTGAGGGTTTTGTCGATCCAAAGTTTGCTAAGATAGTTTGTAAGTTGCTTCTATATATTTATAGATTGAAGCAAGCCTCAAGGAGAATGAATATTCATTTTGATGAAACGGTCAAAGAGTTTGGTTTTATTCAAAATGAAGATGAACCATGTGTTTGCAAGAAGGTTAGTGGGAGACATGTGACATTCCTAGTATTATATGTAGATGACATATAACAAATAAAGAATGTCATACCTTCTCTACAGGCTGTTAAGACTTGGTTGAGAAATAGTTTCTCGGTGAAGGACTTAGGCGATGCTACCTATATATTAGGGATCAAGATCTATAATGATTTATTGAAAAGATTAATCGACCTAGTCGAAGTACATACATTGATAAAGTATTACATCATTTTATGATGCAAGAGACAAAGAAATGATATGTTTCAATGTCTTATGGGGTAGTGATCTCAAAAGATAATAGCCCACTAAATCATTAGATGATAAGGGCAGTTTGAGAAAGTTCCAGATGCGTCAGCAATTAGATCTATATTGTGTACAATGATATGTATTTATCCTGATGTTTCGTATGCTTTAAGCATGACGATCAAATACAAGTCTAATCCAGGTGAGGGTTACTTAATGGTTTTCAAGAATATTCTTAAGTACTGAAAGAGGACTAAAGATTTATTTTTGGTGTATGGAGAAGATAGGAAACTGGTTGTAAAGGGTTACACTGATACTAGTTTCTGAACCTAATTTTTGGTTAGACAAGGATGATTACGAGTTTATGTCTGTTTTGTGTTTTGTCTAAATATAATTAATTTTAGCTTGAATAGTTCACAGCAAGAACATTGATGATTCTATGGAAGCCAAATATATTGATATTTTTTGGAAACAACCATGGAGACTGTTTAGGCATGTCCTTAGGCAATATCGCCTTATTAATGAGATTAATGATTAAGGAGATATAAATATAAAGTGTATAATAATGATAGTATTGCAGGCCCACTAACTAAGGTTTTGCCACAGAAGAAGTACGATGGTCATACTAGTTCCATGAGTATTAAATATTTGGGTGATTGGCTCTAGTGCAAGTGGGATATTGTTAGTGTTTGTGCCCTAGAGACAACACTATGATGTATTAGTTTAAGACATTAGGATTATTAATGTTTATGTTCTATCGATTATTCTCTTTATAATTTATTAATTCTTAATTTACTGCGATATAAATGTTAGATTAATAAATGTCCTTGGAATATGATATGCAATTCTATATCTTTAAGTACGTGACTTAGAAATGAGATAATGAGAAAAGTATCAATATTCCTAAAGGTCCCTAGTCGAGTATTATTATTAAGGGACAATAATAATGCATTAAGACTGGTGTGTTTGTTGACTGATGATCACATCTCATTGATCATAGGTATAGTGATACTAAAGTAAAAAATACAGGCAAATGTATATGTACATGGTGCTGGACAGACCCAATGTGAGATTCTACATGTCTGTTGTATCATAAGTAATTCTCACAATGATAATGATGTAATGGTCCTTACAACTTAAAGTCATTATATTTCTATACGAGAATTAATATACATTGATTTTATTAAAAGTTATCCTTGACCGGGTAATGATAAAAGTGGACATTGGGTATATTATGAATCGTATGAGAAATAAGAATGATCTAGATGGGATTTAACCCTCATATTTTAGGAGTGATATTATTGGCCTCTTGTGTGAGCTAGACTATGAAATGCGTGGCCACACTCAAATGTTGATTTGATATGATAGTCTACTCATTGATCAAGGAAACTTGAATTAAACTATGATGAGGATGACACATTACATGCCTCTAGTTTAATCTATAATATTTTGTTAAAGGGATTATATTACATTGTACATTATTCACGAAAGGTTTAATCGATCACCGATTCAATTATTATTATTTGGGTAGCAATGATGTATTACTAGATGCCGCTCATTTGTTTAAGATTTTAAATTAGATTTAAAATTCGTTACCAACGTAATAATAACCTATAGGGTCACACACAAAGAGTGCTTGAAGGATTTAATTTAAATTGGATTTAAATTATATTAAAGTAATTCAAATTATTTATAATATTAATTAAGTATGACTTAATTAATTAGATAAATATTGATATTCGAATTTACTAATATTAATTATGAAATTTATTTGTTAAATAATTAAGTGAGACTTAATTATAATACAAATAGGAATTTCGAATTAAAAATAACTCATAATTAGTTAAGAGTTATAATTCGTTTTTCTACTCTCTATATAATATCTCTTGTGTGGCTGATTTTAAAAATAAAAAGACTTTTACTAAAACCCTAGCCACCAAGGGAGAAGATGGAGAGAGCAAGAAGAAACGAGTTTGTGCTAGTACACATTCAATCCTTGAGTTCAAGCATTCGTATGGATATCGATAGAGCGTAGATCGCGAGAACGGGATGCGTGGTGATTGAACAAGCTTTGGATCTCCATTAGTCAACCAATTGGTAAAGTTTCTTAAGGTAAACTATAACGACTCGTGTATTTTTGTGCGTAATTATGGAATGATTAATTTAAATAAAATATGTGTATTGGCTTTGACCGCTATGTGTTGTTTTATTATTATGTATGTGTGATTTTTAATGTCCTGGGTTGTCCTCGTAATTAATTATGGACTTGTATTGAATTATTTTCACTTTTAAAAGTGGATTTAATACAAGTTTATTTGTGTAAATATGTGGATTGTCTCTAAAACTGTTTTCATGACTTTATAATCTCAATATTTATTTTTGGGATTTTATAAAATTTAGAAATCAATATTTCATCAATTATTTATTCCTGTATGATTTTCTGATTGCATTTATTTGTAAAATATGTATTTAATTCCCGAATTCTTCAAAAATTATGTGTTAGGTCACACACACACTGTAGAGGGGGTGAATACATTGTAAAGTACAATCAAATCGAACTTTAAAACTCAAGTACCAGAAAACAAACTTTATTGAAACAATAAACTTTGTTACAGTATGGAACTGTTACCTCTCAGTGATGAACAAATATCACGAGAGCTGCTAGGGTTACAATTAATAATATTTTCGATAACGATAACACTTATAGTGCAAACCCTATGTCTGTGTTTATATACTACACAGTTACAAGATAATTGCTAATTGATATGGAATATAATTCTGCTTCCTAAAATATATCAATCAGATATCTTTTCTTCCAAGTATTCTATTCTTCATAGAATTCCTTCTTCAAGCATATCTCTTCTTATGTTTATCTCGATCTTCTTTCCTTTAATCAGCTACTGTCCTTATCTGAACGTCCTTCAGTACTTAAGTTCTGATATCCATCTTCTGATGATTATCTCCTGATAATATAAGTACTGATATCCTTAAGTCCTGACTTCCAGTAAGTACTGATTTATCCTATTTAAGTAAGATCTGAAAACTAAACATAAATCATATTAGCCATGACATTATCAAATATATCTAACAATCTCCCCCAACTTGTAAATTAGCATAATATACAAGTTTAACAGATATTTGATGATATCAAAAACATTAAGTACAAATGCATGAGAATTAGACTAGATAACTACAACTTACTGTCCTTAAAGCTTTACCAATCTTTAATTTCTGATAACAACTTCAGTCTGTACAAATATCAAAATTTAATCAGTTGTAGATCTTGACTTGGCTTCATCTTCTGATCTCTCTGATGTCAGGAGTTGTTCTGAGATAGTTCTTCAATAAACATCTCTCAGCATATCTGAGTTCATCAATCATCCTCCTTTTAGCATCTTTAAGCTCTGCAGTATCTTCACCAATTTGAAAGATTGCAGCCCTGAGATCATTAATCTTAGCTTTTCTTATATCCTGATCCAGTCTGATCAAATAAGCTTTATCAGACTCAAGATTGAATTCCACAGCCCTGTAACCCATAAAGGTAGTTATAATCTTAGCAGTGTTAGGCTTCATTTCAACTATATCACCCTTGTGATCTCTGTACTTTGGAACATATGTGCTGCCAGACTTAACAGAATAAAGCCTTTTCTGTCTCTGAATCTGATCCTTCAAATAGTTTGCAGCACTTCCTGTCAATCTGTCATTCACTTGAAGTAAGAATAGTATATGCTCCAATTCTTCAAAATACTTCAATGGAATGGCATTTTGCCTTATATGATAAACCCTACCATCTGTCATGAAGTACAACAAGATGTGTTCTTTCAAGTAGGTATGGTAAACCATTTGTACAGATTCTAGTTGATTCAATCTCTCAGGAGTTGCTTCAATACCTAGTTCACTCAAGGAAGTTGGATCATTGGTAGTGTTCTGTATTCTTCTTTCATCAGCACTTCCCAATCTAGTTTTATCTCTTGCTTCCTTTCCAGTAACTACTCTTGCTTCAAAACCACTTGCAGCAGTCTTCAAAGGTTGAGTCTGTTTTGCTTTAGTGAATCCTGGTAGGAGTGTCTTTGATTTATCTTCTAATATCAAGTTAACTTGAGCTATGTCAGAGGTTACTTGCTTCTTGAAAATATCAGAACTTACTGTCTCTTGACTCTGAATAACTTGAGCTATGTCAGAGGTTGTCTTAAGAACTTTTCTTGAAGTCAGAGCAAGATCAGCATCTTCATCAGTAATTTCTTCATTCTCAGGAGGCACATAAACCTTGATAGGTTCACCAACCTTTTCTTTACCTTTGGATCTTGGATCTATCTGCGGTTGTGATTTAGCCAATATTGCTTCAGTATTTGTCCTTTCTTTTATCACAATGCCTTTGAGTTTTGGAAGTGTCTTTTTACCAGAAGCTTCAGATTTAGATGTGACTTTTTCTGATTTAAGTCTGGCTTCTTCTTCCATTAAACTCTCCAAGTCCATTGCTGGATTTTCCTGAAGAAATAATTGTCTTGACATTTCTTCATCAAGATCTAAAAGTTCATCAGAACTTATCCTTTTACCAGTAGCAGAACTAATTCTTTTTCCAGCATCAGAACTTGTCCAGTGACTTGTGATTTCAGCTTTTCTTGATGAGAAACCTCTACCTTGACTATGACCTCTACCCATTCCAGAGTTTCCTTGGACATCCTTTTCATCATCCTTCCCTGTCAGTGTCTTATCAGTTTTGCATTTGGACTTAATTACTTTCTCCCCCTTTTTGGCATCAGCAGGTAATAGAAGAGAGACAAGCAATTCCACTGAGGCTTGGATTTCACTAAGTTGAGATTGCTGAGAAGCTTGATTTTTTAGAATATCATTAATCTGAGCTTGTTATTTCTCTTGAGTCTTCTCAATATAAGCAATTCGGTCAAAGGTAGGTTGGAAGAATTTTTTCTTGTCAATTTTCTGAATTTGTTCCTGTTTGATGAATTCTTCATGAATCTTGTGTAGCTCTGCATGAGTAGTTGAATGGAGACCTTGTAGATGTTTAGTACTCAATGCAGTGACTCTAAGCTGTGTTTTGAGATCATCAGTATTTAACATCTCATCAGCTTTTATCAAGTGCTCAGCCAGATTTTTGCAGATGGAACACAAGTAATTGAGTTCCATTCCTTAGTCCACTCCTGACCAGCAGGAGTTTAACTCCAAGGCACTGGTGCTTCTCTGATAACAAACTTCTTAACAAGTTCAAATTTAAGAACTGTTTGTTGAGGGGCATGTCCTAAAGGACCTGCTTCATCAGTATCTGCTTGTAGAGCAGCATCACCAGTATCTCCAGCATTTGCAGCATCAGAACTTACAGAATCAGCATCTTGTGACAAAACAACAGTATGCGAAGCAATTGAGGCTTCAACATCATCTTCTAAGTGCTGATCTAGATTCAAGTTCTGATCAACAGCCATATCCTGATGCTCACCTATATTCTGATCATCAGCATCTAGATGCAGAGAAGGTGTAGTAGATAATTCTGGAGTTTGAGCAGCATCAGTAACAGGTGTTGGTGATGGATTAGTTACTGTTGGAGCTTCTAAGTAAAGTACTTCAGGCACAACCAAGTTCTGGATATCAATATCAGCACTTGTGCCTGGGTCAACAGGAGATACAGACTTTTGAACAGGAGACACAGATGGTTTGTTGGCCTTTTCAGTAACAGCTTCCTGAGTTGGAGTTGATGGAGAAGTAGTGACTTTAGCAGATTCCTTTTCTTGTGAGATCAGAGATTCCTGATCTCCTTCCTTAGCTGCTGCTTCTTCATCATCTGAAACTGGCCTTTTTGCCCTCTGTTTCTTGTATCTCTTTGAAGATATGGATTCCTTGGGAGTTTCATCAACAGTCATTGGTCTAAGCCTTTTGAGAAGCCTAGATCCCCCAATTGCAGAATCCTTCTGAGAAGGAACTTTTCAGCTTCTTTGACAACAGGTTCTGATATAGAAACCTGTTCCTCACTGTCAGATCCATCTCTCAAAACAATCCTCCTTCTCTTCTGAGGTGTTTGAGGAACAGTCTTTGTCCTCTTAGGCTTGGAAGATGAAGGCTTCACAGTAGGTGCTGAGGATGAGGGTTGAGCTGTCTGTGAAGTGGAGAGATATGATTTGAGATATGTTCTGAGGGATGGTTGAGTAGTATGAGTGGTATGTTCTGTTGGTTGCTTTGGTGTTTAAGATGTGGTGGTAGGTTGGATATCAGGATAAACAGATCTATAGGTGTCAGGATCAACATTTACCAAGATCTGTTTTACAGACTGAGGAATCTGTAAAGGTCTAACCACTTTTTTCTTAAGATCAAGATTTACCAAATCATTAAAGGCTCGTTTTACAATTTTGAAAGGTGTAGTTAAGTCAGTGGTAGGTTGGGGTTCATCAGCACAACAAAAATTATATATAAGCTGACAAAATCTAGAAAAGTAAACAATATTCCTATCTTCTGTCATCCTATCCCCAATAAAACCTATCACGGCATTTGCAAAATCAAAATTAGTTTGGTTAATGATTGCATACTCGATGTGCTGACTCATTATAGGGATTGCATCAAAGTTGGAACACTTATTTCCAAAAGCTTTAGTGATGCAGTCGAAGAAGAAACTCCATTCCTTTCTGATATGAGCCTGTTTCAACTGCCCAAGCTTTGCCAAACTCTGCTCATACCCCAAACTAGCCATTAATTCTTTAAGAGCTGATTCCTCCGGGGTTGAAAAAGTACATCCTTCTGGTAAATGTAGAGCCTTTCGAATTGTACCAGGAGTTACCACATGTGTAGAATCATCCACTTCGAAAATAATACTGGGAGTACCATGTGTACCACCATAATCAAAGTGCCCAGTCCGCCAAAACGTCAGAACTTGTTGGCCAGAAAAGACTGAAGGTTAGGTCAATGCATACCCGATTTCACTGTGTGCAAGAAGATCTTGCACAAAATGCAACTCAGATGGAGCTTCAGCATGTTCGAGAATTGCAGCATAGTTGTTTGGAACAAATTTAGCTCCATCAATGATTAAATCCTTAGGTGCCATGGGAAAAATCGAGATTTAAGAGTGCCTGTTAGGTGTTTGATAAAATGTCTAAATGAAAAACCAACGTCAGGAGTAGAAAGAGAGTAAAAGCAAATAGAGAGATAAAGTGTAAAAGTGAATAAAAGATTAGAAAATCCTCTCTCTGTCTTACTTATACTTTTAAAAAAAATGTAACCGTTGGACGCCTGTCAGACAGACATGCAGTAATAATGAATAGTTAATGGGCTCGGGAAAACAGTAATCATTACTTACCCACTTGCAGTTTTTCAAGGAAAACCGTTCCACTTACCCAGTAATTCCATTAATCAAGGTAAATCAATTTTAATTCAAAATTGAAACTATTTCCACTTATTCAATTATTTTTCACTACAACACCAGTATTCTGAAAAAAAATTCGAGTGAGAATGACCAAAATAATTCAAGGGAACAAGTACTGATAACATAAAATCAGAACTTAATTTAAATTTAAATTGTAATGGTCATCAGAATATGAATATTTATCAGGATTTATCAATGCATTTCAGAACATCTCAGAGGCAAGAACTTGCAAAAAAAGAAATTTCATTAATATATTAAGAGAATACATTCATGAAATTTAAATTACATCAGAACTTTTACAAGATTGTCCTAAGCTTCTAAACCTAACATCAACAGCCTTAGTCCTAGCTCAAGAAGCAGGGCAAGGCTGACGATGAAGAAAAACAGGAAGAAGAAAATAAATCATTTCTTCTTCCTACTCTCGACAAACAGAATAGTGAGTCGGATGATTCGCTCTTGCTGGCGGAGAGCTTCCAGCCTTTCCTCCTCCAATCGCTCCAGATGGCGATGGTAATCCATGTAGAAGAACATAAGGTGGGTGAGTACCTCCTGGGGAACTGAGTCCCATATCTCATCAGGAATGGCAGTGACGTGCCATTCCTGCTGCCAGGCTTCACAGCTCAGCTCCATGTTGAAAGTTTCATAGTTCAAAAACATATTGTAATTGACCATGGTGTTTTTGATATAAAGAAAATGAAGATGAGTTTGTGATAAAAGAGTTGATGTGAAGGCTGATGTGAAGTGATTGTTTATATAGGCAAAAGAATGCCAGGAGACGCAAGGGAATTTAATGCTGACAGGTAGAATTAATTCTACCTCATCTCCCGAGACTGGGAAGATGAAAAACAGTCATTGGAAGTGTAAGTCAGGGTTAATGCGCACAAGTAACAAGTAAAAATTACTGTACGTGAACCACTATCCCTAATGATATTGACTGTTAATATTCTATCCAAACGTGTTCTGATTTAAAATGAGACTGTTTTTAGATTTTATCCACAAATAAGTCAAGTAAAGGATCAGAATGTAATATCAGAACTTAGACTTATATCATAACTTAACAGTTATCAGAACATAATTTCTGAACTCAAAAAACGAATGCCTATTTTAGTAAGTCCTCGCACAAATTCTGATTTAGATTCTTCAGAACTTAATCATCAGAACATGCAATCAGAACTTATCCTCAGAATTTGTGCAATGTGACACAGAAACTGTTCATCTAAAATAACAAGGATCGCCATAGTTATTTTCATCATTCATATGGAGTGTTTAGTGTGTGCATTAAGCTAATTATCAGACAAAGAGTAAAGTCTGATTCACTTCAGTACATCTTAGAAATAAGGCATAACTAAAACTTTACTAAAAACCTGTCATTATTCTGAAACCTACTTTTGAATGAGTTCATGCTTGAGTCCACCTCAACTATTTTGTGCTAATTTTGTGCATCTTTTTAAATTCCATTTTACAGTGGCTTCTCAGTGTAAGTGAGTCACGACTGCTTATCAGAATTTATGCTATTATCAGAGTATTTCTCTAGTAATCATAGAGTGTGAAAAGTCACCAAGAAAATATTTTGCTTTTCTGATGCATATTTACTTAATACCGGCAATGCACTTGGGTTGTTCCTTCCATATTTTTACTCTAGATCTCAAGAGAGTACCTGAATTTTAATCCTTGAATCTTTTCTTTTTCTTTTGATAAGAGAGGTTTGTCAGCACTTAGTGCATTCAACAGATTTACTGGCATCAGAACTTAACAGATGAGAAGCAATATTCTAGTTTGTGACTTAGTAATAAGATAGACAAACTAAACTCAACTAGGCTCAATATCAGAAATTGCTTGTGTCAATGGATTTCCACATAAATAGTTACTTCTAACATGGGATCATTAGTATATTGAAGATTACCAAGTCAGCATCTAGCACAGGTATCCTCATAGGATTAAATAGTTACATAAACAGACATATCATTTTCAGAGTTTAGAAAGTTACATTAGACAACAGTCAGTACTTAAGCAAATTTTCAATTAAGCACAAAATACACAAAGAGAGTAATTTCTGTAAATACTGATCATAAAGTCTGATGCATCAGAACAAAACTAAGCAGATTTAGAGAAAGAACCTGAAACCATTCCAAGTTCATTTACCAATCTTGTAAAAGTAGCTTCACACAGTGGTTTTGTGAAGATATCTGCTAGTTGTTGATCCGTTGGAACAAAGTGCAATTCCACTGTACCTTCATCCACATGTTCTCTTATGAAGTGGTACCTAATGCTGATGTGCTTTGTCATTGAGTGTTGAACTGGATTACCTGTCATAGCAATAGCACTTTGATTATCACAGTAAATAGGGATTTTGAAATATGTTAACCCATAATCCAGTAATTGATTCTTCATCCAAAGAATCTGTGCACAACAGCTTCCTGCAGCAATATACTCTGCTTCTACAGTTGATGTGGAAATTGACTTTTGTTTCTTGCTAAACCAAGAAACTAATCTGCCTCCAAGAAATTGGCAGCTTCCACTTGTGCTTTTCCTGTCAATTTTACAACCTGCAAAATCTGCATCTAAGTAACCTATTAGTTTAAAATCTGATTCTCTGGGATACCACAATCCCAGATCAGTTGTTCCCTTAAGATACTTGAATATTCTTTTCACAACTGTTAAGTGAGGTTCTCTTGGATCTGCTTTAAATCTTGCACAAAGACAGGTAGCATACATGATATCAGGTCTACTAGCAGTTAGATAGAGTAGAGAGTCAATCATACCTCTGTAATCAGTAATATCTACTGATTTACCAGTATCCTTGTCCAGTTTTGTTGCAGTGGCCATGGGAGTGGATGCACTTGAACAATTTTGCATTCCAAATTTCTTCAGCAAGTTTCTGGTGTACTTAGTTTGACAAATAAAAGTGACTTCTTCATTCTGCTTGACTTGAAGGCCCAGAAAATAACTAAGTTCCCCCATCATACTCATCTGATACCTTGACTGCATCAGTTTGGCAAACTTTTTGCAAAGTCTTTCATTTGTAGATCCAAAAATGATATCATCAACATAAATCTGGACCAGAAGTAAGTCATTTCCATGGTTGAGGTAGAACAGTGTTTTGTCTATAGTTCCTCTGTTAAATCCACTTTCCAGAAGAAACTGAGCTAAAGTCTCATACCATGCTCTAGGAGCTTGCTTAAGTCCATAAAGTGCTTTATCAAGCCTGTAGACATAATCTGGATATTTGGAATCTATAAAGCCTGGAGGTTGTTCAACATATACTTCCTCCTCCAATTCTCCATTGAGAAAAGCACTTTTCACATCCATTTGAAAGACAGTAAACTTTTTGTGAGCAGCATAAGCCAAAAATATCCTTATGGCTTCTAACCTAGCAACTGGTGCAAATGTTTCATCATAATCAATTCCCTCATGTTGAGAATATCCTTTTGCAACCAGCCTTGCCTTATTCCTTGTAATTATGCCATCACTGTCAGTTTTGTTTCTGAATACCCACTTTGTACCAACAATAGATCTATTCTTTGGTCTTGGCACTAGGGTTCAGACTTTGTTTCTTTCAAATTCATTTAACTCTTCCTGCATTGCTTGCACCCAATCAGCATCTTGAAGAGCTTCTTCCACTTTCTTTGGCTCAGTCTGAGAAAGAAAAGAATTGTAAAGACATTCATTTGAAGTACCTGTTCTAGTTCTGACACCTGCATCAGGATTTCCAATTATCAAATCAGGTGTATGTGATTTAGTCCACTTCCTTGCAAATGGAAGGTTTTTTCTAGAACTGGATGCTCCCCCATGATCCATGCTGTCTTCATTTTCATTTTCTGATGCTCCCCCTGAAACTATGCTCTCTGAGTTGGATTCTTCAGAATTTGGATTTTTAGAACTATCAGAACTTGGCTTATCAGAACTTGACGAATCAGAACTTGAAGAGCCAGTTGTATGTTCTGATGCTTCTTGAGATGTGGTAAGATCTTGAGTATGCTCCCCCTGTATAGGTGCATCTTCCTTTGGCGTAGTCACCACAGTTTCAATAATATCAGAGTTTAATCCATCAGAGTTTGCAGTATCAGGACTTAGATTGTCAGGATTATCAGTATCAGAATTTGAGTCTTCATTTTCAAATCTCAGCTGATCATGATCAATAAAATCTTCAAGTCCAGTAATCTTCTTGTCATCAAAAGAGACATTGATAGATTCCATGACCACTCTTGTTCTCAAGTTATAGACTCTGAAGGCTTTTGTGGAAAGTGGATATCCAACAAAGATTCCTTCATCAGCTTTTAGATCAAATTTGGATAGCTGTTCAGGATGAGTCTTAAGAACAAAACACTTGCATCCAAATATATGAAAATACTTCATATTTGGCTTCTTTTTCTTCACCATCTCATATGGTGTCTTTCCTTTCCTGTTAATGAGTGTTGCATTTTGAGTAAAACAAGCAGTCTGCACAACTTCAGCCCAGAAATAGGTTGAAAGCTTTGCTTCTTCAAGCATTGTACGTACAGCTTCAATGAGAGTTCTATTCTTCCTTTCAACAACTCCATTTTGCTGTGGAGTTCCAGGAGCAGAGTATTCCTGCTTAATTCCATGGTTTTTGCAGAACTCTTCCATTATAAAATTCTTGAACTCAGTGCCATTATCACTCCTTATTGTCTTCACAGAATCTTTGACCAATTTATCCAGTTGTTTGACATGATCAATCAAGATGGATGCAGTTTCACTTTTTGTGTGCAAGAAATACACCCATGTGTATCTGGTGAACTCATCCACTATGACCATAGCATATTTCTTCTTTGTAATAGACATGACATTTACTGGACCAAATAGATCAACATGTAGAAGGTGATAAGGCTCAAGAATTGATGATTCAGTCTTGCTCTTAAATGAAGATTTTCTTTGTTTGGCCTTCTGACAAGAATCACAAAGGCCATCAAGAGCAAATACTGACTTTGGCAGTCCTCTCACAAGATCTTTCTTGACCAACTCATTTATATTATTGAAATTTAAATGAGAGAGTTTCTTGTTCCAATTCCAACTTTCTTCAATTGATGCTCTACTCATCAGAAAGATTGCAGAACCATCAGTACTTGTTGAAAGCTTAGCTTCATAAATGTTACCACGCCTGTATCCTTTCAGAACAACTTTGCCTTTAGATTTACTCACAACTTCACAGTGTTCTTCAAAGAAATCAACATGATAACCTCTGTCACAAATTTGACTTATACTCAACAGATTATGTTTAAGTCCTGAGACCAGAGCTACTTCTTTAATGATGACATTTCCAAGATTGATATTGCCATATCCCAAAGTTTTTCCAACGTTGCCATCTCCATAAGAAACACTTGGGCCAGCTTTCTCCACAAAGTCTGATAGTAGGGCTTTATTTCCAGTCATATTTCCTGAACATCCACTGTCCAGAACCAGGATGTTTTTCCTGTTGCCCTGCAATCACAAAGACCACTAATGATTAGTTTTAAGGACCCAGACTTGCTTGGATCCTTTGGCCTTATCAAGTTTGTTAACATTTGCAGTAGATTTAGCATCAGAGTTTATGTTAACAGTTTTCTTATCAAAATTTACACTATCATACTTTGAATCAGAATTTACACTAGAAGGAACAATGGAAACTTTCTTTAAAGAAGGTTTTATTTGATAATAATCATAGTACAAACTATGATATTCCTTACAAGTATAAATGAAATGTCATAAACTACCACAATGAAAACAAGGATTTTGTGGCTTATATCTAACAGACTGACTCTTAACTCCTGACTTTGAAGGTAAGGAGTTTATGTTCTTATTCTTCCTGCAAAAAGAGGCCAGATGGTTAGAACTTCCACAGTTATGACAAGTTTTCCTAGGAGCTTTAGGAACAGGCTTATAATCATTGCTTTTATTCACACCTTCCTTTCCATTCCTATTTTTCCTAGGTGATTTTACCTTGTTTACGTTCTTAACATCTTTCAGCTTATGCTTAAGCTGCTTCTAAGTCATTAAACCTATGTTTACTTCAGCTGTATTTTCCTGTTTAAGTTTGTCAGAAGTTAATCCCTCTTTAACTTCTGATTTCTCATTATCAGACTTTACAGTTACAAACTTAACAGGTTTTAACTTTGGCTTTTGCTTAATAATAGGCTTAATTTCTACAGTTCCTTTATCATTCTTATCCTCTCCATAACCTAAGCCCTCTTTCCAATTTTCACTACTAAGCAAGTTTTGAGTTGTTCTGTCAGAGTTAGTCCTAGTCCTGATAATCTCTCTTTCCTTTTCTAACTCAGTTTTTAGAGATTCATTCATTTTTAGCACTTCATCCCTAACATAAAAAGCATCATTTCTATTTTTCTGAGTTTGATGGAACATAACTAACTCTTTTTCTAAGAAATCATTTCTTTTCTTAAAAGCATGGTTTTCAGAAGTTAATCTTTCACATGTTAAAGTTTGGTCTCTATAACTAACAAACATGGTTTTAAGATATCTTCTCAACTTATTAATATCATCAGTATGAAAACCTTAAGTAGTCTGAGGTACCTTTGATTCAGCAGCTTCAGAACTGCTTTTAGCACTTGCTTTATCAGCATTTGCCATCAAAGCATAATTCTCCTCACTTTCATAGTCTGAGGTGTCTGTCCAGCTTTTCTTCTTTGTGACAAGAGCCTTGCCTTTGTCACCCTTCACTTTCTTGCAATCAGGAGATATGTGGCCTTTCTCACCACACTTATAGCATTTGACATTGGTATAATCTCCTCTATCAGACTTTCCTCCTCTGCCCTCAGATCTTCTGAAATTCTTCTTATCATAACTTGTGCCTTTCCTGGAAAACTTCTTTCCCTTCCTGGACTTCCTGTATGCAATCTTTGTGATCCCTTTCACCATAAGAGCACACAACTTCATCATCTCCTCATTAGCATCAGTCTCATGCAAGCTTTCAGAATCTGAGTCATCATCACTTTCAGAACTTGATGACTCAGTATCAGACTTTGTGAAAAGAGCTTTACCATTGTCTTTCCTTGAGGTAGCTGCCTTGGGGGATTCTTCTTCAGCCTTAAGAGCAACTGTCCTTGACTTTCCTCCTTTCCTCTTGCTTCTTTGTTCCATCTCAAGTTCATGAGTCTTGAGCATTCCATAAATTTCATCAAGAGTTGTTTCATCAAGATTGTAGTTGTCTCTTATTGTTGTTGTCTTCAAATCCCAGCATTCAGGAAGAGCTAATAGGAATTTAAGGTTTGTATCTTCAAGATCATACTCCTTATTAACCAGTGACAAATCATTCAAGAGTTTGACAAATCTATCATATAAATCAGTCAATGACTCATTAGCCTTTGAGTCAAAGTGTTCATACTCTTGAGTGAGTATTGTCTTCCTGTTCTTCTTAATTGTATCAGTTCCCTGACACCTTGTTTCCAGAGCATCCCATATCTCCTTTGCAGTCTTGCAGTTAATTACCCTATTTGACATTACATTATCAATTGCACTATGCAGTAAGTGTCGTACCTTGGCATCCTAAGCAATTGATGTGATATCTTCAGTAGTGTAATCACTCTTCTCATTTGGTACAGTCTTTGCTGCTTCACCTGCAACTGCAACAGCGAGCTTGGTTGGTTTGTGAGGTCCTTCCTTGATTCTATCAAGATATTCCGGATCTGTAGCTTCCAGAAACATGGTCATCCTTACCTTCCATATGGCATATTCAGATGGTCTCAATATGGGAACTCTGATGGTTTCATACCGATTTTGAATTTGTGTTTTTGGAGGTTCTTCAGTTTTGGTGGGCTTAGTTGGAGTTTCTGTGTCAGACATGATTGTGTTTGGATCTTAAACTATTTGTGCGTTAACAGATAGGCTCTGATACCACTTGTTAGGTCACACACACACTGTAGAGGGGGTGAATACATTATAAAGTACAATCAAATCGAACTTTTAAAACTCAAGTAACAGAAAACAAACTTTATTGAAACAATAAACTCTGTTACAGTATGGAACTGTTACCCCTCAGTGATGAACAAATATCACGAGAGCTGCTAGGGTTACAATGAATAATATTTTCGATAACGATAATACTTATAGTGTAAACCCTATGTCTGTGTTTATATACTACACAGTTACAAGATAATTGCTAATTGATATGGAATATAACTCTGCTTCCTAAAATATATCAATCAGATATCTTTTCTTCCAAGTATTCTATTCTTCATAGAATTCCTTCTTCATGCATATCTCTTCTTATGTTTATCTCGATCTTCTTTCCTTTAATCAGCTGTTGTTTTTATCTGAACGTCCTTCAGTACTTAAGTTCTGATATCCATCTTCTGATGATTATCTCCTGATAATATAAGTACTGATATCCTTAAGTCCTGACTTCCAGTAAGTACTGATTTATCCTGTTTAAGTAAGATCTGAAAACTAAACATAAATCATATTAGCCATGACATTATCAAATATATCTAACATTATGAAACTCATATTTATTTAAGTTTGAAATACTCCGGGAATTTTAAAATTATTTTGGGAATTTTCAGGATTAATTTCACCCGCGCGTTGATTCGTTAAATTGATAAAAGCGGGTATATATTGTGTTTCAGAATTTACTTTAAATTTTCAAAATTTATGTTTTTACAAACTTCAGGATATTTATGACATTTTAAGAGTATTTTCGTAAATTTTGGGGATTATTTTACGTGCACCTTGGTCCGATAATTTCGAACGTCGGAGCAAAACCGGGACTTAAAACCCTCGTAATTATCTCATAAGCAACATATTAGATTTTCAGAAAATAAGTTTCCATGTGTTGCTACCTCCTGTGTTATTCAGCAAAGAAAAGAAAAAAATAATAATAATTAAAATTGATAAGAACAGAGTTCTCATCCCCTCTCTTCCATATCTCTCTTCGATCTCTCTCCTCTCACCCTCGAATCTCTCTGTTCTTCTCCCTTCTTCCCTGATTACTCTCCTCTGTTCTTCTTCTTTGCGGGTTTCCGCACTTCCTGGTGGTGCCGTCATAACTCCAGTGAGCAGCCCTATCTTCCTGTTTTCCGGCGACTGTTTCCGTCTTGGTTCCGATTTGGTTTATATCATGTTGCTCCTCTGGTGTATGTATTTTATATGCATGTATCACAGTTGGGGTTGTGTTGTGATTGGTGTTGTTGTTTGTATTGCCACCTCTCGAAAATTACGAGAGGTGTGGTGGCCGTGTAGCGCGTAGGCGCGTGGTTCTGTGATTCTTGCTTTGTTATTTTGGTTCGATTGTTCCTGATGTTATTTTTCTATTTTAATTGTTTCATTTTATGCAGGAAATTATGATTTCTATTCGTGATATTAAAATAAAAATATTACGTGCGGTAAATTAATTTTGTATCTGCGAAGTTTTGCGTTGGAAACCCGAGAATTAATCGGGTACCGGCAAAATTTTGCCGCCATCCGCGATGACTTTTACGAGCAGATGGTGGACTGTGATGATGCGATTCTAAGTCCTAATATTTTAAAATAAATAAATATAAAATATGAATAATAATTAATAATTGTAATTAAGTTGAAATTTGGAAATGTGTGGAATTATGATTATTATGATTGGGTTGAATCGGAGGCTGAGAATTGTATTTGGATTAATTGTGGGTTGTTTGTTGTTGATTTGACGTCGGGTTGGTCGACGGGTAGGCCGATAAACAGAAGAGGTGTTGCCCGAATTTTTGGAAATTAAATTCAAAAATTCGGGACATACCCTGTAATTATCAGAACGTCGAGCAAGTGTAAATAAGTATATACATATATTTTGTGCGGAACCTGATTGTATGTTGTAATATCCGGGAAAATTATGTGAATATTATATGTTAAATAAATAAATATTGTGTGTTTTATAAATTTAAAGTAATTGTTGCTATGATATGAGATGTTATAACTGTTATGTGTGTTTCTGTGCGGGCCAGAAATTTTTTTCGATTGATTAAATATATGTTAAATTGCAACTATATGAACTTATCTGGAAACGGGACGCGTAATTATTAGTGTCTTTATCAAGATACCTGTTTTATTTGATTTTATGTGCGTTTGAATGTATTTTACGTGTTTTCGAGATTTTCTGGTAATTTAGGGATCGTTTCCGCTTTTCAAAAATCAACGAACCGGGACCCCACCGGGACGTCAAACCCCACAAAATCTGTGTTTTTATTTTTATAAAATTATTCGTATTTCAAATACCCTTTATTTTTGTATTTTAGAATTATTCGCAATTTTTGGGAAATTTTGACATTAATTTTGCATTTAATCGTTTTTAAAATTATTCCCCCTAATTATTATTTTGGGGCTTAATTATTGTAATTTAGGGATAAAAATACCCTTAATTTATTTTGGGGATATAATTTCAGATTTATATAAATACCTGAAACTGATTTTATTTATTGATTTTTATTTATTTTATTTTATAAAAATTCAGAAAATTCATAAACACCAAGAACAACTTTGGGGGTGAGAATTTCTTCCTTAACTTCAATCGTGATTTTAGATCGATTCTGGAAACCAAATCAGACGTGCTAGTAACCAAAATCTTCCTCTCGAAGAGAGCTTTCCATTGATACCAATATCTTGATCTGAGGTACAGTAAATCGAAAAGTCGATTTTTATATTTTTATTCTTGAAAATCGTTTTTGTTTTTGGATGATTCTGGGTTGATTTTGATGTTACAGATAGTTTTAGAATGATGTTTAGAGTCGATTTATGTATAAATTTGCATCGTTTTAGTTCGAAATCGTGTTAGTCGAGTTTTGGGTTTTAATATTTTTATTTTGATTTTCTGGAGTTGTTGTTGATTGTTAGATGTTAATGATATGATGGTTGGATTCTAAATTTCTTCAGTTTTAATTTTGTATATAGATTGTTGGTTTTGGTTCAGAAACGGTGGGATCGTTTTCGCCGGAAAACCTTAAAAGGTCCGTCGGCTTTAATGGTGATGAGCCGGAGAAATCATTCCGGTGAATGATACTTGTTGATGTTGCTGTTACTGTATTGCTGGGTTGGTGTAGAACAAAACCAAGCTAAGAAACGAGGACGAAGGGGGTTGTTTCGATGGTATTTGGCATCGCCGGAGTCCGGCTAGAACCGCCGAAAACTGGGTTTAATCCCAGAAACTGGTGAGTTCATGCCCGACCCGGACGGGTCATGAACGACCCGGTTTTAACCCGTTTCCCTGGCCCGGTTTTGATCCTTATTTCCCAAAACCCAATTTAAAAACTTGTTTGTGGGATTTTCTGTTTTAATTATTTTCAAAAATTCATTTTCTATTTTTGAAAAATCATTTTCTTTAATTTCTTTAATTTCAAAAATCATTTAATAATTATTTTAAATTCTAAAAATTATGTATTTAATTATTTTAAATTCTAAAAAAAAATTAAATTAATTTCTTTAATTATTTTCAAAAATACCATTTGATTTACTTATTTATAATTCATTTTGGTTAATTGTTTATAAATTTAATTAATTGGTTAAAAATAAATTAATCAATTAGTTTTATTTATAAATAGTTAAATAAATGTAAATTATTTATAATTAATTCAAATAATTCCTAAAAATTAGTTTTAGGTTTTAAAAATTATATTTTTGTATTCAAAAATCAATTAATATTATTATTAATTGATTTAAATCTATTTATTTCTTATTTTATTCATAATAATTAAACCGTTCGTCTGTTTAATACGAAACGAACACGTACAGACTCAGAAAAATATTACGCTTCCAATAAAAATACTTTTGAGACCTAATTTCTTTTGTATTGCAATGTCATTTGATTTGTGTATCAGTTTGAGTAAATATTTGATCGGTAAATGCTAATATTGACCTAATTTTCATTCTGAACGCACTGAGACGTATCGTGTAATGATCTAACTTATGTGTTATATGAAATATATGATTATGTGTTATACAAATGCTAGGATTACGTGTTACATGATATGTATGTTATTTGTTTACAGTTTAAAATGCCATACTTAGTTATATACGATCGGGTAGATGTCAAGACGTGTAGTTACATCGAGTGAGTTTAGTTCTGTCACTTAAGATAGTCCTTTTGTTTATAGAATCGAGTAGCAAGGAGTGCAGTCAAGTGTTAGACGAAGATAGTAGCCAGCAGTTAGAAGCAGAGTTAAAAGTAAGAGGTTATTGAGCATACCAGGCAAGTACCCCTAACTTCACTTACCGTTCAAGTAACGTTCATTTCTAATCATATTATGCAAGTACCTATATATTTATTTATCATTCAATTGATATTGACTCTGGAATTTATTCTTTCAATATCCATACTATTCTAAGTTCAGAATAGTTAAACGTTTTATGTTTCGCTATGAATTACTCTATACAGTGAAGTTTTGAATTGAGATTAGCGAATAACTAATTATTCTGGTTATTTCGCCATTGGTTGTTGATAAAACTCCGGACCATGAGAAATGGGGAGTTATGTGGTTAAGGATGTCATTTGATTCGACTCCTTTGACGAAAAATTGTTTTTATGGGATGGATGATTGCGTAAGAGGCCGTGGCGGCGGTCCAGTGTGAGCTATGTGTTATACAGGATATAACATCTGCTAGGCCAATATGTGCCTTGGGTACCTTTGGTTTAGTTGGATATGCTTCGGCATACCGGTGTTGCTCTGCGGCTGATCACCGGCGGCAATACACCGTCGTTCGAGGATTCCAATCCCAAAACATAATATATTGCAAATGTTGTTTATTATCAAATTTATATCAGTTTTGATCCTGTTCAGTTATTGTAGTTGGTTTTGTTCATCAGATATACTGTTGTTATTCCAAATCATAAGCTATTTACTACTTGCTGAGCATTTCTTTCGCTCATACTTGTTTCTTATCTTGATTCTTTCAGCTAGGCCAGGGCAAGCTTAAGTTCCAGGTCTGACCAGAGGTTATGTGCTTGTAAATAGTTGGTGTGTTTCCAGGTAGACAGTATGGGACGCTTAATTAGTCTAGAGGTTTGTAATAAAATTTGAATAAGTTGTAAAACTAATTAGACTATGGTTTGTAATAACATTTCATTTGTATTAGTGCCTGTTCCATACTATAACCTGTGATCGATCCAGTGTAGGTAAAGGGGTCGTATTTATTATATTATTCCGCTGTGATTATTTTATTTTGGTTTATTGGCGAGTGACCCCCAAATCTAGACCCCGGGTTTGGAGGGCGTCACATATGTAGTGGTAAATTGTTTTTCCAAAACCAATAACCCTAATTTTGTAAAATGATGAGTATACGTATTTTCTGAAAATGAACATCGAACCGATTTTCGAAAACATGAACCCTAATTGTTGCGTGCGTCATTATAATATGTATATTACAGTAAGGATTTGATACCGTATGGGTAGGTTGTTAGCGAGAATATGTCAAGCATACCTAGACGTCTAACGTAGGGTATTTCGACTCTGTAGGTTCTAGTTGAAGGACTCCAAAAGTGAAGTCGAACTAAAGATAACCTAGTTATCAGTCGACAAGCATAGCGAGGTTCCAAGCGAAGGACCTGAACGTTGAAGTCGGATTCAGGATAGTCTGATAATAAGGCGATAAAGCCGAGTGTCCAAGTTAGTCCAAGGTCGATCAATAATAGTTGTAAAGCTCTGCAAGGAAAGTACCCCTGACCATTATTTTATTGTTCAGTATATGTGAATAGCTAATGTTTTAATCTCGTAATGGAACAGAAACATTTTAAGTTACGTATTCCCTGTATTTGAAAATGTTGTTTAAAATTATGTTTTGGGGAAAAGTAACTTCTGAAAACACCTATCTCTAAACGTGATTAAAATAAAAGGAAGTTTTTGAATAGTGTGCTGTGATAGAATGGTTTTAAAAGAGATAGGTGACTGTGATTCTGAAAACTGGATAAAGAGACTGTTTTAATCCACCTATGTCGTGGAATGTTTGATCCACTAATGTCGTGGAACTTTAGAAAGAGGAAAAAGGGAATTCAGTTGATCTATTGGAATTGAGTAGGCGTAAGTGGTTAATTGGGTTGGGCATTTTGTTTAACCGATTAGTCCAGCGTTGGGGGAAAGACCTAGCTAGTCTTTTCCCAAGTTCCGGAACACATTCTTTATTCTGGATGGCCGTTAGTCGCTGCCCGGTGAGGGTAGACTGATGAGCTGTCTTCACCCGTTGAACGTCCAATAGATTTGATTGATTCAGTTTTGAAATTGATTAACAACTCAATTTATTGAGACAAATGATTTGAAAATGAAATAGCATGCTAAGCTTTGATTCTGATAATTATACACGGCACACGACTGATATTATTGTTTTTTGGAGCATGCTAGTTTTGAATATCCAGTTTATGAATGTTTACTCTGCTTTTGTACACGAGCTATAATTTCTGTTCCTATCACTGTTTTATCATAAATTGTTTTATTTGTTATTCATATAGTGGTACTGCTGAGCAATTGATTGCTCACCCTTGCAGAATGTTATATATATATATATATTACAGATGCTTAGGAGATTCTTCCGCGGTAGTCAGGACAGAATTCCAGTGCCTTCCTTGTCAGGCTCCTCTGAGGTAGTTGTGCTGGACCAAAGATGGTCTGTTGAGTTGCTGCAATAGATTAGTTATGTCCGGATTGTTTGTAATTAGTTGGGTTGTAATAGTTGTAACCTAAGTCATACTTAAACTTGGAAAAGGTCTTGGTAAAGGGGTCGTAGTTATGTATTATTAATGTTTTGGATTGAAATATGATTGTTAGTATTGTTGTTGGTGACGTCAACTCCTGACCCCGTAGTTGAGGCCGTCACATAAACAATCTGATCTACGAATTAAATATATGTTTTTCGCATGGATCCTGCGGTGGGTTTTGAAAATTCTGATTTTTTACATTTTTAATTATTGTTTCCGTTGCATTTATGTGCTCGAAACCCTTCAGAAACAAGTCAATTCATGCAAACTTTGAAGGTAAATGGAAGAAAGACAATTCTATTCTACAAGGATCCCAAAATTATAGCTCTTGATTTTTAGGTGAGTAGAAGGTTTTTTTGAAAAGAAAATTCTGGAGTTGATCTTGAGCAGCTGAGGTTGATGGAGGAAAAATTCAAATCATTGTGACCATTAAATACTCATATTGTCTCACCATGATGATGTTCTTGGATGACAAAGACCAACTAAAAGAGTTGTGATCAAAGAAGTCAGCCAAACTGCAAATGTTGAAAGACTTGTTCTAAGGTCCCAAGCCATTTTAAATGCTGACAAGAGTTATAAGGGAAAAGAAAAGTTGGTGAAACATCAAAGCTTGCACTGGAAGACACAAACTCTGATTCTGACATCTCAACCCCTAACAAAGCTTATGTTGAAGATATTCTAGTAAATACTGATGAAATTGCAAGATTAACCTCTGACACTGCTCAAGTTAAGGAAACAGAAATTCAACCTATCACAACCTCTAATACTACTCATGTTGATGACAGTACTGCTGAAGGCATAAAAGCTAATCATACTATTCCCGAAGATAACTCAAACTCTGATTCAGAAGGTTCAAAAGCTAATAATCCAGAACTTACTTTTGAAGAGAAGAAAAAGGTAATATGGGGAAGTAAGACACCAGGACCAAACAGAGATTCTTTTGATACCATTAACAAAATCTATAGTGGTAATTCACAAGCTATAATGGCTGGCAGAAGAGGTGGTTTGGGTCTTCCAAATGCTGATAATTTCACAAGAAATACTTTAATTCTAAGGGAGCCCGGGAATCTGGCAGGGATGGGTGAGATGTGAAGCTTGAAGATCTAAAAAAGATTACTTCAGTCCAAATTGTGTTTGATTTGTTTGACACAAATAAGCCAAAAAAAAAAGATGATGTATTTTCTTAAATCAGGGAAAAAGTTAAAAATTTCACAGAAACAAATGAGAGACAACTGTTAGATATATTTAAGATGTCATGTCTAATATGTTTCATGTTTAGTTTTCAGATCTTAACAAACAGGAAATATCAGGACTTACTGGAATCAGTACTTACTGGAATCAGTACTTACTGGAAGTCAGAAGATAGATATCAGAACTTAAGGTCATATCAGAACTTAAGTACGAGAGGACTAACAATTAAGGAGTGAAGCTGATTTACAGGATAGAAGATCGAGACTAAAACAAAAGAAGATATGCATGGAAAGAGTTAAAAGATAAGAAGACTTGTATCAATTAGAAGTTATCTTGTAACTGTGTAGTATATAAACACAGACATAGGTTTACACTATATATGTTATCATTATCGAGAAGATCATACATTGTAACCTAGAAGCTCTTAGTGATATTTGTTCATCACTGAGAGAGAACAGTTCCATTGTAACAGAATGTATTATATTGAATATATCTGTTTACTGTTACTTGTGTTCAAGATCGATTTGATTGTAATAGCAATGTATTCAATCCCCTTCTACAGTGTTGTGTGACCTAACAATTGGTATCAGAGCTTATCTGTTAACATACATACAGTAAAGATCGAAAGAATCATGTCTGGAGAAGCAGAAACTCCAACCAAGCCCACCAAAACTGAAGAAACTAAAAACGCTCAAATTCACAGTCGATATGAGACTATTAGGGTTTGTTAGTCCCTAACAATGCTACAAGAATTACAGAAGGGGGGTTGAATGGAATTCTTGAACCTATTTCTGAAATATAAAATGTCCTAACTTCAGATATATATATATATATATATATATATATATATATATATATATATATATATATATATATATGACAGTGTTTTAATTTGCAAAGTGCGGAATAACAAGTTAAATATGAATCAAAACACAAAATAGTAAAAACACAAGTCTTTAAAACTTTCTGGTCAATTAGAATGTATCCACCAGATATATATATATATATATCGAGAGAACTCTATGAAGCTTGAATATCTCACAGCTGCTAACAAAATAAGAACAACTAAACTTACAGAGAAATGCTAAGGATACGGCTTACAAATGTTTCTCTGAGAAATTACTTGCTTAGTCTTCTTGTTGTTCTAATTTCTACTCTTGGTTTATATATCACCAAGATTACACAGTAATAAGACAAGATAATAAAACAAAACAAGTGTAATACTATGCTACTTCATTACTCTATTTCAGCATCTTTAAATATCTTCATAATAACATGGAAATGGCAATGCTTCTTTGTTCTCAAAAACCCAGTTGAATAGGCTTCCACATTCCTTTTGCATACAGTCGACACATGTGACTGTGTTTTCACTATCAACAGATGTTTGAATTGATTATCCGTCGGGTACATGATCATCCGCCGGGTTGCCTTGTTGATCATCCATCGAGTAGCATTGTTGTTTATCCGTCGGGTAGCTATCTGGCACTTGACTTCATTTCATTTATGTAGAATTATAAGACCTCATTTATGTACAGTTAATCAACCTATTATGTATATCTAATCAAAGTCAACATGACTTATATGCTACTACTGAATCTAAACAAAGGTGTTTGCAGAAATGTGCTTCATGACTTATTATTACATAAGCTACTCACTCGATGGATAACAAATCATCATCCGTCGGGACTATATTGAGTCATCCGTCGGGACTATATTCCTTATCCGTTGAGTGCTACATTTTTCACTAAGTTAAATCTACTAAGGTGTTTTGTTAATAAAATCATCAAGTCCACAACATATTCACAACAATCTCCCCCAATTTATGTCTATTAGAATTGTAGCCATAAATTAAGAGAAAATTGATGATAACAAAACACCCTAAAAATACAAATTTAAATGGAAGTAGATAAAACTGTAAAGTTATTTAATTAACAAAATGTACAAAGATTTGCTCATGGTTATTTTCAAGGTGCTCCTCTAGCCTGAGCAGATTAATCTATTTCCTTGAAGATCTGGATCTCTTTCTAAGCTTTCTGTTATTTTCTTCTATTTGATTTTGGAGCTGTCTGTGGAATTGCAGTTCATCAGATTCTGAGAGATTTAGTATTTCTTGCATTTCCAAAAGAGTCTCATTGCTAGAGATGCTCAATTGGTCTTCTAATATGAAGAATCTTCTAACTCCTTTATCATCCATGAATTCCATCAGCCAGTAGGGCCTCAGATGTACTCTACTCCCTGTGTAAGGAATAGTTAGAGTCTTGGGGAGTGCATCTTTGGCTCTAATACTCCTCAGTTCTATAATCTTCTTTAAAACAAGTCTTCTAGCTGTCACATTAAATCCAAAGTTCTTCTTGAAGGATGAGAAAAACCTTTATCAGCACAGATTGGCTCTCTTGAAGGATCCTGTGAAGTGGCCACTGTATCTCTTTTCCTCCCTTGTACTTGAATACTAACCTTTCAGGCAGATTCCTGTAAGCATCAATCCCTCTAACTTCTTCCAGTTCATCTAGATAGAGGTTTAAGTCTGAGAATTCCTTGATGTCACAGATGTACATGATGTCTCCCTTGTTGATTTTGGTTTGAGCTTTGGTTAGAGACTTGGATCTGAGAGTTGATGGCTTCACTTTCTTGACTGCTCTTGTCTTTGTCTTCTTTGGCTTCATGAAGTGAGGTGGATTGAGTTCAGGTATTGGTAGACTATCCCAGTCTATTGGCTCATCCTTTGGAATGATAGGTTCACCATGAAAATTCTTGGATGGATCTATCTTGAATTCTTTATGTGCCACAGAGGGCATGGATGTTTGAGTTGTTGTAGAAATAGACTCTTTGGGAAAGTATCCTTCCATCTCCTCATCACTGAAATCCATTTTTCTCTTGATTCTTTGCTTGTACCTTGGCTTCTTTGTATGTGGAGGTTCATTTTTCATTATTTGATCTTGAGATTCAACTATTTCAGATGGTTGTGCAGAAACTTGTTGTGTAGGTTTCACAGCTTGTAGCTTGGCCAAGATAACAGCTTGTTCCTTCTTTTGTTTGACCTTTTAAGCATCTAGAGCAGCTTGCTTCTTTTCTTGCTTCATTCTTGCCTTTTCTTCTCTCTTTGCTTCATCAAATTGAGGGTGTCCAGCCACCACACAAATTTGTTTACCATTCCTGAAAACTTTAGCAATTCTTCTTTTCAATGCTGAATTAGCTGGATCCTTGTAGAATGCTATGGACCTGGCCAACAGCTTCTTTTCATCAGGCTTTGGTGTCTTATACACTATGTCCAAGGGGTTCTTTAGTGAAGATTTTGGATAGTTCACCTTTGGCTTCAAAATTAGCTTAGCCTTTGGAGATTTGATGCAGGATGGTTGTCCTCTTTCCAGATTCTTCATGCTCATTTCATTCACAGATATTTGCCTGACATGAGAGTGATGAATGGCTGATTTTTCTGGCTTCTTTACTAACCCAAATCTCTTTTGTATATCCTCATCAATTTTCTCCCAGTTGATTGGACTCAACTGCTTCTTCTCAGCTGCTCTCAATGTGGCTGCTGCTTCATTTATGAGATCAATACTATTTGTTGTTGGTGGCTTGGTAAAAGCAATTGTAGGCACAATTACTTTACTGGCTTGAATGTTAAGCTGTTTCCCCCCCTCACTTGATCCTTTCTCCCACTTTTTGTTATCATCAAGTTGTGTGGGAGGGAGTTGAGCTGCCACCAGTTGTTGGAGTAATGCAGTTTGAGCTTCTTGATTGTCTAGTATCTTGGCCATTGACTTCTCTACAGCAGATAGTCTTGAGTCCATGGCCTCAACTTTACTTTTTAGATTAGCCTCCTTCCTTAGTTTGTGAGCAATTTCAGTCATGGTGGTTGCAGGGAGTCTAGCATCCATCCTTTCTATAATATCCTGCTTGACTTCATAAATTTCCTGCTTGATGGCATCCACACTCTGACTGTATTGGAGGGCTTGAATCTTATTCAGCTAGAGTGCTTCAAGATGTGCTTTGAGTAGTTGCTTTGTGCTAGCATTGGAAGATGCCTGAATGGCTGCTTGGGTGTCATGAATCAGCTTGAAAAGTGTTGATTGGAGATGTGAGTAGGAGTATTCTTTTGTGAGCATCCAGGCAGGAATATCTGCATCTCCCCCTATGTCCATGCTATCTTCCTCATCATCACCACCATCATCCCCAAAAGAAGTCTCATCTAGTTCCAAATCACTGCCAATGTTGGAAGGCATAGAAGTGATTGCATCCTTTGCTCTTAGTAAAGATTGTGTTGTATGCACCAAGTTCAGCAATCTTTCAGCCTCCTCATTGCCCTGTACAGCTAGAGTTTGGTAAGCTATCACAGGGTGAGTAAATGTCTCAGCATATAGGGAAATGGAATCTATAATAGCTTGATATTCTTGCTGAAATAGCCTTTTCCTTTCTGCATCATTGACACTCATTGACTCACTTGCAATGGTTTCCACCCTTATCACACCTATACCTGCATTTCTCTCTTGATCTCTCTAACCACCCTTATCACTCCTTAACATTTTTACCTCCTAATCCATAATCTAATTTGTTGGTTGGGTTCTCAAGCACAATATCCTCAGAGAGGAGGTTAGCAATCATCATTAAAAATCTAGTATAGTAAACATTTTTACCTCTCTTATTTAGCTCCCCTAACTTAAACCCCTACTCAAATACAACAAGATCACTAAAGTTGAAAAATTTATCAGTTACAAGCATGTAAAGCATGTTAAGCATGTTAAGCATAGAGATATTAATTGAATCAAAATTACTGATTTTACCATAAAATACCTTAGTAACTACATCACATAAATAACTACATTCCTTCCTAAGACCCAACCTCCTAATTTCACTTAATTTTGAAGTAGAGAGTGCATAGCCCATGGAGTTAAGCATATTAACACTGTCAGTGTCTGTGTGTGGTGAAGTTATAGTATTATTAGGAATTTTGAAACATGCTTTAACAATGTCACTATTAACACAGAATTCCTTACATTTAATAGTGAAAGTGATAGTCTTATCAGCTGAGTTGTATGTTGCAGTCATCCACATCTCTTCAACAACTTCACAGTATATGGTGGGTGATTCCAGCATGACATAGTTGAGTTTGCAGTTCTTCACAAAATCCATCATCTTGTGGTAGTCACTAGTTTGTTGAATCCCCTTATTCACAAGGGCAGTGAAGTTGTTATTCTCATAAATAAATCCAGTTTGAGACATTATCTTGACGACTGGTGCCATTGTTAGAGAGTAAAAACTTGCAGAGAGAGAGTAAGTGCTTTTGAGAAAGAGAGAAGTTAGAGCAGATGATTTGAGAAAGATAAAAGAAAAGCAGTGAAAATGAATTGTGCTTTTATACTCTCTCAAAAATAACTGTCAAAAATAATAAAGTAAAATAAAGTAACCAATAAGAATTGCCCAAAATAGCCGTTTTAAAATAAACTGTAAAAATTCCATCAATTATCCGTCGTGTTATACTTACAAACTGTAAGTATACTCGATGGATAGTGTTCAGGAAATTAACGGCTAGGATTCAGATAATTTGATGGATGAGAATAAATAGTTATCCGTCAAGTCATAAAATATTCCAGAAAAATAATTGATTTTATTAACAAAATGTATACCGACGGATGATCAAACTCGATGGATAATGATCATCCGTCGAGATGTAAATTTTGACTTAGCCAAAATTTCATCCAAGTCTGAAAAACCAATTAAATTTCTGGCTGCAATACAACTTGCAAATTATTAAAAAGAATTCAAGAGTAATTTAACATACCTAACTCACTTACCAACCTTGAAAAGGTGGATTCATCCAGTGGCTTGGTAAAAATATCTGCAAGCTGCTTTTCACTTGGAACAAAATGTAGTTCCACAGTACCATTCATTACATGTTCCCTTATGAAGTGGTACTTGATGTCTATGTGCTTCGTTCTTGAATGTTATACTAGATTTTCAGTGATGGCAATAACATTTGTGTTATCACAGAAAATAGGAATTCTTTCCCCTTGCAGACCATAGTCTAGCAATTGGTTTCTCATCCACAAAATATGTGCACAGCAACTGCCAGCAGCAATATACTCAGCTTCAGTTGTAGAAGTAGAAACTGAATTTTGCTTTTACTGAACCTGGACACAAGCTTGTTTCCTAGAAATTGACAAGTTCCTGTTGTACATTTTCTATCAAATCTACAACCTGCATAGTCTGCATCTTAATAAGCAGTTAGATCAAAACCAGAATCTCTAGGGTACCAAATGCCAAGTTTTGGTGTTCCCTTGAGATATCTGAAAATTCTCTTAATAGCTACTAAGTGAGATTCTCTAGGATCAGCCTGAAATCTAGCATAAAGATATGTAGCAAACATTATATCTGGCCTACTAGCTATTAAGTACAGAAGTGAGCCAACCATGCCCCTATTACTTGAAATATCCACAGACCTTTCAGTAGTGTTTAATTCAAGTTTAGTTGCAGTGGCCATGGGAGTTTTTGCAGATGTGCAATCCATTAGATCAAACTTCTTTAAAAGATCATAAATGTATTTAGTTTGACTAATGAATATTCCATCACTAACTTGCTTAACTTGTAAACCAAGAAAGTAAGTTATTTCTCCCATCATGCTCATTTCATACTTACTTTGCATCAATTTGGCAAACTTCTTGTAAAGTTTCTCATCTGTAGAGCCAAAAATAATGTCATCTACATAAATTTTAACAAGTATACTAGAGCCATTAACATTTTTAAAGAATAAAGTTTTGTCTACAGTACCTCTAGTAAAGTGATTCTCTAAAAGAAACTTTGACAAAGTGTCATACCAGGCTCTAGGTGCTTGCTTCAGTCCATAAAGTGCTTTCAAAAGATAATAGACATATTCTGGAAAATTTGGATCTTCAAACCCAGGAGGCTGACCGACATAGACTTTCTCCTCTAAATCTCCATTCAGAAAGGCACTTTTGACATCCATTTGATAGACCTTGAAATTGGCATGGGCTGTATAGGCTAAGAAGAATGGCTTCAAGTCTTGCAACAGGAGCAAATGTTTCATCAAAATCTATTCCTTCTTGTTGACAATAGCCCTTAGCAACCAATCTAGCTTTATTCCTAACTACTATGCCATTTTCATCCATCTTGTTTCTGAATACCCATTTGGTGTCTATTGGATTCTTCCCTTTAGGCTTGGGCACCAGCTTCCATACCTTATTCCTTTGAAATTGGTTTAGCTCCTCCTTCATAGCTAAAATCCAATCAGGATCCAACAAAGCTTCTTCTACCTTCTTTGGTTCTTCCTTAGAGAGGAAGCTGCTATATAGACATTCTTCTTAAGTTGCTCTCCTTGTTTGAACTCTGGAAGATACATCACCAATGATGAGCTCAAAGGGGTGATCCTTTGTCCATTTCCTTTGTTGAGGTAGATTAGCTCTAGATGAAGAGGCCTAATTGTTGTCTTGATGATTGATTGAGTTTTGATTATTAGAAACTCCCCCTGAATTAATGGATCTTTGATTTGAGAAAGGAGAACTTTCTGTAAGTGATCTATTTTGACTTTCAGCTTCTTTTGATGACCCGACGGATGGTGAATTTTGAGTACCGACGGATGAAGCTGATTGTCTCCCGACGGATAAAGCAGATTGTCTCCCGACGGATGAAGCATTCTGTAACTCGACAGATGTTGAATTTTGTGCTTCATTGGTAATGGATTTTTCTGCATTATCCTGTGATACTGTTTCTTGATCACTTTCATCATCGCTGTCATCACTAACCATCTCCACATTGTCAAATTTGAGGCTTTCATGATAATCTCCATCTTGTAGTCCTTCAATATTTTTATCATCAAACATAACATGTTTTAATTCCACAACAATGTTGGTTCTCAGATTGTAGACTCTGTATGCTTTACCAACAACATATCCAACAAAAATTCCTTCATCTGCTTTGGCATCAAACTTCCCATTCTGATCAGTTTGATTTCTCAAGATAAAATATTTGCAGCCAAAGACATGAAGAAAGTTTAGAGTTGGCTTCTTATTCTTGAACAATTGATAGGGAGTCATGCATTTTGCTTGATTAACCAGAGAAATATTCTGAGTGTAGCATGCAGTATGTACAGCTTCAACCCAGAAATATGTTGGTAACTTGGATTCTTCAAGCATTGTCCTTGCAGCTTCAATAAGTGATATATTCTTTCTTTCCACTACTCCATTTTTTATGGAGTTCTTGCTGCTGAAAACTCATGCAAAATCCCATTTTCTTCATAAAATGCTCTCATGATAGAGTTCTTGAACTCAGTTCCATTGTCACTCCTAATTTTTCTAACTTTGAAATCAGGATGATTGTTGATTTACCTTATGTGATTGATGATAATTTCACTAGCCTCATCTTTAGACTTAAGGAAATATGTCCAAGAGAACTTTGAGAAATGATCTACAATTACTAGGAAAAATCTTTTCCTTGAGATGGACAACATATTGACTGGTCCAAACAAATCCATGTGTAGCAGTTGCAAAGGTTCTATAATTGTTGAATCAAGCTTCTTTCGGAATGATGCTTTAATTTGCTTTCCCTTTTGGCAAGCATCACACAATCCATCCTTAGAAAACTCCACTTGAGGAATGCCTTTAACCAGTTCTTTCTTTACAATTTCATTCATGGTCTTGAAGTTTAGATGAGATAGCTTCTTGTGCCATAGCCAACTTTCATCTTGACTTGCTTTACTGAGAAGACAAGTAACATATTCTGCATTTGATGAGTTGAAGTCAGCTAAGTACACATTTCCTTTTCTCACAACAGTGAGAACCACTTTGTTGCTTTTCTTGTTTGTCACAACACAGGCTTCTGAGGTGAAGGTTACTGAATTGCCTTGATCACACAGCTGGATGATACTCAACAAATTTTGCTTGAGACCATCCACTAAGGCAACCTCCTCAATGATGACATTGTCTTTTGAAATCAAGCCATATCCCACAGTATAACTGTAACACCCCCAAATCCGGGGTCGGGGATCCGGGTTGTCACGAGTTCCATTTCCCTTAATAACACCCAATCTAAATACACAATCAACTACTCTGTACTGTGACCCCACAATAAACACACACACCACACGTTATAGTCTCAGAGATGAACATCCAAAAAATAATCACAAATCGTTTTATTCCACAATTATATGTCAATACACCTTAAAAAGGTTTCTGAATAAATTTACATTTCTTTTCCATTATTACAATTCATAATTATACATAAGTCTGGTACATCATACGTTGAAAGCCTAGCCTATTGGTAGTTCCTGCCTCAGCTACAGCGACATCAACGCCTATAGGAAACTGCGGAACGTTTCCTAATCGCTTGCGAATCGGGAGCTTGGTCCTGTTCATCTTTTCTATCTGTTGTTGTGTGATGAAAGAAGAAAGCAAGGGTGAGCAGCAAGCCCACCAAAATAATATGTATAATGATTAACAATATATGAGCCTTCTCATAGTACTCATGAAAGTCTTGGTCAAAAGAAATGAATCATATATCAAAAGAAGAGAAAAGAACAAATTGAAGAGAATTGTATATATGAAAAAAAAATATACTGCCATAAAATATCTGGCTTGGAACCTACCTCTGAATTATAGAGGTTTGTCATAGGAGAATAAATCATATACGTATATATATCAACATCAAGTATTATCACATCGCATTTCACATGCTTAAATATTTTTGCTATTCCGTCCATCATTCTATGGACCCATGCTCTTCCTCGAGCTTATACACAATCACCTTTGAAACTCCCTCGATATTGAAAATCGAATCTGGGATCTCATTCTAGACATCATCGTTACTAGAATTCTATGCTTGCATCGCAACCTTCCTCGTATAGTCATACGACCCTCAATTGATAAGGAGGAATAAATATTCAATAGGTAAATAATCTACTTAATTAGTCTATTCAATGATAACTTATACATCACCACGACCCGATTAGTGGTACTTAATCTCAACATCCATTCCAATACAACTCTAATGGTTGTAATCGACTCATTACTCGCAGAATCATTGCTGCACTACTATGGTCCACCACTGACTTACTGTCGTCATTCATTTTCCATGAAATCTTAATATCTAACCATACGGAGTCCATATATGTCGTATAAAATTCTTCTAAGGAGGTAACCTAATCACCATTCATGATTCATGAAGAACACTCCTGATCCTGACATACATACATGACATGAAGTAGATAAAATTGCAGAAGAGTTTCAGTCAAAGCAACGATAGCAGGTGAATACCATTCTTAATCGTATGCCTTAAATAGAAGACTTAACTCAAGGTTCGTTTAATCCTTTTTGAAATATGGTCCTGGATTATTCTCAAGATAGTACCTTCTGAGATAGATAGCCCGCTCATGGCGATTACACGAATTAAACCTTTACCAACCACTATTACGGTTGGGTAATGCACAGTCATCAGAAGGAATGTCAATCTTCCAAACCATAATACAACCTGCATAGCTTTAACCATCATCACTGTATTCCTTTGGCACAAGCGCCTATAATTATCCTCTTACCTTTAAAGTGTCGGCCACCTCTTTGGCCTTTCCTGATAGTAAAATTTCCTTACAGTCAATGTCATTTTAACCACCTCCAACAAAATTTTCTACCTCATTTCAATCACTGCTTATGTGAAAATGCTTTTCTTAAGTCCTGGTGAGAAGAAAAAAAATCACCATTTTTTTTCCATAAGTCATTGCCTTAGTCATTAGATGTGAACATTGCCACGACTGACTCTCAATCATACTTAGAACATCTTTTATTTTAGGCCCTAATGGCCCTGAACAATTTCGACCTTTACTGGTTCGATCCATACTTTCTCGTGGTTTAACACGTGCCCCACTTGGCATCATTATAATTACGTCATATTTCCTTTATCAACATTTTTACTCTTGAGAATTTTTGAATATTACCTTTCTCCTTGTAAAACCTCTAAGGTTATCCTGAATCGTTCCTCCTGTATTCCCTAGATACAGGGCATATCGAAATACCCTTTACTAATACTAGAAGCATTGTCTATATGTTTCTGAAAAATTTCCCCACTGATACTTAAAGGTTGTTATTACCTTAATCCTTTCCAATTCATACTGTCAAAACTCATACTATCCCTATTAAGGGTGAAATGCCAACCTTTATGCATTCCCCTAGGATTCATTTTAAGTTATCGATGTTCTATCTTTAATGCCACCTTTAAAAAGGTACATGCATCCTTCCATGGATAAATCAAGTCATATATCCCTGATAAGGGTGTCTTATTCAATCATTCCCACCTCGATAGTATATACCTAATTTCACAATAACATCTGTATTCAAAATGAGGTCAATCAATATGGCCTCCAAAAGATAACTACGGTTATCTACTTTTCTTGCTTGATTTGGTAACGATAACAAGGATGTTCTGGAAGATATTGGTCGTGTTCAACGTGAACTTCTTCTTAATAATTCCGTATTTACTTTTGTTGTTTATCTCAACAGTCACCTCAATGTTGGGATATCTTTCATACCTGGCGTCTCCCTTTCTGGGTATCGAGCCACCGGTCTTACACTTCACATTCTTGAAGGTCACTTCCTTCATCCAATTTTCCTAATTTCTTACTTCCTTGTCTCCTCAGTCTATCCGCGTCTCATTATTTATCCTTCGAATTATCCCAAGGTTTCCTCGAATCCTCCCAACTTACAGGGGATAAAATATATGCATCTCTTATGCCTTCACCCATCAATTTTAACCCATGGTGAATCACCCTCATCCTGTCGAATGCATACTTTTCTATTTCTATTGCTACGAGTCTTTAGGGTTTCCTCATACCCAACTCCCTTATCATTCCTCAAACTCTATTGCCTTTATATTCCTTTCCTCTTCAGTTTCTTTTTATTTCCCTTTCTCTTATCATTATTTCATGAACCAACACAACATAAGCATTGATTTCAAACATCCCGTCATTCTGGATTCGTGTCCTCAGAACGAATCTTGACAACTTTTACAACTTAGATTCATAATTCATCATACTCGTCCGCTTTTGTTCTGGCTCTAAAGCTTTTACACTACCTCCATAACCTTGGGAAGTACTATCCCGAAAACAATTGTCTGAACTTTAATCAGTTTATTCTAACCTCTGGCTCTGTGCCTTTCTTGGTCTTTCACCAGCGGGTGGCCTATTTCTTAGGAGGGTAAGTGACAAAAACAGTCTTTTGTGATTCGTCCATCATTTAGAATCTCAAATGATTCCTATATTTTCTTTAGCCAGGCTCTCGCCTCTACTGGGTTCGCTTGTTCCTTGGAACTCTGAGAGCTTAGCGACTTAAAGGTCCTGAAAGAATTTCCCACTACATTGTTTCCCTCAAGGTGGTGGTTGGGAATAAAGTATAAGTTCTGTTTAGACAGGTCCATGAATTTCCGTATAGGAGTACCGTCTCGGGTCTCCTTATCTCGCTCGACTTTTATTTTCTTAGTCTAAATATTTCTTCCTACTCCCCATAATTGGGGTCATCTTTTAATTTAAAATCCTCGTTTTTCACTTTATTATATTCTGGGTTCCTTATATCTTAATTGCGACCTCCCTGATTATCACATTCAAGGTTTGACCCTAATCTTATTCCTTGTGGGGGCATATTACTTGGAATTTTTATTTTTTTTTTAGAATCTCTGGATATTTGTCTTACTTACTTTGCTTAAGTCTTTCCCTCGTTTAGTCCTTGCACGATTGCAAATTATGAATTCTTAAGTTCGATAAACTTCATGACACTCTCTTAAGTGTTAATAGTGCATTTAACAATGTGATCTTATCACAAACAAACTGATCTGAACTGAAATTAACGGATATATACATAACCATTTGTTCGAGGGTACAACAACTGAACATATTAAAGAGAATTACATCATTTGATCTGATCGCTTCTATCCCAAAAGTACTACCATAAATAATCATCTAGTTATTAAAACTAATCATCCATAACTTAGGCTAATCCTCCAAAAGCGGTGTTGCATGAAATTCTTGTCAGATTGCTCAGACTCTGCACACTATTATGGATCAAGAAATGCGGGCACGCACAACATCCCTAACCTGCTCCATTAAAGCGGTGATGAGGTCCAAGATAGTTGCAAGTAGAGCTGGATCAATCTGACCCTCAAGATGGCATCTAGCTGTAACACGGGTGGTAGCCTCAATCCTTTCCATGCTATACGTTAATCCTGCTGGAAGTACCCCGCCCTCAATCCTTGGTACAGTGAGTCGATCCAATAATCACTCCTAACATTACGGGCCTCAGACAGGCCACCCAAAGTCATACGATATTTGGCGATAAGAGAAGCCTGAGTGGTAGCATCTAGCAGTCCATGGGGTGCAGGTGGCGCAGACCCAGGAGATCCAAATGGATAACCAAGCACGGTATCAGGTGACAATGGTGCAGGAGATAAAGGTGGCATTTCCTCAATATGTGTTGGGCTCTGTACAGGGGAGGGAACAGGAATTGGTGGAACCTCATGGATGTCTACGGAAACCTCTGGAAGAGGGTCTGATACTGGTATAATTGGGGTCGTGGAAGGCCCCACTCCTTCTGCCCTCATTAACCTTTGTGCCCTTGGTAACTCTTCATCCTCTAGTGCCACCCTTGCGGCCATTCTTGCTCTGGTAGTCGCCCTGACTACGGTCATCAATTCCTCAGCGGTCCTCTCTTCATTCTCATCAGGATCCTCCATGAGATCCTCCTCAGCCACAATCCTTTCCGGAATAACATCCTCAACCGCAACATTCTCAATATGAATCTCATCCGGTCCCTCATTAGGGTACTCCATCGGATTCACAATTTGATCTCCAACTTGTAATAAAACATCCTCATGCTGATGCTCCTGAACCTCAGGGTTCGGTGCCCCGCTGCCCTATACGAGAACGAACTATGTTACTATCATGATATTTATAAGGGTTCCCGTAAGGGTTTTAACTGTCAGTACTACGTTAGGTAGCCCGACTATGAATTTGGCAAGAGTTCTTATTATCTTAGTGAACTTATTATCTTAACGTCACATCATCTCTGAGGTTTATAACGCTTAGCTCTGATACCACTTCTGTAACACCCCTAAATCCGGGGTCGGGGATCCGGGTTGTCACGAGTTCCATTTCCCTTAATAACACTCAATCTTAATACACAATCAACTACTCTGTACTGTGACCCCACAATAAACACACACACCACACGTTATAGTCTCAGAGATGAACATCCAAAAAATAATCACAAGTCGTTTTATTCCACAATTATATGTCAATACACCTTAAAAAGGTTTCTGAATAAATTTACATTTCTTTGTCATTATTACAATTCATAATTATACATAAGTCTGGTATATCATACGTTGAAAGCCTAGCCTATTGGTAGTTCCTACCTCAGCTACAGCGACATCAACGCCTATAGGAAACTGCGGAACGTTTCCTAATCGCTTGCGAATCGGGAGCCTGGTCCTGTTCATCTTTTCTATCTGTTGTTGTGTGATGAAAGAAGAAAGCAAGGGTGAGCAGCAAGCCCACCAAAATAATATGTATAATGATTAACAATATATGAGCCTTCTCATAGTACTCATGAAAGTCTTGGTCAAAAGAAATGAACCAAGTCTGATATCTTAATGCGATGAAGTCGCAAAATATTCAGTATATATACATATATACTTTTCAAAATCTTGGAAGTCCTCTCCCATGCATAATATACACAGAGTTCTAGTTTATAACTGTATAAAAATATCGTTGCAAGGTGATCTCATATATCTAACCTTGTCTCAACGTTTTTCTGAAAATGTTTGTCATGCATAAGATAATCATTTACTAGATATAAGTTTAAAAGATGAACTTACAAGATACTCCAACATACTTATATCTTTTCCAAATACTACTTGAACTACCACCGTTCAAGTTATAATTAGTTTCAAAAGTTCATCACACTGATGAGACTACAAGATAAGACTTGAATAGATTCAATCTTTGAAATATTTTGAAGGAAATGAAGTTATGATATACTTCATTAAGTCCCGATATATATATATATATAAACCTATATATATACATACATTTCCTGAAAATCTCTGTCATGTAAAGTATGAACAGAATTGCAATATCCAATAAATTTGGAAAGAAAACAAATTTTGGCATAAACCTGATATCTTCCTGATCAGGCAAAGATACCAATAAGTAACCTTTTCTACTAGTAGATGGACGAATTCCCCACTGGTCATCACCTTGGTCGCAATAGGACCTTATGCTGGACTGCCACTCAGCCACTTATGCATTTGATGGACTCCCACTGAGCCACTTACACTATCATGGACGCCCACTGAGCCCATGTTGCTTATGCCGACTCAAATAGATGGACTTACTTCCCGAACATTGGGTAAGTAATCAATTCATTTACCAAAACCGCAACCTTGTTGCGAATATAAAATACACCACAGAGCCGGATCCCTCAGGTTTTGAGCGAGTATTTAAATCCCCTTAAAAAGGAAGATCTTAAATATAAAAATAAGTTTTGGGATCCGCTCTAACTTTTAAAAATCATTTTGAAGACTCGAAAACACTTTAAAGAGTGTTTGGAGTAATGCTGATTTAATGAAGTAAATCAGTCCCAATATATTTAGAAAATATCTGAATATTAATATTTAAATAATATTCCCATAAAGAATAATCTTTATACAAATAATTGAAGTAGAAGTTGTAAGACTTATACTTGAAATGAGTATTAAATAACCAAAGATATACTTATACGAAAGTACTATCTTTATTTGAATAATAAAAAAAATAAGTTTGATTATCGACACCTTATTCTTTAATAAAATAAAGAATATAACTCAGCAATAATCGGAGTCATAGATCCTCAAATGAATATTCAAATAATATTCATTAAATAATATAAACTGAGTCATAAGCCCTCGAATGAATATTCAAATAATATTCAATAATAAAATAAATGAGTCATAAGTCCTCGGATGAATATTCGAAATAATATTCAATAGTAAAATAAAGTTAAAGTTATCGAATAAACCTTATTCGATTAATAGTTTTGAAAACTATAACCATATATATATATATATAAATATATATATTATACTCGGGAACATCGACTCCCGGTTTAGAAATATGTTCGCCTTTTGATCCCCTATACTAAGGGTAACTCAAATACCGCTTATCTCTAGCATAGGTATTATGCAACTGTAAGCATTTTAACCAACAGATATATAATCCAAGAATATGAAACAGGCATGCATATATACCATATCACATGCTACAATATATCGCAAGAATTTGCTAATAACAAATATGCATTTATTGCAGGATCATGCATATATACATATACATCACAACAACAGTATAACGGGTAGAAAACTTGCCTGAGCGACCGGGGGTTATGAATGGCTCGGGACGAGTCTGGTAACCTATAAGCAACAAGTAAGTTGGAATTAAACCAAAGTCACTTGTAAATCTATACTCTAACCAACTCAGACTCTAACGCTCGTTTTGCGCTTACTGATTCTCTTAAGTCCCTCGAGTACCCTCGGCTCCACCATTTTTAATAAATTAACCATTATGAGTTTTAAGGCGATTCTTTCGCAAGTGTCTTACCAACTGCCTTTTACACCTTACATAAATGTTTCATACTTCAATTAGTGCTTTAAGGTCTTTAACCTATGTTTCAAAGTAAGGCGAGGGGTAAGGGTTCGTTCGCGAAACGTCGTTACTTAAAACGGTCGTTTCTCCTAAACCGTTCATCGGAATCAAACGAACCACATATCAAAACGAAGCTCGTAACATGAACTATCTAAAAATTGCAATGGTAAAAACCTAGCAGTGAGTTCAAGGGTTCTGATGTTAAGAACAAAAACAGTCTACGGTAAATTGGGCATTACGACAGCTATATTTACGCGATTTACCAAATTTAAACCATTCCAAAACAACCCATAATCAAGCCACAATCACATCCCAATCCAAACTCCTTCCATACCACATCATAACAGCCCCAATCGATTCAATATTAACATTTATACTTATGCTTAAGCTTGAATTTAACTATACCTAAGTTCTTTTAACCAAAACAACAAGATTCACCATCCATTTCACTACCACTCCAACCCAAATTCTAAACCAACAAGAATTAAGCTACTATATCACCATAACAACTAAAATCATCCTATTTAACAAAGTAAAGCTAGGGTTTGGAGATGATATACCTTCCTTGAAGTGGTGTGAGTAGCTAGGAAGCCTTAAGAAGCCTTGAGATGACTTAGGGATGCTTGGATCTTAAAGGAAAAACAAGAAAATCAAGTTAAAATTCTTGAAGTCACTATTCATTGTCTTCTTCATTGATTTCTTGAAGAAGATTGTGAATGATTTGGAGGCTTAAACTCATAGAATAGCCATAACTATGCATAAGGAATACTAGGGAATTATCTTACCAATTTAGGAAGCCTTGAACTTGGATTTTGAAAATTCTTTTCTTTGAAATAGTAAAAAGCCGAGAGTAAAGCTTGGAGAAGATGAAATGTTTTGTGTTTTTGTTTTGATTTGTTTTGGTTGGTTGCTTATTTGATTTGTTTTAGGTTAATTACCAAATTAACCTTGGTTTTGTGTGGTTAATATTCCACCACATTTCCTTCCTTCTTATGTCATGCTTGCATCACTTTGTGATGCCATCATCCCTTCTTTGTCCTCTTTCTATTGGTTGGATAACATCATCCCCACTAATCTCTTTGATTAGCTTCTAATTGTTTGCCTAATGACCGCTGATCTGTTATACGGTTCGCTTAACTTTCGTTTTCGTTTATCGTTTGAGGGATCATACCCGGGATCTTATTACTTAGGTTCCCTTAACCTTTCTCAATATATTATATTCCTTTTATGACCCTCTCTTATAATCCTTTAATTTAAATCCTTTTTATCCTGTTACCTTATACTCAATTCTTTCCGTATCTAGTGGATTTCCGGGAAAAATCAAAGTGTTCGGAATTGGATTCTGACGATCTTTACATACACTTATATACCACATAGAGTATTAATAATATCCCAGAATATCAATAACAGAACCCCTACATAGTGTGGCATGAAAAGTTTTCTCATTCAGCAAAAACACTATTCATAAGGGTTTTAAAATTTTTCCAAAAATTGGGGTTATTACAATAACCCTTGTTGTCATCTCCAAAAGTAATACTTGAGCCAGCTCTCTCCTTGAACTCTGTGAGCAGGGTAGAATCACCAGTCATGTGTCTTGAAAAGCCACTATCCAAGTACCACAAATTCTTTCTGTTTCCCTGCACACATTAAAATCAAATCAAGTTGATTTTGGTACCCAAGTTTCCTTGGGTCCTGCCTTGTTAGCTTACTTTTTCTGTTTCTTAGGTTTTATCTCATTTGACTTGGGGATATCAGATTCATCCTTAGTCACTTGAGTTGAACCTTTGAAACCATTCATTATAACAGAATTATCATGCACATTTTGGTTAACAGGAAATGGCATGGTATTAGTAAACATGTTATTCCAGTATGGAATGCTAAATGGCATTTTAGGCATACTAAATGCAGCATAATAAGGATTAGGTGCAAATGGCATATTAGCAAATTGTGCATTTATATTCCGTGTAGACATAACATTCATAGGCTTAGAAGGCATGGCATTCATGTTGGGAAAAGGAGGTGGCACAGATATGGAAGTAGGCATGGCAGTTTTGCAATTAACAGACAGATGATTTACACTACCACACTTAACACAGATTTTTCTAGGAGCATACTTATCAGGTGTGTAGTTGTTATGTTTGTTAATCCCCACTTTACCATTTTTATTATTTTTCCTTTTAGCCTCTGTTTTAACCTCAATCTTTTCTAGTCTGTCATTCAATTGCTTCATAGACAGATGACCAACATTCACTATCTTTTCCTTCTTCACTTGACTAGATTCTCCTGAAATGAAGTTTTTGGAAACTGATCCATACTTTTCATTTAACTTGGCAAGTTTGGCTTTACTCACAGGTTTGCTCACAGCCGACGGATGAGGATTTATGTCACTCGACGGATAATCCTTTTGGTTATCCGACGGATGACTCTCATCATCTGTCGAGTCCACAGTTGTTAGAAATCCCTCAACCAAGTTGGATTCCAGCTTCTCCTTATTCTTCTTCCAGGCTGCATCACAAAAGGACTCAATACCTTGAACTTTGGTGATTTGAGCATGAACATCTCTAGATGTTTTCCATGCCTTAATCACCTCCTGTTCTCGTTCAAGCTGCTTCTTCAAGATCTCTTCTTTCTTCAAGGACTCAGTTAATTCATCCTTATCAATTTTACACTCAATTCTCAATTTTTAAAATTCAATAAACTGAGATTCTAGCACATTATTCCTCTCACTTAAAAACAAATTGTTTTCTTTGATTTTAGCATTTTCCTTAGTAAAAGACTTAAGTGTAACACGCAAATGATATAATTCTGTGAACATGTCATTTATTGCATCATTACACTCAGTTTTAGATAAATATGCAAGGTTACTGGTGATTACCTGAGTACTTGAAGAACTTGTTTCTGTTTCATCAGACTTGGCCATTAGGGCTAGATTGACATAGCTGACATCCTCATCTTCATCCAGACCATCTGCAGCCCAGTCATTATCTTGTGTAATGAAAGCCCTTTCCTTTTGTTTGAGCAACTCAAAATATTTCTGTTTATAATCCACAGGCTCAAACTTCTTCTTGCTGGAATCTGACTTTCTACACTCATTGGCAAAGTGCCCTGCCAAGCCACATTTGAAACATTTGAATTTTGATTTATCCACCATGTTTCTATTTGGCTTAGCTGCTCCAAAGTTCTTCTTGAACTTGAGCTTGGCAAATCTTCTAGAAAGAAATGCAAGATGTTCAACAATATCCTCCATGTCATCTTGGCTCAAAGAATCTTCATTTTGTGCTACGAGCCCCTTGCCCTTGTTTTCACAGACCTTTGAAGTAGACTCAACAGCTTCTATCTTCATCTCCTTCTCTTTCTCTAACTCAGCAACCAGTGCAATGGATCCTCCTTTCTTTCTCCCTTTCTCCATTCTTTCATCTTGCTCTATTTCAAGCTCATAAGTCTTTAGAATGCCATACAGTCTCTCTAGTATAAACTCCTTGTATTCTTGTGAGTTTATCAAGGAGACTGTCATTGGTTTCCATTCTTTTGGTAGGGATCTCAGAAATTTGAGGTTAGAATCTTTGGTTTGGTAGACTCTTCCGTGAAGCTTTAAAGCATTTAGTAGCTTTTGAAATCCACTAAAGATATCAGTGAGAGTTTCACCTTCTTCAAAGTGGAAATGCTCGTATTGCTGAATTAGTAGCTGCATCTTATTTTCTCTGACTTGTTCAGTGCCATCACAAATAATCTGAATTGTATCCCAAACTTCCTTGGCAGTTTTGTAATTTATGATGTTGTCAAACATATCACCATCAACTCCATTGAACAGAATATTCATGGCCTTCTTGTCCTTCCTGACTTGTTCAATATCAGGATCTGACCATTCATGTCCTGGCTTGGGAACTGATGGCTCATTTCCAGTTGCAGCTCTCATTGGTACATGAGGGCCCCTCTCTATACAATCTACATAGGCCTCATCTTGAGAAAGTAAGTGAAGATGCATCTTTACCTTCTAGTGATGGTAATTATCTTTGTCCAGAAAAGGAATCTTGACTCCAACATCCTTCTTGTTCATCTTGTTGTTTGTTGTGATCTTTAAACTCTTTGTTCTTCAAGAGCTTGCTCTGATACCAATTATTAGTCCCTAATAATGCAACAAGAATTATAGAAGGGGGGTTGAATGGAATTCTTGAACCTTTTTCCGAAATATAAAATGTCCTAACTTAAGATATATATGATAGTGTTTTGATTTGCAAAGTGCGTAATAACAAGTAAAATATGAATCAAACACAAAGTAGTAAAAACACAAGTCTTTAAAACTTTCTGGTGGATTAGAAAGTATCCACCAGATATATATATATATATATATATATATATATATATATATATATATATATATATATATATCGAGAGAACTCTGTGAAGCTTGAATAATTCACAGCTGCTTACAAAATAAGAACAACTAAACTTACAGAGAAATGGTAAGGATACGGATTACAAATGTTTCTCTGAGAAATTACTTGCTTAGTCTTCTTGTTGTTCTAATTGCTACTCTTGGTTTATATATCACCAAGATTACACAGTAATAAAACAAGATAATAAAACAAAACCTATTAAGTCTAATACTATGCTACTTCATTACTCTATTCTAGCATCTTTGAATATCTTCATAATAGCATGTAAATGGCAATGCTTCTTTGTTCTCAAAAACCCAGTTGAATAGGCTTCCACATTCCTTTTGCATACACTCGACGCATGTGACTGTGTTGTCACTGTCAACAGATGTTTGAATTGATTATCCGTCGGGTACATGATCATCCGTCGGGTTGCCTTGTTGATCATCCGTCGAGTAGCATTGTTGTTTATCCGTCGGGTAGCTATTTGGCACTTGACTTCATTTCATTTATGCAGAATTACAAGACATCATTTATGTATAATTAATCAACCTATTATGTATATCTAATCAAAGTCAACATGACTTATATGCTACTACAGAATCTAAACAAAGGAGTTTGCAGAAATGTGCTTCATGACTGATTATTATATAAGCTACTCACTCGATGGATAACAAATCATCATCCGTCGGGACTATATTCCTTATCCGTCGAGTGCTACATTTTTCACTAAGTTAAATCTACTAAGGTGTTTTGTTAATGAAATCATCAAGTCCACAACATATTCACAACAGGGTTCCCATACTGAGACCTTTTTAGTATCCCATATGGAAAGTTAAGATGGCCATGTTTCTGGAAGCTACAAATCCAGAATGCCTTGATAGGATTAATGAAGGACCATATAAGCCAGCCAAGCTCTCTGTTGCAGTTGCAGATCAACCAGCAAAGTCCATACCTAAGGAGAAAGGTGATTACACAGCTGAAGACATCTCATATATTTCCAAGGATGCAAGGATAATGCATTTGCTGCAGAGTGCCATTGATAATGTCATGTCAAACAGGGTAATTAATTGAAAAACTACAAAAGAGATATGGGATGCCTTGGAGATAAGATGTCAGGGAACTGAGGTAATAAAAAAGAACAGGAGGACTATACTCACTCAATAGTATGAGCACTTTGACTCAAAAGCTGGTGAGTCATTAACTGAATTATATGACAGGTTTATCAAACTGTTGAATGATCTGTCACTGGTGGACAACGAATATGATCTTGAAGATTCAAATCTGAAATTCCTTTCAGCTCTTCCTGAAAATTGGGATTTGAAGTCTACTACCATAAGAGAAAACTATGCTCTTGATGAAACTACTCTTGATGAAATTTATGGTATGCTCAAGACTTATGAACTTGAGATGGATCAAAGGAGCAAGAGACATGGGAGAAAGTCAAGGATAGTTGTTCTTAAGGCTGAGAAGGAATCTCCTAAAGCTGCCGTCTCAAATAAAAGCAAAGAAAAGGCTCTCATCATAAAGTCTGATTCAGAGTCATCATATTCTGATGATGATGATTCAAAAACTGAAAGCTTACCAGAATTGGATGTTGACGCGGATGATGAAATGATTTCTTAGAAAAAGAGTTAGTTATGTTCCACCAAACTCAGAAAGAAAGAGATGATGCTTTTAATGTTAGAGATGAAGTGCTAAAATTGAATGAATCTCTAAAAACTGAGTTAGAAAAGGAAAGAGAGATTATCAGGACTTGGACTAACTCTGGAAGAGCAACTTAGAATTTGTTAATTAGTGGAAACTGGAAAGAGGGCTTAGTCTATGGAGATGATAAAAGTGAAAAAGGAACTGAATAAATTGAGCCAAGTGTTGTTAAACAGACTGCTAAGCCAAAGGTGAATCCTGTTAAGTTTGTAGCTAAAACTGTAAAGTCTGATTCTGAAAAGATGAATGAGTCTGTAGCTGAAGTTAACATAGGCTTAATGACAAAGAAGCATCTTAAGCATAAGCTGAAAGAAATTAGGAATGACAACAAGGTAAAGGCAGCTAGGAAAAATAGGAATGGAAAGGAAGGTGTGAATAAAAGCAATAATTGTGTGCCTGTTCCTAATGCTCCTAGAAAGAAATATTATAACTGTGGAAACTCTAACCATCTTGCTTCTTTTTGCAGGAAGAATAAGAATATAAACTCTTTACCTCCTAAGTCAGGAATTAAGAGTCACTCTGTTAGGTTTAAGCCACAAAATCCTTGATTTTATTATGGTAGTTTATGGCATCCCATTTATACTTGTAAGGAATATCATAGTTTGTACTATGATTATTATCAAATAAAACCTTCTTTGAAGAAAGTTACTTTAATTCCTTCTAGTGTAAAGTCTGATGCAAAGTCTGATATAAGTTCTGATAAACAACATGTTAGCATAAACTCTGATATTAAAACTGCTGCAAATGCTAACAAACTTAAAAAGGCCAAATGATCCAAGCAAGTCTGGATCCTTAAAATTAATCATTAATGGTCTTTTTGATTGCAGGGCAACATAAAAGATATCCTAGTGCTGGACAGTGGATGTTCAGGACATATGACTGGAAATAAAGCCCTGCTATTAGACTTTGTGGAGAAAGCTGGCCCAGGAGTTTCTTATGGAGATGGCAACATGGGAAAAACTTTGGGATATGGCAATATCAATCTTGGGAATGTCATCATTAAATCAGTAGCTCTTGTCTCAGGACTTAAACAAAATCTTCTAAGTGTGAGTCAAATCTGTGACAGAGGTTATCATGTGGATTTCTTTGAAGAACACTGTGAAGTTGTAAGCAATTCTACAGGAAAAGTGGTTTTGAAAGGTTACAGACATGGTAACATTTATGAAGCCAGACTTTCAACAAGTACTGATGGTTCTGCAATCTGTCTGATGAGTAGAGCATCAATTGAAGAAAGCTGGAATTGGAATAAAAGACTCTCTAATTTAAATTTCAACAACATAAATGAGCTTGTAAAGAAAGATCTTTTGAGAGGATTGCCAAAATCAGTATTTGCTCTTGATGGCCTTTGTGATTCATGTCAAAAGGCAAAACAAAGAAAATCTTCATTCAAGAGCCAAACTGAATCCTCAATTCTTGAGCCTTATCTCCTACTGCATATTGATCTATTTGGTCCAGTCAATGTCATGCCTATTGCAAAGAAGAAATATGCTATGGTTATAGTGGATGAGTTCCCAAGGTACACTTGGGTTTATTTCCTGCACAAGAAGAATGAAACTGCATCTACACTAACTGATCATGTCAGACAGCTGGATAAGTTGGTCAAAGATTCTGTTAAAATCATAAGAAGTGATAATGGCACTGAGTTCAAGAATTCAATCATGGAAGAGTTCTGCAAAGAGCATGGAATTAAGCAGGAATTTTCTGCACCTGGAACTTCACAGCAAAATGGAGTTGTAAAAAGAAAGAACAGGACTCTCATTGAAGCTGCACAAACTATGCTTGATGAAGCAAAGTTACCTACCTACTTTTGGGTTGAAGCTGTGCATACTGTTGTTTTACACAGAATGCAACACTCATAAACAAGCATGGAAAAACACCATATGAGATGGTGAAGAAAAAGAAGCCAAATCTGAAATACTTTCATGTATTTGGATGTAAGTGTTTTGTTCTTAAGACTCATCCAGAACAGCTGTCAAAATTTGATCTAAAAGCTGATGAAGAAATTTTTGTTGGATATCCACTTTCCATAAAAGCCTTCAGAGTCTACAATTTAAGAACAAGGGTTGTCATGGAATCTATCAATGTATCTTTTGATGATAAGAAGATTACTGGACTTGAAGATTTCAATGATCATGATCAGCTGAGATTTGAAAATGAAGACTTAAATTCTGATTCTGTAAATTCTGACTTCTTAAACTCTGATCCTGTAATTTCTGACGGGTTAAGTTCTGATGTCATTGAAACTGTGGTAACAACTCCAAAGGAAAATGCACCTGTCCAGGGGGAGCAAGCTGAAGATTCTACCACATCTCAAGACTCTCAAGAAGCATCTGAACCTGTCAATGGCTCTTCAAGTTCTGATTCATCTAGTTCTAATGAGCCAAATTCTGATAATTCTGGAAACTCTGATACTTCAAATCTTGAAGGATCCAAGTCAAATTTTGAAGTCTCAGAGAGCATAACTACAGGGGGAGCATCAGAAAATGCTGATGGAGACAGCATGGATCATGGGGGAGGATCAAGTTCTAGAAGTCAACTTCAATCTGCAAGGAAGTGGACCATATCATATACAACTGACTTAATAATTGGAGATCCTGAAGCAGGTGTCAGAACTAGAACTGCAACATCAAAAGAATGTCTCTATCATTCCTTTCTATCTTAGACTGAACCAAAGAAAGTGGAAGAAGCTCTTCAAGATGCTGACTGGGTGCAAGCAATGCAGGAAGAGTTAACTGAATTTGAAAGAAACAAAGTCTGGACCCTAGTGCCAAGACCAAAGAACAGATCAGTTGTTGGCACAAAGTGGGTGTTCAGAAATAAAACTGACAGTGATGGCATAATTACAAGGAATAAAGCAAGGTTGGTTGCTAAGGGTTACTCTCAACAGGAGAGTATTGATTATGATGAAACATTTGCACCAGTTGCTAGATTGGAAGCCATAAGAATCTTTTTGGCTTATCCTGCTCACAAAAAGTTTAAAGTCTTTCAAATGGATGTAAAAAGTGCTTTTCTCAATGGAGAATTGGAAGAAGAGGTGTATGTTGAACAACCTCCAGGCTTTGTAGATTCAAAATTTCCAAATCATGTCTACAGGCTTGATAAAGCACTTTATGGCCTTAAGCAAGCTCCAAGAGCATGGCATGAGACTTTAGCTCAATTTCTTCTGAAAAGTGGATTTCACAGAGGTACAATTGATAAAACACTGTTCTACCTCAACCATGGAAAGGACTTACTTCTGGTACAGATATATGTTGATGATATCATATTTGTTTCTACAAATGCCAAACTCTGTGAGAGGTTTGCAAAGCTAATACAGTCAAGATATCAAATGAGTATGATGGGAGAACTTAGGTATTTTCTGGGCCTTCAAGTCAAGCAAAATGAAGAAGGTACTTTTATCTATCAATCCAAGTATACCAGAAATTTACTCAAGAAGTTTGGAATGCAAGACAGTTCAACAGCATCCACTCCCATGGCCACTGCAACCAAATTAGATAAAGATACTGGCTCATCAGTAGATATTACTAACTACAGGGGTATGATTGGTTCTTTACTCTATTTCACTGCAAGTAGACCTGATATCATGTATGCTACCTGTCTTTATGCAAGATTTTAGGCTGATCCAAGAGAACCTCACTTAATAGCTATAAAAAGAATTTTCAAGTACCTTAAGGGTACAGCTGATCTAGGATTGTGGTATCCTAGAGAATCAGATTTTAAGATAATAGGTTATTCAGATGCAGATTTTACAGGATGTAAAATAGACAGGAAAAGCACTAGTGGAAGCTACCAATTTCTTGGAGGAAGATTAGTTTCTTGGTTTAGCAAGAAACAGAAATCAATTTCCACATCAACTGTAGAAGCAGAATATATTACTGCAGGATGCTGTTGTGCACAGATTCTTTGGATGAAGAATCAGTTACTGGATTATGGGTTAGAATTTTCTAAAATCCCTATCTACTGTGATAATCAAAGTGCTATTGCTATGACAAGTAATCCAGTTCAACACTCAATGACAAAGCACATCAGCATTAGGTACCATTTCATAAGGGAACATGTGATGGAAGGTACCGTGGAATTGCCCTTTATTCCAACAGATCAACAACTAGCAGATATCTTCACAAAACCACTATGTGAAGCTACCTCTACAAGAAAGGTAAATGAACTTGGAATGGTTTCAGGTTCTTTCTCTAAATCTGCTTAGTTTTTGTTCTCATACATCTGTTTATGATCAGTGTTTACAGATTATTTTATTCTCATATAAGCTGTGCTTTAATTGAAATACATTAAATGATGATTGTTATCTAATGTGAATCTTTATACTCTAATAGTGATTTGAATGTTCTATGACTATTCAATCCAATGAGGATATATGTGCTAGATGCTGACATAGTAGTCTTTAACACACTAGAAATCCCATGTTTGAATTAGTTGTTTATGTGGAAACTCATTAACACAAGCAAATTCTGATTTTGAGCTTAGTTAAGTTTACTTTGTGTATCTTATTACTAAGTCACAAACTAGATTTCTGTTTCTTAACTGTCAAATTCTGATGTCAGTAAATCTTAATGATGAATCTAAATGCTGATAAAGCCTCACTTATCTGAAGAAAAGAAAAGAAAAGAATAATAAAAGTCAGGTACTCCTTTGAGATCTAGAGAAAATAATGTGGAAGGGAAGACCCAAGTGCATTGATTGTATTATGTAATATGCATTAGAAAGGCAAATAAATTTTCTTGGTGACTTTTCACATTCTCTGATTACTGGAGAAATACTCTGATAATAACATAAATTCCGATAAGCAGTTGTGACTCACTTACACTGAGAAGCCACTGTAAAAAGGAATTTCAAAAGATGCATAAAATGAGCACAAACAGTTAAGGTTGACTCTAGCATAAATTTTTTCTATAGTAGACTTCATGATAAATGACAGATTTTAAGCACTTTTCACAGTTATGCCTTATTTCTAAGATGTACTGAAGTTTATCCGACTTTAATCTTTATCTGATATTCTGCTAAATGCACACACTATCACTCCATATGAATAATGAAAACTACTGTGGTGATTAAGATGTTTTTGACAAACAGTTAAGTGTCATTTGCATAAATTTCTGAGGACAAGTTCTGATGAAAGTTCTGATGATTAAACTCGGAAGAATCCAGTCAGTTTTTGTATGAAGAATCACAGAAAAAGATATTCACTGTTTGAGTTGGTAAGCCATATTCTGATGACTGTTAAAATCTGATATAAGTTAAAGTTCTGATATTAAATCCTGATGGAATCCTTGATGCTTACGTGGCATTATTCTTTACTTGACTTATTTGTGGTAAAAACTGAAACGATCATAGTTAATCAGAATATATTAAGGTGAGATAAAAATAGTCATAATCATTAAGGGTTAGTGGTAAACGTGTATGTCCTGAAAAACTGCATGTGCATGGTAATTATTGCTTATTTCCCGTGCCCATTAACTCCTGCCTTAACTTTTTACTGACTGTTCACACGTTGTCAGGTGTAAATTCTCTGCCATGGTTCAAAAATTAACTGTTATCACATGGGCTGTATAAATAAGAGAGTTAAAAGATTTTCTAATCTTTTACCTACTTTTCTTATTCTCTCATCTCTCTTATTTCTCTCACCCGCTAATATTCTCTGAAGCAGTTTTTCTTACAGGCATTTTCACAAACACCTTTCAAGCAATCTATTTTCTCACTTAATTTCTTACAGAGATGGAACTAAAAGACTTGATTTTCAATGGAGCTAAGTTTATTTCTAACAACTACTCGTCTATTCTTAGCAAGGCTGAAGCTCTATCGAAACTTCAATTTATTCAGGATTTCCTTGCTAATTCTGATATTGGGTATGTTTTGACCCAACCTGAAGCAATCTATGGAACTCAAGTGCTGGATTTTTGGAGAAGTGGCGTATATGATGATGGAGGTGCTCAAGGGTCCCCAAGTATCATCTTTATAACAGGGACCATCAGACGTTCATCTTCCAAACCTTCTAAGAGGGCAAAGTTTGTTCCTCACCCTCCACAAAAGAGAAGGAAGATGATTCTCAGAGATGAATCTGATAGTGAAAACGAAGCACATGTTAAAGCTTCAGAACCTGTGACAGTTGAAGCCGAGAATGTTACTTCTCAGAAAGAAACTGCAGCTCAAAGTTCTGATACTTTGAAGAGGAAATCTGTAAGCTCTGATGCTGCAACAACAACTCCTTCATTGGCAAGGAGATTGAAGAAAATGAGGGTAAAGAGGTATAATGTTAAATCTCCATCAGAAGATACTGAAGAAGTTGAGGAAGGGGATCAAGAATCTCTGATCTTAAAAGAGCCAATTATCATTGAAGCCCTTCCAGCTAAAGCCCAAGACACTGTTCCTGATACAGTGATCACTCCTACTGTTTCTCCATTCAGAGAGACAACAGTTGAAGGTTCAGGATTAAGTCCTGAAATTGATCTTCAGAGGCTGATTATACTAACTATTTTATTTTTGGAAGCTCCATCTACAGCAGCTCGGCTATCTACAGTCAACTCTCCAATCTTAGATGCTGAGATACCATCTACACTAGCTCTGGAGATAAATTATGATGCTCAGAATTTAGATGATGCTATTCCTGACTCTCCAGTTGCATCACACACTCTTGTGCTATCATAACATAATGAATCTTCCTCAAGTTCTGAAGACAGTGTTTCTGTTGAGACTTCAGCTCCTATTCTGGGAAAGGAAGAATTGGTCAAGAAATTTGTTGAACAGGATGCTTCTGTACCTTGGGAAGAAACTCACAGGGGAGTAGAGTGGACCAAGAAGTGGAATGAATCAGATTTTATTCTAAGCACCGAAATTCTGACAGAACATTTGCCAAAAGCTGATGACTTATTGTCAAATTCTGATTTCAAGACTCAACTCAAGGTTACATTTATGAGTACAAGAAGTCTTCATGGTCTACATTCCATTACTCATGATAAGGTTGATACACTAAAGGAAAATTCTGATAAGCCAGATCTACATATCAAGCTTGACAAGAACAGATATATCAGACCTACTCTTGAGAAAATTACTGAGGTCCTACAAAATCAAGCTTCTCAGAATGCTCAATTGGATGAGATCCAATCTTCAGTTGAACTTCTTCTCTCTATCTCTTACTTCCTGATGATGCCAAAAAGGGGGAGAAGGTAGTTAAATCCAAATGTTCACCTACTCAAATACTGAAGAAGAAGGATGACAAAGGTGATGACCAGGGAAACTCTGATAAGAACAGAGGTCAAGGAAAAGTTCAAGGAAAATCTTCTACACAGAACAAGTCAAGTTCTGATGCCGTGAATGCTAAAAGTCTGAAGTCAAGTTCTGATAAGCAAAGTTTGATGTCAAGTTCTGATATCCTGATTTAGTCAGGATCTAAAGACTCTCAGAAGTTTTTACAAACTCTGAAGCTAAAGGGGAAGCAGACTACTATTTATTATAAATATCCTAAAATCCATACACTTAATGAGGAGATATCTAGAAGATTATTTCTGAAACAAAATCCAGGAATGGATTTGGAAACTCTCAAGGAGGAAGAAGCTAGATTTGCAGCTGAGAAGACAAATCTAAAGTCTAAAGCTTCTGATGCAAATAAACCTTCAAGGCCTAAGGAAAAAGGCATTGTTATCAAGGAAAAGTCAAATTCTGAGGGTTCAAAGTCCAAGACTAGATCACAACTGAGATTGATCCTAAGTCAAAGGGAAAAGAAAAGGTTGGTGAACCTTTAAAGATTCAGAAAAAGATAAGTTCTTTTGTTCCAGTCTATCAATGATGATGATACTGATTTGATAGAAGATGAAACTGTTCAAACTCTGAAGAGAAGAAAGATAATTGAAGAATCTAAAATAACCTCTGACATTGCTCAAGTTGTTCAGAATGAAGAACAGCAAGCTACAGAAGAAACAACAAATTCTGATGAAGCTATCAAGACATCAACTACTGACAATGTTCAAGTTGATTTGAAAAAGATGACAATTGCTGATAAGAAGAAGCTGTTATGGAGGAAAGCTACTCCAATTGAACCAAAGTCCAATCTTATGATTAATCAACTCGCAACGTTTGGGTTGAGAGCCAAGCAACCTAGAGATAGAGCTGGATTAGGTTTTGATGAAGAAAAGATACAAACAGGAGTAGAAGTTACTCTAAGAGATCCTTTCATGTTGACAGACAAACCATATGAACAAATCAAACAAAAGCACCTTCTGTTAGGTCACACAACACTGTAGAAGGGGGTTGAATACAATGTAGAATACAATCAAATCGATTTAAAGTACAAGTAACAGAAAACAGATGTATTCGATATAATAAATTATGTTACAATATGTGACGGCCTCAACCCTGGGGTCAAGAGTTGACGTCATCGACAACAACCAAAAGATAAACGATTCAATAATAGGATATAACTATGACCCCTTTCTCCAAGTTCTTTGTCAGGTTTAAGTATGATTTAGGTTACAACTATTAGAAGACCAGCTTATATTAAACCATGCTGACGCAGCTAACTTAATACAGCAACTCAAGAGACCATCCTTGGGCCAACACAACCACTTCAGAGGAGCCTGACGCGAAAGAAACTGGAACTTTGCCCTGACTACCGCGAAAGAATCTCCTAGGCATCTGCAATTCATATATAAAACATTCTGCAAGGGTGAGCAATCAATTGCTTAGCAGTACCGCAATATGAATAACAAGTAAAAATGATTTAAAGTAAAGCTGTTATAGGAACAGAATTCATAACTTGTTAAAAACATGTAAACATTCATAAACTGGATACCAAAACTAGCATGCTCTGTAAAACAATAACATCAGTAGTGTGCTGTGTACAAATACCAGAGTTTAAATCTAGCATGCCATTTTCATTTCCAAATCCACTATATAACTCACTTGTTCCGTTACGAGAATCACAAAGCCAAATCAGATACTTACGGATATGTGAAGATAGCTGATCAGGCTATCAACACTGGACGGCTCTCACTACCATCCCATTTACCTATTTCGGAACTCAGAGACTAGCTAGGTCTCTGACCTGCTGGACTAATCGGTTTTATATTACGCGCAACTGAATTAGCCTCTTACGTCACCTCAATAGGCCTACTCTGGCCCCAATGTATCCCATATCTAACCGTTTTATCCAGTTTTCAAAACACTTGTACCTATCTCATTTTCAAAATCATTTATTTAACCAGCACACATATAAAATCTATTTCACAAATTATTCCATTCGAGATAGGTACCTTTCGAAGTTACTTTTCCCCAAAACAATTTGAAAACAGTGATTTATAACTACAGGGGGATACATAACTTAAAACGTTTATGTTCCATTACGAAAATAAAATGTTTAACTATTCATACGTACTGGACCATAAAAAGAATGGTCAGGGGTACTTGCCTTGCAGAGCTTTACCACTATTATCGATCGACCTTGGACTAACTTGGACACTCGGCTTTATCGCCTTACTATCAGACTATCCTGGATCCGACTTCGACATTCAGGTCATTCGCTTGGAACCTCGCTACGCTTGTCGACTGATCACTAGGTTATCTTAGTTCGACATCAATTCTTAAGTCCTTCGACTAGAACCTACAGAGCTGAAATACCTTACGTTAGACGTCTAGGTATGCTTGACATATCCTCAATAACACATCTACCCATTCGATATCAAATCCCGACTCGTAATATACACATCCTTATATTACATGAAACAGCTAGGGTCCACATACCCAAAACTTGGTTTGGCATTTATTTTTGTAAACTACATCTAAGCGTCGTTTCAGTAAATCAGGGTCATCGAATATTTTGCAAAATATTTTATAACAACACGTAATTATGATTCATACAATATTTATAATTAAGTAGTTATGCGTTCGATTAGTATTCCCGATAATACACAGGACACGTTCCCGCAATTTTCGAAATCCATTTCTCGAAAATTAGACAGCATCTCCTCTGTTTATCGAACTACCCATCGAAACACAACGACGTCAACCCAACAACAATCAATCTCACAACAATCATAATCCAACCAATCACACAATCCAGATTTCACAATTTCCCAATCACCGCTTTAACCCAACTAATTCTTATCATTATATGTATTTTATATTTTTAACTCGTATTTTATTCATTTATTTATTTTAAAATATTAGGACTCAGATAACGATCATCACGGTCCCCCGTCCGCTCGTCAAAATTCATCGCGGACGGCGATAAAATTCGTCGATGCCCGAATTTTTCGGGTTTTCATACGAACTTCACCAATAAGATTTATGAATATGCAAGAAAATTAATAGTTCGAATAATCACAAAAGTTCATTCGAATTCTCACAAAATTAGATTAAAAATTCGAATATCCAAAAAGAGTGGAACAATCGAATTACACAGAATCTAAAACGAACAGCAGCAATTCGCAACCACATACAACAACGTACTGGAACACGCGCGTGTGTGTTACACGCACGCCGGCCACCACGCCGAAAGATACACAGCGGCGGCTGGAAGAAAATAACAAGAGATACCACAACAAGCACAGCAGAGACACTCAAGCTTACAACCACACAACATGCACGGACATATACATACATATATGTATAAGCATATATCGGGACTATCAAGACAACTACCAGAACAAGGGAACCAGAAGACCAGGACTCAGGTGAGCGGCGGCAGTCGGAAAGGAACGCCGCACACTCGCCACTGCCACCTCACCGGAGAACCGGCAGCAACAGGTGGCCGGAAAAAGAAATAGAGCCCGACACAGAACTTACCATTAATTAACCGAGAGAAGAAGGAAACAAAAGGAGAGATTAGTTCCCCATCAGAAGAGAATGGAAAAGAAAAGGAAGTTAAACCCCCCCCCCCCCTTCTGATAAACCAACGAGCAAAACAACATGTGGCCCAAACTGCATATAAATTGAACACGTAGCCAAAAGATAAATATAACCTTTGGACAGCCCGGTTTAACACGAAACTCGCAATTGACGAATCAAATCGCGCTTAAAATAATTTCATAAAATTACCGAATTAGTCTTAAAATATTATAAATATCCCGAAGTTTATGAAAACATAAATTTCGTAATTTTAAAATAATTTTTGAAATGCCACTTATACCCGCTTTTATCAATTAAACGAATCAACGAGCGAGTGAAATTGATCCCGAAAATTCCCAAAAAAAAAAATGAAACTCATATTTAAAATAATTTTTGAAATGCCACTTATACCCGCTTTTATCAATTAAACGAATCAACGAGCGGGTGAAATTGATCCCGAAAATTCCCAAAAAAAATTAAAATTCCCAGAATATTCCCAACTTAAATAAATATGAGTTTCATAATTTTTTGAAGAATTCTAGAATTAAATACGGATTTTACAAATAAAGGTACTCAGAAAATCATACACGGGTAAATAATTGATGAAATATTGATTTCTAAATTTTATAAAATCCCAAAATAATTATTGTAATTATGAAACCATAAAAAAAAAATTAGAGACATTCCAAATATTTATGCAAATAAATTTGCACTAAATTCACTTTTAAAAGTGAAAACAATTCAATACAACTCAATAATTAATTACACAAACAACCCGGTACACCCTAACTCACACATAGATCATAATAAAACAACACATAGCGATCGAAACCAATACATATAGTTTATTTAACTATTTATTTAATAATTACACTTTTAAATAATATAAAAGTATAAGGTCGTTATACAATGGAACTGTTCTCTCTCAGTGATGAACAAATATCACGAGAGCTACTAGGTTACAATTGTATGATCTTCTCGATGATCGTAACTCTTATAGAGTAAACCTATGTATGTGTTTATATAGACACACAGTTACAGGATAACTTCTAGTTGATATGGAATATAATTCTGTGTTCTAAAATATATCAACCAGATATCTTATATAATTTTTCTAGTCCTCTAACTCTTTTCATGCATATCTTCTTCTTGTATTAGTCTTGATCTTCTTTTCTGTGAATTAGCTTCCTTCCTTAACTGTTAGTCCTCCAGTACTTAAGTTCTAATATCCATATTCTGATATTATCTTCTGATAATCTAAGTCCTGATATCCTTAAGTCCTGACTTCCAGTAAGTCCTGATTCCAGTAAGTACTGATATTTCCTGTTAGTTAAGTTCTGAAAACTAAAAATGAAACATATTAGACATGACATCTCAAATATATCCAACAATCTCCCCCAACTTATAAATTATGCAAGAATGTACAAGTTAATAGATTTAATGATGTCAAAAACATTTAAGTTCAAATGCAATAAGAGTTTAATAAGACTATTAATTACAACTTACAAAACACCCATCTTTACCAACATCACTGAATCAACCGGAATCCATAATGATTCTTAACAAAATCATTTATCAGATTATCTTCAGCTTTCTTCAGAACTTCAGCTAACTATGCTTTGACCTGCATCAGTTCTTCTTCTTTACTATCAACAATTTGATAAATGGCTATTCTGAGAGCTTAAATGGATGTTCTTTCAAGTCCATCACCAAGTCTAATAACCTTAGGATGTGAAGAGTTTTCATTATAACATAAGCATCTTCCTTTCAGAATAACTTCCACCTTAGCAGAATTCTTCAACATAGGAATTTCTCTTCCATCACCTTTAGTAATCATTGGACTGTAATGAGAAGTCTTTGTACCAGAGATTCTGAATAGATCTCTTATAGCCTTCAAAATATATTCTGACCATCTTCTTGTAACATCAGATTTTACTTCCAAAAGATAGTGAATATGTTAAAGTTCTCTGATAGATTTCTTTAATACATCAGTATCAGCTAATCTATAATTCCTTCCATCATTGAGAAATAAGATCAATTTCTTTTTTAGATTCTCCTTATCATGAGCATCTATCACAACTTGAGCAGACAACACCTTGTCAAGGTGCTTTGTTTGATTTGTTCATATGGTTTGTTTGCCAATATGAAAAGATCTCTTAGAGTAACCTCTACTCCTATTTGAATCTTCTCTTCGTCAGAACCTAATCCAGCTCTATCTCTAGATTGCTTGGCCTTCAACCCAAATGTAGCAAGTTGATTAATTATGAGATTGGATTTTGGTTCAACTGGAGTAGCTTTCTTCCATATCAGCTTCTTCTTATCAGCAATTGTCATTTTATCCAAATCAACTTGAGCATTTTCAGTAGTTGATGTCTTGATAGCTTGATCAGAATTTGTTGTTTCTTCTGTACCTTCCTGTCCTTTATTATGAATAACAACTTGATCAGTGTCAGAGGTTATTTTAGAATCTTCAATTATCTTTCTTCTTTTCAGAATTTGAACAGTTTCATCTTCAACAAGATTATCATCAGTTACTTAAACCATTTTACACACTGGTTTCATCAGAGCTTGAGAAGTTTTCAAGTCCAGTGACTTGGTTGATTCATAAATTTTTCCTTTCCCTTTGTCTTTGGGATCACTCTCAGTCTGTGATCTAGTCTTGAACTTTGAAGTTTCAGAAGTTGACTTTTCCTTGATCACAATGCCTTTTTCCTTAGGCCTTGGAGGTTTATTTGTATCAGAAGCTTTAGACTTAGGATTTGTCTTCTTAGCAACAAATCTAGCTTCTTCCTCCTTGAGAGTTTCTAAATCCATTCCTGGATTGTGTTTCAAAACCAAAACCTCCAAGACTGGGATAGCTTGCCTTCAAGACTTAGGATACCTTGGTTGGGTCATAAATTTTTCATTTCCCTTTGTCTTTGGCATCACTCTTAGTCTGTTATCTAGTCTTGAACTTTGAAGTTTCAGAATTTGACTTTTCCTTGATCACAATGCATTTTTCCTTAGGCCTTGGAGGTTTCTTTGCATCAGAAGCTTTAGACTTAGGATTTGTCTTCTCGGCAACAAATCTAGCTTCTTCCTCCTTGAGAGTTTCTAAATCCATTCCTGGATTGTGTTTCAGAAATAATCTTCTTGCTATCTCCTCATCAAGTGTCTGGATTTTAGGATCTTTGTAATAAACAGTAGTATGCTTCCCCTTTAACTTCAGAGTTTGCAAGAACTTCTGAGAGTCTTCAGATCCTGACTGAATCAGAATATCAGAAACTGACATCAGACTTTGCTTATCACCACTTGACTTCAATCTTTGAGCATTCACAACATCAGAACTTGACTTGTTCTGAATAGAAGTTTTTCCTTGAACTTTTCTTTGACCTCTGCTCTTTTCAGAGTTTCCCTGGTCATCCCCTTTATCATCCTTTTTCTTCAGTTCTTGAGTAGGTGAGCATTTGGACTTAACCACCTTCTCCCCCTTTGGGCATCATCAGGAAGTAAGAGAGAAAGAAGAAGTTCAACTGAAGATTGGATTTCATCCAATTGAGCTTTCTTAGAAGCTTGATTAGCCAGAACCTAAGCAATTTGGGCCTGTTGCTTCTCTTGAGTTTTATCAATGGTTGCAAATTTTTCAGAAATAGGTCTGATATACTTGTTCTTGTCAAGCTTGTTCTGTAGATTGAACTTATCAGCTTGTTCCCTAAGTGTATCAACCTTTTCATGAGTAGAAGTATGTAGACCTTGAAGATGTTTTGTAGATAGAGCTTTGATCTTGAGTTGTGTCTTAAAATCAGCATTTGTGAGCAACTCATCAGCTTTTGCAATATGCTCTGTCATAATTTTTAAACATGGAATAAAATCTGATTCATTCCACTTCTTGGTCCACTCAATACCTCTGTGAGTATCCTCCCAAGGAATAGGTGTTTCCTTTTTAACAAATTTCTTCACCAATTCTTCCTTGCCCAGAGTAGGTACTGGAGTCTCAACAGAAACACTGTCATCAGAACTTGAGGAAGACTCATTATGTACAGATAGCTCAACAGTGTGTGAAGCAACTGGAGTTTCAGGAATAACATCATCTAAATTCTGATCAGCAGAATTTATCTCCAGAGCTGGTGTATTTGATGTAGATGGAGCTTCCAGATAAAGAACTTTAGGTATATTCAAATTATGAATATCTATTTCAGAATTATCAGTTTATTCTTTAGCATTATCTGTAGCTTTAATAGGACAGACAGGAGGGGTAACAACTGTATCATTAGCAGTGTCTTTGGCTTGAGCTGGAAGGGCTTCAATGATAATTGGTTCTTGTGAGATCAGAGATTCCTGATCCCCTTCCTCAGCTTCTTCAGTATCTTTTGATATAGCCTTAGTCAAATACCTCCTTGCCTTCTTTTTCTTCAGTCTCCTTGCCAATGAAGGAGTTGCATCAGCAGCATCAGAATTTACAGATTTCTTTTTCAAAGTATCAGAACTTTGAGCTGCTTTCTTATTCTGAGAAGTATCATTCTCAGCTTCAACTATCACAGGTTCAGATGCATGAACTCGTGCTTCAATTATTTCCTCAAATCATCAAAATTTATTATTGACCATTATTGAATCAAAACATTCATCACAGGATAAAGTTAAAAATCGATGAAGTAAAGATTAACAAATTACAATTAAAACATGCACAGTCACATAATTTGAGAAACAAAGACCAAATCTTGCAATTTAAAGAAAATTTCATTAATATATCAGATGAGTACATTTCATGAAATTTATCAATTACATGCAAAAATTACACGATAGTCCTATTCTAAGAAGCCTAACATCAACAGCCTTAGTCCTAGTCTAAGAAAACCTATCGACTAGCTCCTTCTGTTGCTGACGAAGAGCACTACAAGACGGATGATCCGTTCTTGCTGACGGAGACCTTCTCTCCTTTCCTCTTCCACCGATCAAGATGGAGGTGGCATTCCATCAAAAAGAACAAGAGGTCTTTGTGAACCTCTTGTGGAACTGAGTTCTAGAGCTCTTCAGGAATGGCAGTGACATGCCACTCCTGTTGCCAATCATCACAACTCAACTCGATGTTGAAAGTTTCATAGTTCTGGAACAAGTTGAAACGAACCATTTTTGTTGATGAGAATAAAAAGAGAGTGAGTTTTTGAGAAAATGAAAAATGTTTTGGCTGGAATGAATAGTCGGTTTAAATAGCCAATAGAATACCAAGGGATGCGAGGACTGGTTAACAATTACAAGTAAAAATAATGATCCCTCGACTCCCTAGACTGAAGTGTAATAATAACAGTCAGTAAAAGATCTAAAGTAAGAGTTAATGGGCACGGGAAATAATTAACAATTACTGTGCACATGCAGTTTTTCAAGACATACACGTTAACCAATAACCCACAATGATTATGACTATTTTTATCTCTCCCAAATTTATTCTAATTTAATTATGACTGTTTCAGATTTTACCACAAATAAGATAAGTAAAGAAAAATGCCACGTAAGCATCAAAGATTTCATCAGGGTTTAATATCAGAATTTAACTTATATCAGATTTTAACAGTCATCAGAACATGCCTTCTGTACTCAAAAAGTGAATATCTTTTTCTGTGATTCTTCATACAAATACTGACTTGTTTTCTTCAGAGTTTAATCATCAGAATTTGCATCAGAACTTGTCCTCAGAATTTATGCAAATGACACTTAACTGTTTGTCAAAAACAACTTAATCACCACAGTAATTTTCATCATTCATATGGAGTGAAAGTGTGTGCATTCAGTAAAATATCAGATAAAGATTAAAGTCTGATCAACTTCAGTACATCTTAGAAATAAGGCATAACTAAGAAAAATGCTTAAAATCTGTCATCAGTCATGATGTCTACTATAGAACAAATTTATGCATGAGTCCACCTCAACTGTTTGTGCTCATTTTATGCATCTTTTGAAATTCCTTTTTACGGTGGCTTTTCAGTGTAAGTGAGTCACGACTTCTTATCAGAATTTATGTTGTTATCAGAGTATTTCTCCAGTAATCATAGAGTGTGAAAAGTCACCAAGAATTTTTTTTGCTTTTCTAATGCATATTACTTAATATCAGCAATGTAATTGGGTCTTCCTTTCCATATTTTTACTCTAGATCTCAAAGGAGTACCTGACTTTTATTCTTTTCTTTTCTTTTGATAAGTGAGGCTTATCAGCACTTAGTTCATTCTTAAGATTTAGTGACAACAGAATTTGACAGATAAGAAATGAGAATCTAGTTTGTGACTTAGTAATAATATACACAAAGTAAACTTGACTAAGCTCAATATCAGAATCTGCTTGTGTTAATGAGTTTCCATATAAACAACTAATTCAAACATGGGATTTCTAGTATGTTAAAGACTACTAGGTCAGCATCTAGCACAGTTATCCTCATTGGATTGAATAGCCACAGAACATTCAAAACACTTATCAGAGTATATAAATCCACATCAGATAACAATCAGCATTTAATGAATTTTCAAATTAAGCACAGATTACATATAGATAATACAATCTGTAAACACTGATCATAAAGTCTAATGCATGAGAACAAAAACTAAGCAGATTTAGAGAAAGAACTTGAAACCATTCCAAGTTCATTTACCAATCTTATAAAAGTAGCTTCACGTAGTGGTTTTGTGAAGATATCTGTTAGCTGTTGATCTGTTGAAACAAAATGCAATTCCATTGTACCTTCATCCAAATGTTCCCTTATGAAATGGTACATAATGCTGATGTGCTTTGTCATTGAGTGTTAAACTGTATTACCTGTCATAGCAATAGCACTTTGATTATCACAGTAAATATGGATTTTAGAAAATTCTAACCCATAATCTAGTAACTGATTTTTCATCCAAAGAATCTGTGCACAACAGCTTCCTGCAGCAATATATTCTGCTTCTGCAGTTGATGTGGAAATTGACTTTTATTTCTTGCTAAACCAAGAAACCAATCTGCCTCCAAGAAATTGGCAGCTTCCACTAGTGCTTTTCCTGTCTATTTTGCATCCTGCAAAATCTGCATCTGAGTAACCAATTAGCTTAAAATATGATTCCCTAGGATACCACAATCCTAGATCAGCTGTACCCTTAAGATACTTGAAAATTCTTTTCACAACTAATAAGTGAGGTTCTCTTGGATCAGCCTGAAATCTTGCAAAAAGATAGGTAGCATAGATGATATCAGGTCTACTTGAAGTTAGATAAAGTAAGGAGCCAATCATACCTCTGTAGTTAGTAATATCTACTAATTTACCAGTATTCTTATCTAACTTGGTTGCAGTGGCCATGGAAATGGATGCAGTTGAACAATCTTGCATTCCAAATTTCTTCAGTAAATTTCTGGTATACTTGGATTGACAGATAAAAGTGCCTTATGCAGTTTTCTTGACTTGAAGGCCCAGAAAATAGCTGAGTTCTCCCGTCATACTCATTTGATATCTTGACTGCATTAGCTTTGCAAACTTCTCACACAGTTTGGAATTAGTAGAACCAAATATGATATCATCAACATATATCTGTACCAAAAGTAAGTCCTTTCCATGGTTGAGGTAGAATAGAGTCTTGTCAATTGTGCCTCTGTGAAATCCACTTTCCAGAAGGAATTGAGCTAAAGTCTCATACCATGCTCTTGGAGCTTGCTTAAGGCCATAAAGTGTTTTATCAAGCCTGTAGACATGATTGGGAAATTTAGGATCTACAAAGCCTGGAGGTTGTTCAACATATACCTCTTCATCCAATTCTCCATTCAGAAAAGCACTTTTTATATCCATTTGAAAGACTTTAAACTTCTTGTGAGCAGCATAAGCCAAAAAGATCCTTATGGCTTCTAATCTAGCAACTGGTGTAAATGTTTCATCATAATCAATACCCTCATGTTGAGAGTAGCCTTTAGCAACCAGTTTTGCTTTATTCCTTGTAATTATGCCATCACTGTCAGTTTTGTTTCTGAACACCCATTTTGTACCAACAACTGATCTGTTCTTTGGTCTTGGCACTAGGGTCCAGACTTTATTTCTTTCAAATTCATTTAACTCTTCCTGCATTTCTTGCACCCAATCAGCATCTTGAAGAGCTTCTTCCACTTTCTTTGGTTCAGTCTGAGATAGAAAAGAATGATAGAGGCATTCATTTGAAGTTGTAGTTCTAGTTCTGAAACCTGCTTCAGGATCTCCAATGATTAAATCAGGTGTATATGCTTTAGTCCACTTCCTTGCAGATATAAGCTGATCTCTAGAACTGGATCCTCCCCCATGATCCATGCAGTCTCCATTAGCATTTTCTGATGCTCCCCTCTAGTTATGCTCTCTGAGACTTCAGAAATTGAATTTGATTTTTCAGGAGTTGAAGAATCAGAGCTTCCAGAATTATCAGAATTTGGAACATCAGAACTAGATGAATCAAAACTTGAAGAGCAAGTGACAGGTTCTGATGCTTTTCGAGAGTCTTTAGATGTGGTAGGTTCTTCAGCTTACTCCCCCTGGACAGGTGCATTTTCCTTTGGAGTTGTTACCACAGTTTCAACGAAATCAGAACTTAATCCATCAGAACTTACATGATCAGGATTTAAGTCATCAGAATTTCCAGAATCAGAATTTAAATCTTCATTCTCAAATCTCAGCTGATCATGATCATCGAAATCTTCAAGTCCAGCAATTTTCTTATCATCAAAAGAGACATTGATAGATTTCATGACAACTCTTGTTCTCAAATTGTAGACTATGAAGGCTTTTATGGAAAGTGGATATCCAATAAATATTCCTTCATCAGCTTTTAGATCAAATTTGGAGAGTTGTTCAGGATGAGTCTTAAGAACAAAACACTTGCAACCAAATACATGAAAGTATTTCAGATTTGGCTTGTTCTTCTTCACCATCTCATATGGTGTTTTTCCATGCTTGTTTATAAGTGTAGTATTTTGTGTAAAACAAGCAGTCTGCACAGCTTCAGCCCAAAAATAGGTTGGTAGCTTTGCTTCATCAAGCATTGTTCATGCAGCTTCAATGAGAGTCATGTTCTTTCTTTCTACAACTCCATTTTGTTGTGGAGTTCCAGGTGCAGAAAATTCTTGTTTGATTCCATGATCTTTGCAGAACTCTTCCATGATTGAATTCTTGAACTCAGTGCCATTATCACTCCTTATGATTTTAATAGAATCTTTTATCAATTTATCCAGCTGTCTGACATGATCAGTTAGGGTAGATGCAGTTTCAGTCTTCTTGTGCAAGAAGTACACCCAAGTGTACCTTGTGAACTCATCCACTATAACCATAGCATATATATTCTTTGTAATAGACATGACATTGATTGGACAAATACATTTACATGCAGTAGGTGATAAGGCTCAAGAATTGATGACTCAGTTTTGCTCTTGAAAGAAGGTTTTCTTTGTTTTGCCTTCTGACATGAATCACAAAGGCCATCAGGAGCAAATACTGTTTTTGGCAGTCCGCTCACAAGATCTTTCTTTACAAGCTCATTTATATTGTTGAAATTTAAATGAGAGAGTTTCTTGTGCCAATTCCAGCTTTCTTCAATTGATGCTCTACTCAGCAGACAGATTGCAGAACCATCAGTACTTGTTGAAAGTCTGGCTTCATAAATGTTACCATGCCTGTATCCTTTCAAAACCACTTTGCCTGTTGAATTACTTATAACTTCACAGCGTTCTTCAAAGAAATCCACATGATAACCTCTGTCACAGATTTGACTTATACTCAACAGATTGTGTTAAGTCCTGAGATAAGAGCTACTTTTTCAATGATGACATTCCCAAGATTGATCTTGCCATATCCCAGAGTTTTTCCAATGTTTCCATCTCCATAAGAAACTTTTGGGCCATCTTTCTCCACAAAATCTGATAGTAGGCCTTTATTTCCAGTCATATGTTTTGAACATCCACTGTCCAGAACTAGGATGTTCTTCCTGTTTCCCTGCAATCACAAAGACCACTAATGGTTAGTTTTAAGGACCCAGACTTGCTTGGATCCTTAGGCCTTTTTAAGTTTGTTAACATTTGTAGCGGATTTAACATCAGAATTTATGCTAACAATTTTCTTATCAGTATTAACAGTATCAGACTTTGCATCATACTTTACACTAGAAGGAAATAAAGCAACTTTCTTCAAATAAGGTTTTATCTGATAATAATCATAGTACAAACTATGATATTCCTTACAAGTATAAATGGAATGCCATGTACTACCACAATGAAAACAAGGATTTTGTGGCTTAAACGTAACAGACTGACTCTTAACTCCTGACTTAGAAGGTAAGGAGTTTATATTCTTATTCTTCCTGCAAAAAGAAGCCAGATGGTTAGAGTTTCCATAATTATAGCATTTCTTTTTAGGAGCATTAGGAACAGGCATATAATTGTTATTTTTATTCACACCTTCCTTTTCATTCCTATTTTTCCTAGCTACCTTTACCTTGTTTACACCGGTAATCTCTTTTAGCTTATGTTTAAGCTGCTTCTTTGTCATTAAGCCTATGTTAACTTCAGTTGGTTTATCCTGTTCTAATTTGTTAAAAGTTGACTCTGCTATCACTTATGTCTCAATATCTTTCAACTTTTCAGAATCAGACTTAACAGTTTTAGCAACAAATTTAACAGGATTTACCTTTGGCTTTGTAGTCTGTTTAACAATAATTGGCTTAAATTGTTCAGTTCCTTTTTCACTTTTCTCATCTCCATAACCTAAGCCCTCTTTCCAATTCCCACTACTTAGTATATCCTGAGTTGCTATGCCAGAGTTAGTCCAAGTCCTGATAATCTATCTCTCCTTTTATAACTCAGTTTTTAGAGATTTATTCATTTTTAGCACTTCATCTCTAACATAGAAAGTATCATCTCTATCCTTCTGAGTTTGATGGAACATAACTAACTCTTTTTCTAAATAATCATTCCTCTTTTTAAAAGCAAGATTTTCAGAAGTTAATCTTTCACATGTTAAAGTTTGATCTCTATAGCTAATAAACATAGTTTTAAGATATAATCTCAACTCAGTAATATCATCAGTATGAAAGACATAAGTTGTTTGAGGTACCTTTAACTCAGCAGCATCAGAACTGCTATCAGCATTTACCATCAAGGCGTAGTTCTCCTCATCTTCAGAATATGAGGTGTCTGTCCAGCTTTTCTTCTTCGTGACAAGAGCCTTGCCTTTATCACTCTTTCCTTTCTTGCAGTCAGGAGATATGTGGCCTTTCTCACCACAGTTGTAGCATTTGACATTTGATTAATCTCCTCTGTCAGACTTTCATCCTTTGCCTTTAGATTTTCTGAAGCCCTTCTTATCAAAACTTCTTCCTTTCCTGGAAAACTTCTTTCCTCTTCTGAATTTCCTGTAGGCTATCTTTGTGATACCCTTCACCATAAGAGCACACAGCTTCATCATCTCTTCATCAGCATCTACTTCAAGTAGACTTTCAGTTTCTGAATCATTATCATCAAAACTTGATGATTCTGAATCAGACTTTATGATGAGAGCCTTTCCTTTTCCTTTCTTTGAGACAGCCACTTTGGGGGATTCCTCCTCAGCATTAAGAGCAACTGTCCTTGACTTTCTCTCATGTCTCTTACTTCTTTGATCCATCTCAAGTTCATAAGTCTTGAGCATTCCATAAATTTCATCAAGAGTAGTTTCATCAAGAGCATAGTTTTCTCTTATAATAGTAGCTTTCAAATCCCAACTTTCAGGAAGAGCTAAAAGGAATTTTAGATTTGAATCTTCAATGTCATATTCCTTGTCCACCAGTGATAGATCATTCAAGAGTTTGACAAACCTGTCATATAAGTCAGTTAATGACTCATCACTTTTTGAGTCAAAGTGCTCATACTCTTGAGTGAGTATAGTCCTCCTGTTTTTCTTGATTGCATCAGTTCCCTGACACCTTGTCTCCAAAGCATCCCATATCTCCTTTGCAGTCTTGTATTGAATTACCCTATTTGACATGACATTATCAATGGCACTATGCAGCAAATGCCTTACCTTTGCATCCTTGGCAATAGATGAGATATCTTCAGCTATGTATTCACTTTTGTCCTTTGGTATGGTCTTTGCTGGCTGATCTGCAACTACAACAGAGAGCTTGGTTGGCTTATACGGTCCTTCATAAATTCTATCAAGGTATTCTGGATCTGTAGCTTCCAGAAACATAGCCATCTTCACTTTCCATATGGAATACACAGAAGGTCTCAGCATGGGAACCCTGATAGTCTCATATCGACTATGGGTTTGAGTCTTTGGAGTTTCTTCAGTTTTGGCGGGCTTGGTTGGATTTTCTGCTTCTTCAGACGTGATTGTTTTGGATCTTTACTGTATGTGTGTTAATAGAGAGGCTCTGATACCACTTGTTAGGTCACACAACACTGTAGAAGGGGGTTGAATACAGTGTAGAATACAATCAAATCGATTTAAAGCACAAGTAATAGAAAACAGATGTATTCGATATAATAAATTCTGTTACAATGGAACTGTTCTCTCTCAGTATGAACAAATATCACGAGAGCTGCTAGGTTACAATTGTATGATCTTCTCGATGATCGTAACTCTTATAGAGTAAACCTATATCTGTGTTTATATAGACACACAGTTACAAGATAACTTCTAGTTGATATGAAATATAATTCTGTCTCCTAAAATATATCAACCAGATATCTTATATAATTCTTCTAGTCCTCAAACTCTTTCCTTGCATATCTTCTTCTTGTATTAATCTCGATCTTCTTTCCTGTGAATCAGCTTCCTTCCTTAACTGTTAGTCCTCCAGTACTTAAGTTCTGATATCCATCTTCTGATATTATCTTCTGATAATCTAAGTCCTGATATCCTTAAGTCCTGACTTCCAGTAAGTCCGGATTCCAGTAAGTACTGATATTTCCTGTTAGTTAAGATCTGAAAAATAAACATGAAACATATTAGACATGACATCTCAAATATATCCAACACCTTGACAAAGTGATGTATGCTCAAATTATGATAGATGCTCACGATAAAGAAAATCTAAAAGAAAAATTGATCTTATTTCTCAATGATGGAAGAACTTACAGACTAGTTGATACTGATGTGCTAAAGAAGTCTGTCAGAGAGATTCAACATATTCACTATCTTCTGGAAGTAAAATCTGATGTTACAAGAAGATGGTTAGAGTACATTTTGAAGGCTATCAGAGATCTTCTTAGAATCTCTGGTACAAAGGCTTCTCAGTATATTCCAATGATTACTGAAGATGATGGAAGAGAAATTCCTATGCTGAAGAACTCTGCTAAGGTGGAAGTTATTCTAAAAGGAAGATTCTTATGTTATAATGAAGACTCTTCACATCCTAGATTTATCAGACTTGGTGATGGACTTGAAAGAACATCAATTCAAGCTCTCAGAACAGCCATTTATCAAATTGGTGACAGCAAAGATGAAGAACTGATGCAGGTCAAAGCACAGTTAGTTGAAGTTCTGAGAAAAGCTGAAGATAAGTTGGTAAAAGATTTTATTAAGAATTATTATGGATTCAGATTGATCCAGTGATGTTGGTAAAGTTGCATGTTCTGTATGTTGTAATTAATAGTCTTATTAAACTCTTATTGCATTTGAACTTAAATGTTTTTGACATCATCAAATCTATTAACTTGTATATTTTTGCATAATTTACAAGTTGGGGGAGATTGTTAGATATATTTGAGATGTCATGTCTAATATGTTTCATGTTTAGTTTTCAGATCTTAACAAATAGGAAATATCAGGACTTACTGGAATCAGTACTTACTGGAAGTCAGAAGATAAATATCAGAACTTAAGGTCATATTAGAACTTAAGTACGAGAGGACTTATAGTTAAGGAAGGAAGCTGATTTACAAGATAGAAGATCGAGACTAAAACAAAAGAAGATATGCATGGAAAGAGTTTGAAGATAAGAAGACTTGTATAAGATATCTGATTGATATATTTTAGGAGACAGAATTATATTCCATATCAATTAGAAGTTATCTTGTAACTGTGTAGTATATAAACACAGACATAGGTTTACACTATATGTGTTATCATTATCGAGAAGATCATACATTATAACCTAGCAGCACTTAGTGATATTTGTTCATCACTGAGAGAGAACAGCTCCATTGTAACAGAATTTATTATATTAAATATATCCGTTTACTGTTACTTGTGTTCAAGATCGATTTAATTGTAATAGCACTGTATTCAACCCCCTTCTACAGTGTTGTGTGACCTAACACAAACCATGGCATGAGTTGGAATATATCACAACTTTAATAAAGGTAATCAATTCTACAACTGCTAGGTGGTCTTCTTATTTGAAAGACTTGGTATCCAAAAAGCAGAAAGGAATGCTCATCAAATCAAAATACATTCTTTAGTACATTGATGAAAATGGTCAAACTGTTGATGTGCTTAAAGGCGAAGCAAGAGTAACTACATCTATTGGGATAAAAGTTCTTACTTTGAATCCAAATGGTAAGAAAGTTGGATATCTGGAGCTGGATTACTTGTCACTTGGCGTATCCAATATTCATGATCTCAGAGCAGCTATCTATCAAAATGATGAATCTACAGAATAGCTGAAAGATATCAAACAGAGAATGAAAATGTATTTGAATGTTCTTGAAAAAAATCTACTCAAGAAATTCTTTTATGATGCTACTGGGTTTGCCAAAGTTGAAGATTAAAGATAAAGTCTGATACACTCATAGTAAGATTGTATATTTGTTTATATTTCTGCATTTAGATAGTTTTGACATCATCAAATAAAGAACTTGTACATATTTTCATAATGCACAAGTTAGGGGAGATTTTTAGATATGATTTGATGATATCAGCATTTACTATCAGAGTTTTCCATCAGAGTTTGCTACTGAAAGTTATCAAAGTTTATGAAGATTATCAGTATTTGACAGATCAGAGTTTAATATCAGAGTTTTTCTATCAGCATCTGTCAAGACTGGTTTTCAGGAAGTAATTGATTATATTTTGAAGATTTTGATTTGTAGAGATATGTCGGTGTATGATTTATTTATTATAGAAATCAGTAGTTGGATATGTATTAGGATTCCTTATTCACTTGTAACATATGTTCTAGGTTGATTGTGTAACTCTGCAGTATATAAGCACATATTACGTTAACACTACATGTGTAGTCGGGCATTGATATATCATACACATAACCTAGCAGTTTATCCTTTGAGAGAATATAGTAATCAGTTTTTATTCATTAATATAAAAAAATTTCTTATCTGTTGAGTTCATTAATTCGATTTAATTGTTTAAATATATTCACCCCTCTACAGTTGATTTAAAGCCTAACAGAACATTTACTAAATCACCCCATCTACAGTTGATTTAAGGCCTAACAGAACATATTCTAAATCACTGATAGCCAATTCTTTATATTCTTTATAAAGAGTGAATTAAGAGTATGTTGGAGATTTTGTAAGTTATCAAATTCGAATAAGGCTAATAACATATTAAATTAGATATTTTTTATTTTTAGATACAATGTTTCAAAATCTTATTAATCAATATAATCTTAATTTGTAATCATATAATAAGATTATAATTATATAATTAAAAAATAAAAAATATGAATTAGTTTATGTAAAATTTAAATCCAATAAAAAAAAGTACCCATAGGTCATAGGATCCTCTACTTCTGCTAATCCGAATTACATATTCGGAATTCCGAAGCGACACAAAACTCTCATTATCTCCCCCATTCTTCTTACCATCAACTTCGCGTATTCAACTGATTTCAACATTTACATATGTATGCGCGCACACACTTTTATTTTCTTTTTTGTTTCCTTATTATAATAGTCCAAGGCTAATAAGTGTCTATCAATTTCTATACATTTGCTTAGTGCAATCAGTTCAATTGCTTCTGTACTCATTTATATTTCAAACATTCACTCATTTGCCCTTGATAACTGTACAATATCATTTAGATTTTTTTTACTGGTTATTATTTTTTGAATGTTGATTTATAGTCTATTTGAGGTATCAAATTACTCATTTATGCTAATTGATGGACCTAATTTTTGTTTAGTTTTCCGCTGAAGAATGGGGTTAGTATGTTGATTATTGGAACAATGTAGAATACTGCAGGCACTTGTTATTTTAGTGATTGCAAAATTATATGTATACCTAATTTTAGTTATAGTTCTCAGCTTAAGAATGAGCCAAATTAGAAACAATATCAAATGTACGATAATAGAATGTAGAGCTTCTCTTTGTAATTTGAGTTTAATTTGCTTATAATGTAAGTAGCACTTTTGTTTCTTGTCACTGGCTGGATAGTGTAAGTAGCACTTTTAGGTGTATTTAAGAAATGTAGTTAATTATAAGGATTTGTATTCTTGGTTCCTTGTAGGCCCATTAATCAAGCATTTCCTTAGAAATTACAATGCTAGCTTCCTGATTTGTTTCATGTATTGCGGAATTCAGAGTCGACTGAAATCACAATGCTAGTTAAGTAAGGCATATTACAAACTTTGCTAGACTTGTTACAGCCGTTTTATATTCTGGATTTGCTAATTGGTTTCTCTGTGTGCCAGGCATATATTCTACAATGATCAGATCACTTGTTACTAGGGGACTTGTGTATGTGTCACTAATCTCTCTATTTTAATTCCTCTTTGGTAGTTTGGAATCATATATTTTCTCTCGTAGGATGGTTTTTGGTTATGCATACCCAGCTTATGAATGTTATAAAACTGTAGACAAAAATAAGGAAGATGTTGAGCAACTTCGCCTTTGGTGCCAGTACCGGTACGCTCAGTTTTCTTTTTGGGTACATTAATTTAATCACGTTACGTAAGTAATTTGTTTATTTTTCAGGATCTTGGTTGCGACGTTGACAGTTTTTGAGAGGGTCAGAGATGCTTTGATTCCATGGTAAGAAATTTAATATCGATTGTGTGAAAAGTTTTCTGGGGCATATAAGCTCTTGTTTGTATCGGACTTGTGGTTGCTATCATGCCATTTCCTTTCTCCCGAGAAGGGTTCCAAGGTATAGTGAAGCAAAGTTATTCCTGTATATATACTTGTGGTACCCCAAAACAAAGGTGTTGACAGAGGAATTTGGGAGCAAAAAAGTCTGAGGTTCGTAGCCGGAAACAAGATCTGTGATGGCGGTTTTTCTTCGGAAACGCGAACAGTAGTCGGTGAATCCGATGAACAGTATTCTTCGGAAAAGATGAACATTGTTTGGTGGTGGTGATTATTGGGGGCTGAGATTACTTAGGGTTAGTGGTGGCTCCTTTGTGCTCTCGCTTCTGACCCCTTACAATTTGCCTACGTACCCCTATTTATAGGGGATCAAGCCAATATATTCTTAGGGAACAAGAAACCTAATGGGCTCAGATTTTTTGTCCCGAGGCCCAGTAGGAAACCCATTGGAAACCGTCTTCTACTAGCTTTAGGAATGTCCGCCGATGAGGCCCAACCACAAAGGCCCAAGGCTCGTCCGCGGCTTCGAAACTTCACGGATAAGGCATCTCCCTGGCCAAGGATAACCCTCCGCTACTAGCTATTTCTCTAGTCCGTGGATGCAGGTATAGCCGTGGTTCACCCCAAATGTTGGACGCATCCTTGTCCCCCGATAAGGAGCCCCTACCAAATTACAGGACAAGTGATCCCAAGCTTTTGGGTGCAAAGTGCAGGATACTCCGAAGTCTCCCAACGAGGACACCCGTTGACTCCAGAGACAGAGCTCCCAAAGCACACACCAGATTTCACCCCACATCCTCAATGAGGACATCCATTGACTACAGGAGGAGGTCTTCAATCATCAGGCATACCCCTGGAGGTCTGTGACCACGGACACCGCTTTTCCTGTAGATGTGCTACAGGAAGGAATTCTTCAATAGAGTACCTGCATCAAATAGGTTAGTAATAATAATCTCCATCTTCCATGAATCTTCCAAAAAACCTGGCCAAGTAATAAAGTTGAAGTCTTCCCAAAGTTTCTCTACTTATACATAGGGCGCGCTCAAAGGCTCACTATGGGAAAGAATTCAATCAAGGAATTCCTCACCCTTTCTTCAATAATTGGGCGCGCCTCCTCATTATGTTCGAGGGCGCGCCTCCTCATTATGTTCGAGGGCGCGCCTCCCATGCATGGACAACTGCAACCCTCCATCAACCATTCTCATCATGAGGCACGTTCTGCTTATACATAGGGCGCGCCCTCATTCCTTTTATGGAAAGATAATCTTATCTGTTCCTTAATTTTAGGCGTTCCTTCTTCAATTTTGCCTATTTTATCAATCTAAAACCTGAATATTGTTTATACCAATTTTTGGGCATAACAACTACCCCCCAAATTCCATGTCATTGAAAATGGGACTGGAATTTCTCTTCATCTTTACTAAAATCTGTATAAAAAAACTTTCCAGTACTACCTACTGGGCGCGCCCTAAACAGGGCTTGAACCGTTTAAAGTTCCTAGTTTTCTGCATTCTGAATTTCAAGTTGGTGTCAATCATAGGAGGTGCGCCTTCAAGAGGGTGCGTCCTAAAATTTGAAATGATTCGAAACGGTTTCCCTTATTCTTCGGGAATCGTGATTGACATGATTGTTTTGACAATTGTCCTTTTTTACCTATAAATACAAGTCACCATCAGTCATTTTCTTTTTACTTTTACTCTCTCCTCTCTTTTTACTTTCTCTTTCTTCTCCAAAAGCTTCAACTCCGGCGGTGCCATTTTGCTCAGAATCGGCCTTCTCCTTTGTCATTCTCCAAATCCTTTCTGGCCAACTTCTTCTTCAATCTAAAAGGTATGTAAAACTTCTCACATTTCTGAATTCCGTCAAATAAATCACACTGCATGCCACATTATCTCTTCAACTTCCTTAACTGTTCTTGATGATGTGCATAAAATGATATATGTATCTATGTATATATATGTGTAGTTTCGAATTTTTGTTGTTTTAGATCCAAAATCATTGGGTCCAATCATTAATTTCATGTTTCTAGGAATCTCAACCGTTTACCCCTAAAGTCAAAAGCATATATCGCATGACAAGGCGCGCCTTTACATTCATATAAGGTGCGTCCTCCTTTTTATTATCAGCAGCGTCATTGTCATCTAATCTCCCAATAGCTTAATATTCAAACTTTATAGCAGTCTTTATAGATCCTATAATTGATAGGACGCGCCTTCTTAGTATATGACTCGTCTTAGAAGGAAGCTGACATAGGTCATAGGAAATACCATTCTTTTAAGCCCACCACTACTTTTCTGTTTCCTTCATACTTTCTTATCTCATTCTCTCGAATTGGGTGCGCCCTCAACATTTCTTTGATTTTCTTGACAGCTGGAAGACGAGGACGCGTCCTTTCCTTTTCACCCATTCAAGAATTTCCTTATCAATTTGGGAATTTATTCGCCTCCAAACACCTACTTCGACCCTCAGCCTCCAAACGCCCACTATACCCCTGAGTTTCTGAACCGGGTGGCGCGCCTTGTTCAAGATTCTAAAAGAGGTATCCTGATGGAAGATTCTTCAAACAGTTCTTCCATGAACAACGTTCCTTTGTCTCGTAGACAAGGGAAGCAAAAGCTAATCCAAAAAGAAAGATCCCCAGATCCTACTAGCACAGAATTAGATGATGACGACTGGTTCGAGAGCTTGAATGCTGATAGATATAGAGTTGTTAAAATGGGCATCAATGTAGATGCAGGGCCATCCAAAGTCTCCTATAGGGCTATTTCTCCAAGCCTATCTCCACAGAAATCATAGGACGCGCCTACTTCTCCCATTTCTGAGGGCGCTCCTGAAGGAAACATGTCTCCCCTTCGCGATGAATTGAATTTTTTTGATGAGGACTATTTTCAGTTTTCCACCTCTCCTGAACCTTCTACAATCCCCTTCCAGCACTGGGAAGTTTCTGACAGTGAATTGGACTTTGACTGGAATGAATTCGAACCATGCAGTGTAGCTGTGAAGAAATGCTTTAGGAAGGAGCATGGGAAGCTTTTCTGTGTGGGCCTGTCCTCAGCTTGTTCAGATGAGCAGTTAGAATGGCTCATGGAATTTTATGACATGGAAGGCATATGGGCGCGCCCTTTAAGCATGATGCACCCCCATATTTTCAACTACGGGAGAAACTTCAAGATCCCTAGGATGGTAACCAGCCCTAAGTTGGTATCTTTGGGTATAGGCGCGCCCTTACATCCATATCTTAGGGAAGTAATAGAACTTTATGATATGGCTCCACTCCAACTCTCTCCCAATAGCTACAAATTTATTCTGGCTCTATTTATTCTCTATACAGACCTGGGTTTTCCTCAGCCTTCGATGGCCGAAGTCAACTATTTTTTTAACTTGAGAAAATCTGACCACGGATAGTACTACTTGGTTGCAGACAAGCAACATAATAAGAAAGGTTTCTCCTCTGGCAAGCTCAGCCATGAAAAAGGCTGGAAGGAAAACTTCTTTTACTTGTATGATGTTCCCAGACTAAGAATAAGATTCAACATGTCACCAAGTAAGGGCGCGCCCTCTCATTCTCTTTTCCCTGTATTATTTCTAGTTTCCTTTCTTCTTTTTTCACAACCTTATTCTTTTCGGACAGACCAGTGGCCAAACAACTTAAGGGCGAGCCTAAAAGGCGAGCTGAAGCCCTTCTTAGAGTGGCTGCTGAAAGGTGGAACTTGAAGACTTTAGTTACTAGGACCAATTTGATGCGAGTCAGAATCCTTTCTGACCATGTAGGAACGAAGTGTAAATTCGTAAAATTTAGGAAAGGTGTCCCTGTTTCTCGTGTCATTGACCTAGATAGTGAAGAAGAGGATGAAGAAGAAGAAGATGAGGCAGAAGACAGCTCTTTTCAAGGCCAAGCCCCTTCAGGTTCAATCATTACAAAGTCTAAAGGCGCGCCTTCCATAATTGGCGCGTCCTAGCTTCCTTCTTGTTAGCTTTTATATTGGCATACTAGATTATTGATAGAAATTCCTGTTAATATCATTTGACAAACTTTCTGTTACTTAGGGCGCGCCTTTTTACTCGAGGCTTAGCACTTTATACATCTTTATCAATGCTATATTTATCAATTGCCTTTATTTACTGCTTTGTTCAGCACACCTGATTGTCAAGTTTAACTAATATGTTCTATGTTTTATACAGAAATGGCTCCTCCAAGGATTCCCAAGTCATTCGGGGGGCGCCCTGGTGACAAACCTAAGCCCAAACCAAAGAGAGATGGTTTTATAGCACAGGCATCCATCCCTACTCCTACTCCTGTCCCCCAAAACTACTCATGTCTTGAAAAGGCCTGTTATAGATCTAACAGAGAAACAGGGCGCGCCAAAAAGGCCCAGAACAGAAGGCGCGCCTTCAGGCTCATCTGCTTCTTTGAATTCCCTTGGCCCCATGAGTTCCCTTCATGTTACAGACGAAGAAGTGGAACAATGGCAAGCCATGAACTTAGAAGAGGCCACCCATGCTTCCATTAAGGCATCCTGCCAACTATTCATTCACTCCACCCAAGTGGTGGACAAACTTCTTGAAGAGAAGGCGCGCCTTGAGAGGCTGCAAGGTGATAATAACATCTTGAAGAACACCCTTAAGGATAAAGATTTTCTTCATGCCAAAGATATCAAAGCCAAAGACTCTCAGATATCCTTCCTCAAGGATGAGGTGGTCAATCTGACTTCCCAGCTGGAGATTCCCAATAAAAGGCTACCTCTCTCCACACTGAGCTTGGAGGAGCCAACTTGAGGATTGAGTACCTTGAGGAGCAGCAGAAGATGGGGTGGCCAGATGAGAAGAGGGAAATTACTGATGAAGCATTTACCAACGGTTTCCACTTCTACAGGATTGGTTTTGTGGCCAATGACCCTGATTATACTTTTGAGAAATTTGGGGAAGAAACTGTTGCTGAGATGGTGGAGTTCAAGAGGGAGCATTCCGCAGAGATCAAGGTGAGGAGAGTAGAGCTTGGGTTAGAGGAAGAAGATGAGGGCGCGCCAAGAGAGGAAGCCTCTAAGGACACGCCTGAAGCTGATCCTACTGTTCATCTTCAATCCATTCCCCCCACAGATGAATCTCAGGGCGCGCCCTGATTTATTTTCATGTTTAAACTTCATTCGTACTTAAGCTTCAAATACTTTTGAGGAGCCAGCCCTTTTTTGATGTTGTGCAAAGTTGTACGAATTATATTTTGATACTCTTTAATTTTTTGCATTATAATATATCGTATGGTTTTACACGATTCCATCTTTTGTTGCGTGCATATAAAAATCTGTTAAGGTGCATCAACCATATAGGGCGCACCCTAATTTTATATTGTTTTGATTCCCTTTCAAACCATCACACACCTGCGTCATACAGAAACATGAGTGGCGTTCTTCCATAATAGCGCACCTTTATCATATAAGATAAACTGTTATGGGCGCGCCCTTTAGTATTTAGAAAATGTTTATCCTTTTTTCAAGATTTAAAATTGTCCTTATATCATTGGGATCTATAGAATTCTTTTAATAGAGCATTTTAAAATGAGGGCGCGCCCTGTTTCTTTTTTAACATGCAAGTGTCAAGTACTCCTTTCTTATCAGTGATTCTTTTGCAGTAATTTATTTAAGTACCAAACCAATGGCGCGCCTTAATCTGAAGAACTTTTCCTTAATTTATTCGATCAGTCGTACACTTTTATTTATGCGTTATTAATCTGCTATTTCATATATATTTTTTATATAGGTGCGCCCTTTTATGGACGCGTACCATGGTACCCTGATTATGGATTAGTAATTCCTCAATTGAGCGCGCCTTATCATAGGGCGCGCCTCAAAGTTTTTCTTAATGAAATTTTTATATGCCAAACAGATAAAGCAATTTGAAGTAACTTCTTTCTTTTATTGATAATGCGCTCTAGTGTATAAATTACACCAGTCCCATGGCTACTATGCTCTGTGGGGAAATTATTTGAAAATTTTCTTCCTTCTGCTAGTTCCAAGGTTCGTAGTCATATGTACTACCCCCCTAGGCTAGGAGGAATTTTATTTGCTACTAGTCTATTACATAGGATTTAATCATAGAAATGAGGGGGACAAAGTCACACCCTACTGATAATACTTCCATAAATGCTCCGCATTCCATGCTCGAGGAATAGGTTTGCCATCCAGATCTTCCAAGCGATAGGTTCCCTTCCAGAGTATAGATTTGACCTTGTACGGTCCCTCCCAATTAGCTCCAAGCACCCCGTGCTGAGCTATCTTGGTGTTAGGCATAATCTTTCGCAACACAAGATCCCCAACCTTGAACGGCACAGATTTTACCTTTTATTAAAATACCTTGCGATTCATTGCTGATCTGCAGTAAGCTTTAATTGAGAGTTTTTTCGGGCTTCATCTAACAAATCCAAGTGGAGCCTCTGGTTAACTTCTGCATCTTTCTCAACAAATAAGTCTCTCCGGAGGGATCCAGCCCCTACCTCCACGGGAAGCCTCATACCCATAAGTCAGCAGAAATGGGGTTTCTCCTGTAGTCGATCTGGGAGTTATATTGTAAGACCAGAGGACCATGGACATCTCCTCTGGCCAATCTCCTTTCTTTTCTTCCAACTTTGCCTTCAAAGTATGTTTTATGATTTTATTTATAGCTTCCGTCTGACCAATGCTTTGCGGGTGATAAACTGCGGCAAAATCCTTTTTGATGTTCAAGTCCTTACAAAGCTTTCTTAGCTCTTTACTATCAAACTGCTTCCCATTATCCGAGATGAGTTTGTATGGGATACCGAACCTGCATACTATAAAATTGAAAACAAAGTCCCTTATCTTGTTTGCTGTGATCGTGGCAAGTGGCATAGCCTCCACCCATTTGGTAAAGTAGTCTACGGCCACCACGGCGTATTTCACACCCCCATTTGCTTTGGGCAACTCTCCAATGAGATCAATTCCCCACATGGCAAAAGGCCAGGGACTTGCTAATGAGGTAATGGAAGATGCCGGGGCAGTGGAATAGTTGGCGAATCGCTGGCAACGATCGTAGGCCCGAACAAACTTGAAGGCGTCTTCTTTCATAGTTGGCCAATAATATCCTTGTCTGAGGACTTTCAATGGCAACGAGCCACCCCCGAGTAATTTCCATAAATCCCTTCATGTACTTCTCTGAGGATGTAGTTTCCTTCTTCTAGGTCCATGCAGCGCAATAGTGGTTGGTTGAATCCTCTCTTGTATAATACCCCATCATATTCAATATACTTGGCAGCCTGGTATCGAAGGCGTCGAGCCTGTAGTTTGTCTTCTGGTACAGCTCCTGTTTGAATATAGTTATGAATGGGGGCCATCCAGCTTTCTCGCGGAATTTCTTGTGTCTGGAACACCTCTACCTCTGGAATACTCGGGATTTCCTAGATTCCCAAAGGGATTTGTCCAGTTCGACGCTGTCCATCTGTGATCCCATCTTGGCCAAAGCATCCGCATTACTATTTTCCTTCTCGCGGAACACTTTCTAGCCTGGCATTTCCAAATCTTTCCAATAGGCGTTGCGCACATCTCATGTATAACTCCGTCCATGGTCCCCGGGCCTGGAAACCTTCGTTGACTTGGTTCAAAACTAATTCAGAGTCACTCCGAACTATCAGATTCACAACCCCCACCTCCAGAGCTAATTTCAGACCGTTGATCAAAGCTTAATACTCAGCGTCATTGTTAGTGACATAAAATTTGAAATGGATAGCACTCATCAAATGGTGCCCTTCCGGAGTGACCAAGATAATCCCAGCACCTGATCCACTATTATTTACGTCCCCATCGACATGTAAGATCCACCAAGGGTGTGGGAGTTCCTCCCTTTTACCACCAGGAGAATTTCCTCGCGAGGAAGGTTCCTCCAACACTATGGCCTTGTCATCTACTTCAGAATCAAACTCAAGTATGAAATCAGCCAACGCATGTCCCTTGATTTCCGTGTGAGGACAATATTCCAAATCGAATTGTCCTAGCTCTACCGCCCATTTTAACATTCTTCCCGACGATTCAGGTTTGTGTAGAATATGTCGAAGCGGATAAGCAGTGCGAACTTCTATTCGGTGAGCCTGAAAATATGGTCTTAACTTTCGTGCCGCAAGAATAAGAGCATACACCAGTTTTTCCATGCTGGTATATCTGGTTTCTGCATCCAGCAATCTTTTACTCACATAGTACACGGGCCACTGGTGGCTTGCTTCCTCCTTCACCAATACCGCGCTGACAGAGTATTCAGATACTGCCAAGTAAAGAATCAATGTCTCTCCGTCTTTCGGCTTGGCCAATATTGGAGGATTTCCCAACTGCTCTTTGATTTTCAGAAAAGCCTCTTCACAATCTGGGGTCCACACAAAATCCTTCCCCATTCCTTTGATTGCCTTGAAGAATTCTTTACACCTATCCAATGACTTTGAGATAAATTGATTTAGGGCTGCAATCCTTCCTATCAGGCTCTACACTTGCTTGACGCTGGTGGGAGATTTCATGTCCAACAGAGCCCTGATTTTTGCCTGGTTGGCCTCAATTCCTTGGTGGTTAACCATGAATCCCAAAAAATTTCCCGACTCGACACTAAATACACACTTTTGAGGGTTTAGCTTCATTCTATATTTTCTCAGAATATGGAACATCTCTGCTAAGTCTGCGATGTAATCTGCCGCCTTCTTAGACTTTACAAGCATGTCATCTACGTATACTTCCATTGTCTTTCTAATCTGCCTCTTGAACATTTTGTTTACCAATCTTTGATAGTTAGCTCCTGCGTTGATCAAGCCAAATGGCATTCCAATATAGCAATAGAGTCCTCTATCAGTGATAAATGAGGTGTGCTCTTAGTCAGGCCCATACATGGGAATTTGATTATATCCGGAGTATGCATCCATGAAGCTGAGCAAGGCATGCCCTACCGTGGCGTCGACCAACTGATCAATTCTCGGCAAGGGAAAGCTATCATTTGGGCATGCTTTATTCAGATCGGTGAAATCCACACATGTTCTCCATTTACCGTTAGGTTTTCTTACCAACACCGGGTTTGCTAGCCAATCTGGGTAGAAGGACTCCTGAATTAGTCTGACATCCAAGAGCCTATCTACTTCTTCTGCTAAGGCTATAGCCCTCTCTCCGCTTATGGCCCTGCACTTTTGTCGAACCCCTTTATGCTTGGGATCAATATTCAAGCGGTGGCACATTACCTCTGGGTCGATTCCTACCATGTCAGAATGGTTCCATGCAAATACATCAAGGTTTGATAAGAGAAATATCGAAAGACCCTCTTTCAACCTTGGTACCAACTGAGATCCAATTCTCAATACCTTACTGGAATCTTTTTCGTCAACAGGGATTTCAATTGTATCTTCTGCTGGCCCCATCTTCTCCGTTGGCATTGGTATTCAGGGATCCAGGTCGGGCGAACCATGATTTTAATTGTTCTGCAGAGAATGCGCAACCCCTTTAGGAGGAGCATTGACTTCTCTAGAACGCGCGCCCTGTATCGCAGGGGCATCAACTTCCTTAATATTTTTTGCGGGCAAGGGCGCTCCCTCCGGGAGAGGGGCATCTACCTTACTCTCGTCATGTCCGAGGCTTTGCAAGACGTCAAATGTTCCTTCCAGTCGTTCCCCATTGAAATCTGCTTGGACTATGGTGTTTGAGGATTCCTCTTCTTCCAACATTTCAATTCTTAGTGTGTCTTCCAAGAACAATATTGATGGAGGCAGTTCAGAGGGGCGCTTTTCTTCTTGCTCGACATAATAATGGACTAGGATTTCCTCGATCGGTTGCTCAATGCTCTTTTCTTGATCATCATCTAATGCGTCTTCGGTGTGGGAGTCTTTTCTAAAGCCTCTCATAGCTTGCCTGTAGCACTCCCGAGAGTCATACTGTGAGCCCTTTATGCTCCCCACACCATTTGGCGTTGGAAACTTGATGGTAAGGTGGTGGATTGAAGTAATAACCCTCATCTCCCGAAGAAAAGGCCGTCCCAACAACACGTTGTGGGACGACTCCTGATTCAGGACCTTGAACTCGAGCATCTTTGTTACGGACAACATGCTTTCGCCAAAGTACATGGCAACCGAATTGATTCCATAACTCTAACTCCCACGCCAGAAAAGCCATAGACCCACGAATCTTCCCCTGACATATCCCGATCAGGTAGCCCCATCTTCTTATAGGTGCTGTAGTAGAGGATGTTTGTCGAGCTTCCATGGTCCATGAAGGCCCTATGGATGTTTTTGGTTCCAATCTGGATGGAAATAACCAGCGCATCATTGTGGGGGTGATGCACACATCGGGCATCCGCTTCTCTGAAGGTAATATCCATGGACTCACCCTTAAATACTTTGGGTGGTTGAGTTTCCACCCTATGGATGTCCGTGAGAGGCCTGAACCAGGCTTCCCTAGCATATCTCGCCAAGGCTCGGTTGCTGCATTCCATCCCGGGATCTCCCCCGTAGATTGTTCGGATGCTGCCGTCCCTGAAGAATTTATTTTCCTCCAGAGTTCCATTGTTCGACCCCCGCGGGGCTCGCCTTTCTTCTTCCTTTGCTTTGTCATCCTTGTATTTCCTTACTTCCTTAACTACCCATTCACCAAGGTATCCTTCTTTGATAAATGCTTCGATCTCATCCTTTAGTTGGCGACATTCATGTGTGTTACGCCCGGACAACTCATGGTATTCGCAATACTTTTTCTTGTCTCTACTTTTCCAGGATGACAGAGCCTCGGGTTTTCTAAACAGCCCTCTGTTTTTGTTAACCTCAAAAATGTGTTCAATTGACGCGGCCAAGGGCGTGTACCGGCTCGTTCTATAATCATAGTTTGAGGAAAGACTCCATTCCCTCCTCGTGGTCATGGTATTCACCGATTCGGGTTTCGACTACTCCTTCTGTACCTTGGGCTTGGAGATCTGTCTCTCTTCCTTGCTTTGTTTCTTTGACTTGTGTGCGCAACTGGTTGTACTTCCGCCAGAGATTGCTCTATGGCTTTGAACGATTCTGCCAAAGCAAAGACGTTCACTAGAGTAGCTGGGTCTTTTCCTTGCAAGTGTTTCCAGAAGTCTGAACCAACCTTTAGTCCTGCGATTAGAAAGCTCTTTAAGGCTTCGTCTGAAGCCCCCCTTACGCTGGTAGATTCTGCATTGAACCTCTTAAAGTACGACGTCAAGCTTTCATCCTCCCTTTGCTTGACGTTAGCGAGGGTTGTAACAGAGGGAGCATATCTCACAGCCACTTAGAACTTGGTCAAGAAAAGAGTCTTCATTTGATCCCAAAAAGTGATTACTCTCGACCCAAGCTTTTGAAACCATTGTTGGGTACTTTCTCTAAAAATCGCTGCCAGGAGCCGGCATCGAGCCAAGTCAGGGACTTGATATACGTCCATCTCTATATTGAATCGGCCTAGAAATTCCACGGGGTCTGAGCTTCTGTGGAAACGGAGATCGCTAGTTGTGTTGCGATATCCGGCCGGCAACTGTGCCTCTCTTACAGCCGCCGAGAACAGGGAAGGGATTTCAGTTGTGGCCATCACTCTGCCTTCCGGATGGTTAAGTAGCCTTTTCAGATCTCCCATATTGACGGTTCCCACACCTGGTATAGTTTGTATTTGAGGCTGCGGACCTTGGGGTTGCGGTGGAGGTACCTCTACGTGGTTCCTACCTGGAGGGGCTTGCTGCTGGTTCGTGTTCTGGGCATCTTCCGGTATCACAATCATTTCGGGGTTCCGACCTTGATCTCCCCCCTGATTTTCTCCTTGACCTCGACCGCAGCCTCGAGCCATCCCGCGATCATAATTTTCCAAATCTCTGTGATCATCATATTCAGCATAGTTATCGCTGTCTGTTCAATTATACCAGCGGGCATCAATGTGGCCACGGTAATTGTCACGACGATACCCATCTAAGTACCTACCTCGGCCTCCACCTCTTCCCCTCCGTTGGGGTCTTCTCCATCGGTCGCTTCCATATCCTCGACCATATCGGTCCAGCGATCTGCGGGGAGGAGCTCTCTCATGATCGCGGTGTCGAACCTGATTTCCCTGGGAATTCAGGGGCACAGGCGTTGTATCATGGGGCGTCACATCTCCACGATCAGCTTCTTTTTGCCATTCAAGCAACAACATTCTTAAATCATCATCGCCTAAGCGGATCCCCAAGCGATCCTTTAAAGCTTCGAAGCCTCGTTGCCGATTCTCCGCATGGACTCCGCCTGTCGGCGTTCCTCAAGACTACGTCCAGACCGGTGCGGATGGGTAGTCCCCTGGTTATCCGTCTGCAGGATTTCTTGACCATCAGCATCTTCTTCCACTAGCTCAATGATTGGGGACGTATCATTGGAATAGTCCAGGCGTCGTGGGGTTATCGGCACACGCCCTCCTCCAGTGTGGCCATGGCCGGCTGAGGCATCTTTATAAGTCATAGGTGCTTTTCCGGGTGCATGAGTAGCACGGCTGCGACGAAGGCCCCTTCTGGTCTTGCGCCGCTCCACGGTGCTCAACCTTGAATCGAAGCCGTTAAAAGCATCGCCCATGCGATACAGTTGTTCCAGCAAGTCAGCATTTCTGATGAGCACAGGCGGCTGTCCCCCAACATCCGGAGTGGGACGATCAGTCATCGGCGGAACGTAAGGTTCATGTTAATAGCCGTGATCAGATTCTTCCTCAGATCTTCCATCATAAAAACTTTCATCATAATATTGAGACATCCTTCCTCCTAGATGCAGATCTTGATTAGCCCCTCCTTCTAGCACTAATTTGTTGACAGAGGAATTTGGGAATAACAAAGTATGAGGTTCGTAGCCGGAAACAAGATCTGTGATGACGGTTCTTCGTCGGAAACGTGAACAGTAGTCGGTGGATCCGATGAACAGTATTCGTCGGAAAAGATGAACAGTGTTTGGTGGTGGTGATTATTGGGGGCTGAGATTGCTTAGGGTTAGTGGTGGCTCATTTGCGCTCCCACTTCTGACCCCTTACAATTTGCCTACGTACCCCTATTTATAGGGGATCAAGCCAACGTAGTTCTTGGGGAACAAGAAACCTAATGGGCTCAGATTTCTTGTCCCGAGGCCCAGTAGGAAACCCACTGGAAACCGTCTTCTACTAGCTTTAGGAATGTCCGCTGATGAGGCCCAACCACAAAGGCCCAAGGCTCGTCCGCGGCTTCGAGACTTCACGGATAAGGCATCTCCCTGGCCAAGGATAACCCTCCGCTACCAGCTGTTTCTCTAGTCCGTGGACGCAGGTATAGCCGTGGTTCACCCCAAATGTTGGATGCATCCTTGTCCCCCGATAAGGAGCCCCTACCAGATTACAGGGCAAGTGATCCCAAACTTTTGGGTGCAAAGTACAGGATACTCCGAAGTCTCCTAACGAGGACACCCGTTGACTCCAGAGACAGAGCTCCCAAAGCACACACCAGATTTCACCCCACATCCTCAATGAGGACACCCATTGACTACAGGAGGAGGTCTTCAATCATCAGGCATACCCCTGGAGGTCTCTGACCATGGACACCGCATTTCCTATAGATGTGCTACAGGAAGGAGTTCTTCAATAGAGTACCTGCATCAAATAGGTTAGTAATAATAATCTCCATCTTCCATGAATCTTCCAAAAACCCTGGCCAAGTAATCATGTTGAAATCTTCCCAAAGTTTCTCTACTTATACATATTCAATCAAGGAATTCCTCACCCTTTTTTCAATAATTGGGCGCGCCTCCTCATTATATTCGAGGGCGTGCCTCCCATGCATGGACAACTGCAACCCTCCATCAACCATTCTCATCATGAGGCGCGTCCTGCCTATACATAGGGCGCACCCTCTTTCCTTTTATGGAAAGATAATCTTATCTGTTCCTCAATTTTAGGCGTTCCTTCTTCAATTTTGCCTATTTTATCAATCTAAAACCTGATTATTGTTTATACCAAATTTTGGGCATAACAAAAGGTATGAAATAACTCCTTTAGGCTGAGCATTTGAGGTGTAGAACTTAAATATCTCTTTCAACTTTTTACACAATATTCTTTTACTGAATCATTCAGGGAACAACATATGTCTATGAATCATTCTTTAGACCTTATGTCACTAAGCATGAGACAGAAATTGACCGTAACTTGTTGGAACTGAGGACCAGAGCTGGAGATTATGCTGTTTTGTTCTGGCTAAAAGCTACTAACTTCGCACAAACAAGAATTTTGGACATTGTACGGTTCATTTCTCACAAATCAGCACCAAAGCCTCCAACTACCCAGGCATGGATTTTTAAGTGTAAATAGAGATATTGTAATTCTTATCATTTCCCCTTAGCATGTTATGTTAATTTAAGATTGTTTAGGTAGGAAACTCCTTTATAAGTTCACGTAAATATTGAACAAAATAAATTGAACAGATTGTGAAATGAAGGGTGTACAATATATCTGATATGTGTCAGCAGTGTGAAGCTGCAGTGAGTATTTTTGATGATCACGTGCAGTCTAAAACATTCTCAATTTTCACTAAAACTCCTTGTTTAAATGGATTATCAATAATTCTGTTTCAAGTTTACATGTACGGAATTCAGTTTTTGATTTCAGATATTTGATTTAAAGATATAATATAAATTGCATGTCCATCATGTTTTACAATTACAAGTATTATGGCATGAACATATTTGTCGTGCACCATTTTTTGTGTAATACAAAAACAATGTTTTCTTCTACCAAATGAGTCAATTTATGTACGTTTGAACTTAAAACACACTAAAAACGTATGGCAGGTATGTTTTAACACTAATAATGTGATCCATAACCATCCAGGATTTGCTAATCTGCTGCAACACCAAATCTCAATGCAGCCTCAAAAGCACAACCACAGACCAAAACAGCCTCAAAAGCACAACAGCAGACGGAAGCAGCCTCAAAAGCACAATCGCAGATGGAAGCAGCCTCAAAAGCACAATCGCAGATGGAAGCAGCCTCAAAATCACAACCGCAGACTGAAGAACAAAATTCCCCGAAAGTCCCTGTAACAAAGTCAACTGAAAAGCAAACAATTGCCGGATCTCTCAAAGCTACTGCCTCAAATGAAGAAGCAACGTCCACTGAACAGTCTCTTCCACATCTAAAGATGTTATAAACCCTTGCATAGAAGATACAGTCATGAAAGAAGACACTGAGGTTGCACGTTACAGGCTAAGGCGACCACGCACAGCATCAACTCGTTGAATGATTGGTTTCCTCTTTTTCTCAATGGTAAGCCATCTTGTGGATATAGTGGGGTTATGGACCATCTAATTTTGGATAGAATACACGTAGTAGCTTTAGTTCCAAACTTTGTAATTTTTTTAAGAGAATAAATTTGATATGGCATGTTGAATATCATAGATTGGTAATCTAGCATAAGTAATGATGTGCCATTGTACTAGAGGAGCTGGCTGCTTATAAGCTTTTTTTTGAACAACTCGGAAGTCCCAATGATTTTATCCTTCCCGAATTTATTTATTTATTTTTTAAATGCGAAGTGGGGTTTTAGTTGTGCACTTGCCGTTTTTCACATGCTGCTGAGTGGTGACAGTTAAAATGAGAAAACATTCGTCCAGAATACACATGTCTCTCACTCTCTCTCAAGTACTCACACACAGACACTTTAATATACTAATAAGAATAGTAGAAGAAAATTTGGTTACATAAAAAAACTGTGAACTCATTTCACAACTATCAAGTAAAAAATGTGGTCTAAACCAAACTCAATAGAATCATACAAGAAAAAAAGTGCAATACACAAAGATAAACAACTATTGTCACCGTGTTATCTCCTTTTGGGATAAAGTATGATTGTTACCATTGTTTTCCTCTTTCTTGTAATGCCGAAATCCCTCTTCTTTACAATATGAAGGAACAAACTGTTTGGCGATGGACCAAAACATAATTCTTTTTTTATATGAAAGAATTAAGTAATAAATATCCTTAAAAAAGGGTTTATTTGGTTAGAAATAAAGAGAAAGAGGCAATGCAAAGAGCATAATCATAAAGAGAATAGGTCCAAGAAAAGAAGAACCATAAAGATGGTTGACATGTCCAAAATGGTCACATGGCGTAGTTTGGGCATTAACAAACAACAGTTAGGGACCCAAGCAGCAGCAGCAGCAGCAATCATATTTCATATACCACCCACCACCCTCTGTCCTCTCCATTTCATCAAATCAAAATATATATTAAACCTTTCATCTTTGTCATCAGTCAATCTTAATCCTCTCGCGATTATGGAACTCGACAGTTAACAATTTAAATAATTTAACTCTGTCAAAGCATTACTTGTCGACAGGAGTGTCCATAGGTTTCAGAAACAGACCCCGCTAACTTTATCCAACCAGAGCCTCACCCTAAGTTAATTCCAAAATATTAAAATCGAATTTTAATTGAATTAAAAATTATTAAAATTGAACTAATGGGTTGGATTAGGATTTTGCCCATGTAAATCGCATATTCCAACAGACCCACACACCATTGTATAGTTCATGTTTGTTAGTTGTGAATGAGATGAGTTTTTTTGAATCGTAGCGTTTAGCTTCCGGTTTAATTTCAAATATTTGGAATAGGAAATTCTAAAAACAATTTTTTTATTGTTTTCCTAGCCCACTCCAAACAACGTTATGTATAAATTTTGACCAATTTAACTCTGTAAAATTCGATCCCAATTTTAATTGGATCAAAAATTATTGCAACCATATAATATAGATTCGATGAAAATTCTGCATATAACCCGTTCAATCCAACTCACGTATCCCTACTTGTAAATTTGCTTTAAGTAGAAGTTAATTGATCATGCAACTTCGGCATTATTATGGCTAAAGTATTATCCCGGAGCAGAAAGAGGTTACTGAATTTAACTTTTTAAAAAAAATTGAAGTTGAATCATTGATCCGTGTCATCGTGAGTGGAGGAATGTTTCCAAAGCCGACAATATTAAACTAGACTCGATATCCAATAATCTCTCACTCAGATTTTTCGGAATAGGGGAAAAAAATTATGAGTAGTACACTTACTACTAAAATAATGCTAAAGATAGTAAAATATTATTATAAAATGAAATAATCTAATTGACATTATTATTATTATGAATGTAGATGATCCATTTATATGTATCCAATAAAATATAATATATGTTATTTTATAATTATTTTGACAATTTATTTTGATACAGCTAATATTTTCCATCTAAAAAACAGCACCTTCTCAAATCTCACCAACTTTTCTTTGTCATTAAAAACACACTCCCTACTCTAGCACTTCACTAGATACATACTTGCTAGGTTGAATGGCACTCCTCACTTGTTCATCACAAAACTCGGTCCTCAAAACCGGTAAACAAAAAGCCTCGTCATCAAAACGCCATAATAAACAGCCATCTTCATGGGACCAAATCAAGAATCTACTCACTTGTAAAAATATGCAAAATGCAACGGCCGTTCACAATCCTCCCGAACATAACATTAATGCTCTAAGAGGGGCTTACTCAAAGCTAGGACATTGCAAGTACACATGTAGATTTAAGGATGTTGTTCATGGTAATAGTAAAGTCATTCGCAGAGCAGATAACTCGCCAGGAAACAGCTCCTCTGGACGGAAAAATGTTAGCGGGGTTTCGCGGTCATCGTCATCGAGATTCTTGGCTAGTGATACATCAGGGAGATCTAATTCGTTCTCCACATCTTCCAGAAGAATGCAATTTAGGAAACTTTCTGGCTGTTATGAATGTCATATGATTGTTGATCCTAGCAGGTATATTTTTACAATAAGTTCTTTACCCTTTACTCAACTTCATTTCAATTGCTCCAATTAATTAACTAGTTGGCCTTTTTTAATTCCGTTAATCTAGAATAAGTTGATATTTTTTGAAACTAGCTAGCTACATACATAATTATAAGCGAGGATTAATATGAAGGTATCCGAATCCAAGAAGTAGAATTTGTGGTTGCCCGGAGTGTGGGGAGATATTTGTGAATGCTGAGAGTTTGGAACAGCATCAAGCTGTTAGACATGCTGGTATGTGCACACTTTCTCTTTTTACTAATTATATTAATTAGCAAGTGCTTCATATCCTGAATCGAATATGCATGTTAAAATTAATTAAAAAGGCTTAATTTGTGTATCAAGTATCAACACGCTTAACTATTGTTATGGATTAATAGTGGAAAGAGCGTGCATCTTTAGGAGAGTAATAGTTAATATAAGCATAACCACCGGTCAACCATGTTTTTTCTATTAAATTGCAGAAACTAAAAATGAGCGAGAACGTAATATTATTAAGCTCTCAAATCTCCTAACTAATTTTTCAATTTCTTTTACGTACTGACTACTATCGACACTGTGTTACACTGCTAATAATAATGTACAACAATCCTATCAATAAAATGTTAATAATATTTATGGATTCATATTGTATTATGAATGGATGAAAAAAACACTGCTTCCGGCATTTCAAGAAAAACAATGATTAATAAAACGGTTATACTAAAACATAAAAATCGTTTGAGCCTGTTTTTCTTGCAATGTGTAATAAAAAGAATTGTTAAAAATACATGACAAATACATGAACAAGACCGAGTCCATGATACGTTAATGATACATTCACGGATGGGTCAGGTCGGGCTTAGGCCAGGATGTAAACAAATATGAATTAGGCTTTGTTTGGGATTACTGTTAAAAATTGTTGTGCTGTTAAAAAAAGTGCTGCTGAAAAAAGTGTTGTTGTAAAAATTAGATGACTGTTTGGTAATTTTTTTGATACGTGTATGTGTTGATGCAAAAAATTAAAAATAATGATATTTTTGGTAAGGTTTGATGGTGAAATCAGCATCTGCTTCCGCAACAGTTGAAAAACAGCTTTTTCTAAAAGTATGGGGGACTTGCTTTCTCTAACAGCAGCTTTTAGGTCAAAAGCACTTTTCCGAAAAACAGCTTTTAAATTTTACCAAACAGTTTTTTAACTAGTTTTCAGCAAAAAGCTGTTGTTGCTGTCTGCAACAGCAATACCAAACATATATATATAGGAATGGCTGTGTTGATGACGGACGAGCGCAACAATTTGATTGACCAACATCATGTATATATACTTATTATGGTAAACTAGTTGGTAATAGTATTATATTATTATTTGCATAAAACTGAAATTCATAATCCGTGTAAAATATAGATTTAAATATAATATATAAAATGTTTTTAAAATATGTAGTTAAAAAAGTTGAAGTTAAGTGTAATTCTAAAATTTCACCGTATAGTTCTAGTTATGCATGCAACTGATTATTTACTTATACAAATCTAACATGTTAACTTACTAATACGATTATTTTAAAGTAAACCGACGCTCGGATATCCAGTAACAAATAAAAATTGAAGGAAAATAAAATTTATAGAGAGTAAAAGTTAATTTTTGTCAATTGAGATTTTGTTATATAAAATTTTAAAAATAGTTGTATAATTTTCTAGTGAGTACCAAGATTTGGTATCTAAACATAGTTTCGCTTATTAGTATAGATAGTTGATACTCCCTCCATTCCAAAAAACATCTCCCGACTTTTTACACACGAATCATGATAAGTGATTGACTACTAATTTACATCGAATTTATAAGATCAAATATAGTCACGAGTTATACTAATATGAAACTAAAGATATTAATAATCAAAATTGTGCATTGTCAAACGTGTCTACCACAAAAAGGAAAAGTATTTAGGGACGGAGGGAGTAGTTGATAACCCGTGCGAAACACGGGCCCGAGACTAAAAATATCGAATTAATATATGTAGAGAATTATTCATAATCTGTGTGAAACACGAATTAAAATTAATATATTAATATCCAATATTAAATTGGTATTTGTAAAAAATAGTTATGTGATTAAAAAGAATCGAATCAGTTATTAAATTTTTCACTATAATTCTAATTTTGCATTGTGTTATTTGATATAGAAATCTAAAATATTAGTTTTATTTTTGTGAAACGAAGTATATCTCTATCTTACGAACCAAATATCTATTCTTAGTACTTGCAAAAAATAGTTCTGTAGTTAAAAAAAATCGAATCATTTATGAAATTTTCCACTATAATTCTAGTTTTGCATTGTTTTACTTGATATAAAAAAGCTAACATATTAGTTTTATTTTTGTGAAACGAATTGTATTTATATCTTATGAACAAAATATATGTTCTTTAGACAATTTAATATTAATATAATTTGATTATTATCTTATAATTAGTTTTTTCAATATAGTTTATTTAATATTACTTAATTATCGATAAAAAATAATTTAAAAATTAAAAGTAAATATATGTTATTAAACTTAATTTAATGTTACTAAATATAATCTAAATACAGACCGTAAATTTGTTACTTTTAAAATATATTTTTTTAATTTAAAGTATATAAACGTTGTGATGGACAGTAACAAATACGATCGTTATATCAATAATTTTCAGTTTATAAGTTAATAAATGTTACTGAAGTCATTTGCAATTATTTAATTATTTTTAATATAATACTGCAGAAAATAAAGTTTATAGAGAATAAAAGTCAATTTGTGTTAATTGTTTACTTTGTAGTTAGTAGTTTTTCAAAATAAAAGTAATATATGTTATTTTACTTAATTTAATGTAACTTAATAAATTTTTAATATAATTTATTAATAAATAAAGTTTACAGAGAATATAAGTCAATTCGTGTTAGTAATTTGTAGTTTTTCTAAAATTAAAAATAAATATAAGTTATTTTACTTAATTTAACGTAACTTAATAAAATTTTAATATAATTTACAAATTGTTTAAAAATGTTTTTATTTTATAAATTAAAAAGACGATTGGATGAATACTAACTAAAAAGAAAATAAAATTTATAAAGAATAGAAGTCGAGTTGTGTTAAAAACAAAGTTGACAGAAGTCAACTTATGTCAGGTAAGTACCAAAATTTGATATTTTTTGTACTTTGATACTTCTAACACCAAATTATAAGTAATTTCACTTTATTAATAAAGAGTATACATTTACTAATTCAGTGTTGGAGCTGAGTCAACAAGATTCGGGACGCAATATTGTAGAAATAATATTCAAATCAAGCTGGCTCAAAAATGATAATCCGTTTTGCAACATCCAACGTATACTAAAAATCCGCAACTCAAAACGGAACATCCAACGTTTTGAAGACTGTCGTGACGCAGTTAAGCTTCGTGCTAATGCAAACACAAAGAAAAACCCTAGACGTGCTGCTGATGGTAACGAACTGTTAAGGTTCCATTGCACCAACCTCACCTGCAGGCTTGGCGCACGAGGCTACTCCTGCTTATGTGGCTCCGTTCCGGGTTGCGGAGTTTGTACTATAATCAGGCACGGCTTTCCAGGTAGCTGTTTTGCAGACGATGAGAGTGGGGTCCGCACCACTGCGAGTAGCGGTAGGGCCCATGATTGTTTTGGTGGGACCTCTACGTGTAGAGCTATGCTTGTGTGTCGTGTTATAGCCGGGAAAATAAGGATGGCGGCGGAAGAAGTGAGCTTGGGGGTGGCGGGAGGTTATGATTCTGTGGCTGGAAATGTAGGACTTAATTCCAGTCTTGAGGATTTGTATGTTCGTAACCCTAGGGCTATACTTCCTTGTTTTGTTGTTATTTACAATGCTATGTTCTAGAGCTTGCTTCATTTCTTCATTTCTTGTCCTATGTTAATGTTTCCTGCAACTCTGTTGGTACTCATATATAATTTTTGCGTTGTACAATTTTTTTTTTCATTTGATATCCGAGTATGTTAAAATTTGAATCATCAAGCAAAATAAAGTATTTATCCTTAAAGGTTATTTTTTACTTTACCAATAAAAATGAATGTTTGTTAAGAAAATAATTTAAACTTTAAAAATAGCTTAAATAATTAATAGTAAAATCGGATATCCGGTTTGATTTTAATATTTAAACCGAATATTTGATTTTTCGGATTAATAAAATCCAATCCCCTATCCGTATCTGATTTTGCCAATAATCGGATATTTGGAAATTCGATTAAATCAATTTAACCAATAATCAAATATTCGAAAATCCGTTTAAATCGGATTATTCGGATCTAAATAACTAGTTATTTATTTTATCTTACAAAATAATTGTCCTAATAAAAAGTAAGTAATAATAGTGATGTACCCGAATAATTTACGAATATCCAAATATAATAAGAAGTCTTTTCTTTATTAAATAATTGAATATTTTACAAGTGAGTCCATGACTCTACATTTACAGGGAGTCCCCTACATTATAAGTGACCATTTTGGGCATAATACTAAGAAATTCTTTTATTCTCTAATTACAAGTCTCTTGGACCTTTTACTTTAAATCTTACAATATTTGTCCCCCTAATTAAGAATTAACATCTTTATATTATAACAAATCAGGTTATTTATGATATTTTTTTTAACTGAAATTGTTATAATTGAGACATTTACGATGGCAAATTTTCATCGTTTTTTCTCGAGTAATAAGTTCAATTTTTCGTCACAAAATAAAATTTCGTCGCAAGTTAGTAAGCATGGGCCCACATTCTCAATAAAATAATAAATCAACTTACGAAGAAAAATATCGTCGTATGTTATGAATTTGCGACGAAAAATATCGTCGTGTGTTAGTTACTTACGACGGATGGATCGTCGAATATTTTCTTGGGGTACCCATCTTTGATCAAATTAAACATAAATTTACGACGCAACTAACTATGTTTAACAGTCAAACATGAGTTTGATTTGTACAACTGATTATGTTTAATCGTAAATTTGTGTTTCGATTATTTTAACAATATTTTTCATCGATCCAACCGTATGTATGTCAATAGATATATATATTAGTGATATAACCAAAATTACCTATCAAAATAACTTTATTTGATTTGTCATTTTAACAGGCATGAGTTTGACTTATACAAGTAACTAGTGTTTAGTTCTGAATTTGTGTTTAGATTATTTTAAAACTACTTTTAATCGATCCAACTGTATGAATGTCAATAGATATATATATTAGTGATATAACCAAAGTTACATACCAAAATAATTTTATTTGATTTTTCAGTTTAACAGTCAAGTATGAGTTTGACTTTTATAACTAACTAGTGTTTAATCATGAATTTATGTTTCTATTATTTTAAAAATATTCTTCATCGATCCGATTTATATATATATATTAGTGATATAACCAAAATCTAAATAGTGACGTATCTTCGGCCAGGTCATGTAATGAGCTTTGGAGTATTTTTTGAAAAACATGTCAAGTTCTGATTTCAAATTCGAAATAAACCGAAATATATTGACTATATATAACCTTAACATATTTAAATATGTAGTACACCTTATGTATTTTTTATATATAAATATATCTATTTACATTTAAAAAAATTACATGTACACTTTAATTTTTTATTAAAAAAATATATTAAAAATTTACGAGATATATTTTCAAACAAAAAATATATTTAATAAATAAACCAATGATTCGTTTATGTACCATGTTCAATTTTATATCTCAAATTCAATTGTTTAAAACTAATTTTACAAATTTGAGTTAAATAAATTATCATTATTTACAACACTCACATATTATATTATATTAATGATGAAAAACTGAAACTAAACTAACAATCTAGTTTAGTGATAAGAAGACGTACATATGAATGTAAAGACTCACTTTTGATTCTTCAAAATAACATTTTTTATATAAAAATTAAATATATAAATAAATCAGTCATTTTACTAAAAGTAAAAAATCTCACTGATTTATCCCCATACTCTCCTGTTATACGTGGAAAAAATTAGAATTAAGCAGGTGTAGCTACTACCACATGAAGCCCATGAAACATTGTTTTTGTCAATCGTCAACTGTCAACATCGTTTTGTCCGCCTCCAACCTGTCCTTGGGTCCTTGCTCCATCTGTAACATTACTACTACATCTGATACGAAATTTAATATTTATAAAAAACCAAATGTTAAAATGAATAACCTGATATTAATGATGTAAAATATAGGAAAGTTAATGATTATTTTAGTTGGACTATATGGATATTAATGTTGTCTAACATGGTGTTAACAATCAACACTTTTTCTTGTTGTTCTACTTCTCCTCTGTCTCAAATCTACTTTGCTTCATTCTTTTTTACACATCAACTTGTGCAAACAATGTCAATGACGGCGACTCCACCAGCCGTCCGGTCATATCTAACCCCGGGACGGCCAACTAGTAAATTCATGACACGTGCAAGGATGGCGGTCCGATCTAACCTCCTATCTTTTGCACCAATTTTGATCAACCTACAGAGAGACTGTGCTACTCCACTTCCTGTGTTGCGCCATGTGGCTGATGCCATGGCTGCCGACATGCGAGCTGGCCTTGCTGTCGACGGCCGCAGCGATCTCAAGATGATTCTCAGTTATGTTGACGATTTGCCGACAGGGTATGTAATGTCATCTCATGCCACTGTATTCTTTTATTACTTTTCGTTTTAATTTTGTCACTGCATATTCGCTTATACAGTAGTTTCTTCAGATCATTGATTTTTTTTCTGTGTATTATACCATTTTGTTAGCGGGGATACTTTTTTGTTTATTTTGTTACATATAGTTATCTTAGATCAGTAGAATACAGAGGAGGGAGGGTTTGAATTCATGATCACGTGGATTAATTTAGCAGATTTGTTACATTTCTATTAGAGCGTTGAACTTTTAAGAAGATACGGTGACTAGAGTCAAGGACAGAAGAGTTTCTTTACCCCTAGCTATAAATGGATCTTGTTTTCAACAGATTTTTCTAGTTTAAAATTACAACAACTATTGTCAAATTAATTCTGAATTTCAAAATAACGGACTAATTACATGTATATTACATGCTGATTAGATAGATGTTCAATACACTTATTTTTTTGCAAATTGAATTGAACTAAATCACACAGATATTTGGTTCCAAATATAGAAACGACAATAGCTATAGCTATTCCTAACACATCATCAACTAGCATCTAAGAAGAAAGAAAAATGCCTTGATTATATGGTAAACTGCAAAGGTGAATCAGTGGTGATCTTGTTACCAGACCAAGATAAGACTGGTGTATACATTATTCTTGCATATATTTTTATGACTAGAGATTCATGTGATATAAAATCTACGTGTTTAAGGAATGAGAAAGGGTTGTTTTATGCACTGGATCTTGGTGGCACCAATTTTCGAGTGCTCAGAGTGCAATTGGGAGGAAAGGAAGAGAGGGTGGTTGCTACTGAGTTCGACCAAGTTTCTATACCACAAGAATTGATGTTTGGTACCTCTGAGGTCTGTACCAATAACCCCGACAATTGTTTTGTGTCCATTGGTTGGTTCTTTTTTTTTGTCAGGATTGATAGGTTCATATTGATTGATTGTTGTCATACTTTTAGGCGTTATTTGATTTCATAGCTTCTGGGCTGGCAAAATTTGCACAAAAGGAGGGTGGAAAGTTTCATCTGCCACATGGAAGGACGAGGGAAATTGGTTTTACATTTTCGTTCCCGGTGAAGCAGACTTCTATTGATTCTGGCATACTGATCAAGTGGACTAAAGGTTTCGCAGTATCTGGAACGGTTAGTGTCTCTATATTTGTATCTATCTGAAAAGATCCAAAACAACACTTGGAATAGTTACCATATTTTATCTTAAACATTTAAAAAATATAGATGAAAGAGCATCTCAATTTTACAGGCAGGAAAAGATGTTGTGTCTTGTTTGAATGAAGCCATGCAAAGGCTGGGGACGGATATGCGGGTATCTGCCTTGGTATGCTTGTTTCAACAAGATAGATCAGTAGAGTGGTTTAATTAGTTGTTGGGCACGTATTTACTAGTCATCCATTACATGTGGTTTTATCGAGTTAGGTTAATGATACAGTTGGAACTTTAGCTGGAGCAAGATACTGGGATGATGATGTAATGGTTGCCGTAATCCTGGGAACTGGAACAAATGCTTGCTATGTAGAAAGAGTAGATTCTATCCCTAAACTTCAGGAACAAAAGTCTGTATCAGGAAGAACGGTTTGTGAAAAAATTCTAATTGGCTATGACATAGTGTTAAATGACAAGATGCATGTTGATGAGTATTACTTGTTTCAGATTGTCAATACAGAATGGGGGGGATTCTCTAATGGTCTTCCTTTAAGTGAGTTTGATAGGCAAATGGATGCTGACAGTATAAATCCTGGTGAGCAGGTCAGATGCAACCTTTATGCTGGTAGTGATTATTGGCCAACTGGCTTAATAAATACAAAGTAAAGACATTTGATTTTATTTCATGAAACCAGATATTTGAAAAGACAATTTCTGGTATGTACCTTGGTGAAATTGTAAGACGGGTGCTTGTCAAAATGGCTGAAGTTGCTGATTTATTTGGTGAACATGCATCAGCTAAACTTTCCACGCCCTTTATACTCGGGTAATTCTCTGAATCTCTTAGCATAATAGACTACAGGTTAAACTTTTTTCAGTTTTTTATTGTTTTCACTAAAGTCTTAAAGCTTTTATTTGACTTTCTAAGAAAGATGCATACTATTTCTGGCATTTGTATTCGCTGTTGAACTGATTGCTGTGAGTTCCAGCAATATTATGTTTAACTGATTTCCACTTGATATGTTCTCAAGTATTCTCTAAAACTTGTGTGTTGCAGAACCCCGCATATATCTGCCATGCAGCAGGATAGTTCAAAAAATTTAGAAGCTGTTGGGTCAATTCTATATGATGTGGTTGGAGTGAGTTTCGATTACCTCTTTTTCATCTTTGTTACATTCTTTGCACAACTCTCTTTGTAACTTTGAAGGCCTGATATTTTGAAGGAATGTGCTAATTAATAGATCAACCGTAAGTTCATAATAAGGTTGGTTAAGAAGAGAGAAGGGAAATCCTATACTTTGGGATAACAGCTAATTACAAGTTATTCATGAAGAATCAAAAAAATCCCTGAGCTCTGTATGGTTTTCTAAATTCTTTCACGCCTTTTATCAGGTAGACTCCAATGTAAATGCAAGGAAAATCGTGTGGGAGGTTTGTGATACCATAGCAAAACGTGGAGGGCGCTTGGCTGGTGCAGGAATTGTCGGGATACTTGAAAAAATGGAGGAAGATTCAAAGGGTGTCATTTATGGGAAAAGGACAGTTGTTGCAATGGACGGGGGTTTGTATGAACACTATCCCCACTACAGAAAATACCTTCAAGACGCGGTGACTGAGCTTTTAGGATCTCAACTATCAAAAAACATAGTCATAGAACATTCTAAAGATGGATCTGGCATTGGAGCTGCTCTCCTAGCTGCTACAAATTCAAAGTACGAGCATTGAGTTCTTGAAGCAAAGTGTTTATAATTCATTAATAAATGAAATTGTTGTAGAATGGGGTGTACTTTTCAGTTCCATTTAGAAACAGAGCATTCAGAACAATAAGAACACAAATACACAGAGTTTAGGAAATTCAGTTTAAAGTTTTTGTTAAGTAAATATATTTAAATAAGATCAGCTTCTGTATGTTCTGGATCACAGTGTGATGCCATTTGTGCTGCACCTTTATTGTACATCTTGGAACGAAACAACAAAAATCTTACAGATGATGTATGCGGGAGCAATTTGCCTCTATTGTACTTTTGGTCAGCACTTTGAGTATTGTATTAGTATTTATACAAACAAATGTTGGATGTGATTCTTTGTCAATCTAGATTCCAGACAATGTCGGGTGTCATTATTAGTTAACAAGAGCAATATGAATACAATGTCTGTTGTGCACACATTGTCTTTATAGGATTATGAATACAATGTCTGTTGCGCACACATTGTGTTTTATAGGATATGATAATTCCGGTGAGCGGGCGGTTCCGTCCGACGCCGTTCCTGGACCTTCGGGGTGTTAATGAGGTGTAGCTGCTGGTTGGGTATCTGCAAAATACCGGAGGGGGGTTTGGCTCCCACGACGCCTCCGGTGTAAGAATAAGAACAGGGTTTTGGAGAAGATGGAGATGTATGTATGTAATAGAGAGGTTGCTGTGTGTGTATGGATATGAGTGTGAGAGAGTGATTGTGTGAATATTTTTCTAACCCCTAAACCCTTCACCCTTGGGGGTATATATAGCCCAAAGGTAGGGTTTAGGGGTTGTTACCTCTAAATCGGGGTTGTTGGATCTTGGGAGCAGAGGACGTCTGACTTGGGTGGATTGCTTACACGTGTCCAGGGGCGGACCACCTCCAGGGTGTCCTAACGGCCTTCTGACACGCGTCGTGCTTGTCTGGTATGTTGGTTGTTGATAGCTGTCACCGTCACGTGCCCACGTACCCTTCCTTGGCGGGTTGTGGGATGTGCATGTGTTTGCTGGGGCCCCCTTCATGGTGATCTTGGCCCTGATCCGGATCCAGGTAGGCAGATGGTCCAGGTCCCGGGTTGGATCCGGATCCGGGTAATGGGATGGCCCCGGGCCTGGTCTCTGTACTTGATTGTTCTGGGAGAGGGGGGTCTTGGTCCATCGATCGAGCCTGATATCCTTTAGATCCAGGTTGAATCCTAGCCGGGTCTCTTATACCCTATCATTTGCCCCTACTCCCTTATGCAGCTTTTTTGTATGAGGGAGTAGAGTAGAATCACATAGTTGTTGCCTTAGGAGAAAAATTCTGTCAATCTGTTGGCCCCCAATCCGGATTTGGTGTTGAGTGGATAGATCCGGATTGAGGTAGTACAACTTGGCTGCTTTAGAAGAAATTTCTGCTCCTGGTTGCCCCCCAATCCGGATCTGGTGTAGTAGATACCAATCCGGATTAAGGAGGGGGAGTCGATGCTTTAGAATTTTTTTTGCTCTAGATTGGCCCTCAATTCGGGTCTGGTGTAGTAGATACCAATCCGGATTAAGGGGGGAGAGTTGATGCTTTAGAGAAATTTCTGCTCTTGGTTGCCCCCCAATCCGGATCTGGTGCAGTAGATACCAATCCGGATTAAAGTAGAATAGTTCAGAGAAATTTCTGCTCCTAGTTGCCCCCAATCCGGATCTGGCGTAGTAGAGAAATACCCGGATTGACCTTGGGTAATTTTCGCTTCCAAATCAGTATCCGGTTGACGATGATCCGGATTAGGGCCCTTGGTCCGGGTAGTGGGCCATGGAATCTGAAAAGTCGAGGAGTTGTAACGTTTTTCGGTTTATTCCCTCCCACGAATTTGAATTTTGGGCATTTATTTCCTAGAAATCCGCCCCATAATGATTATGGGGTTTAAACGTGCTTTGATGTATATATACATATATGTTTATATATATGTGTATATATAGAATTTTGTTTCTTCTTTTTTTTTTGTAACTATTCCCCCAGGCCAATTACCCCCCGGCCACGTGGCAGGGGCTCTTTAATTCTCATCGCCTATAAAAGACTGAACCCCCTCTTCCAATTTACTCTTTATTCTCTAATCAAGAAAGAAAACCAACAGTCACATCTCCTTTCTCTTTGAAAATTTCTCGAAGGGCCGCTTTTATTGTTGGATCTCTCCGCTGTTGTGCCGCCGTGTTCCCTCACCTTCTCTTGATTTGTAAGTTCTTCCTTCCCGCTCCTTTTTCTTTCTTTGTTTTTCCTTTTCAGCTTCTTGGGCTTTTTCTTAAATTGATGAATGCTCAAGTTCTTTCTTCAATTCATGATTCGGAAGTACAAATTTGGTGTCTGGTATTGCTGTTTTGTGGTTTGTTTTGTTTGGATCTGTAGTTTTTGGGTATATTTGCTATGTTTTTGGTGCGAAGATTGGGTTTTGTGTGCGATTTTCTGGGTTTCATCATTGCTGTTCTTGCTGTTCTTCGTTTGGATACATGTATGTGTGTGTTAAAAGTTGTATATTTTGCTGTTGTGATTCTTGAAGTTGTTGTTTTTGGGTTTGGGTTTTAGTGGGGATCCGGGTAGGGGGTGTAAGGTCCGGATCCGGGGTTGCTCTTTAGGTAGGATTATATGACTTTGGTTTTTCAAGTTGTTTTTAGTTGCTATGGATCCGGATCGGGGTGCTTGCCACCGGGATCCGGGTCCATGATTTTCAAATTTTTTGGCTTATAGTTAACATGATCCGGATCGTTGATGTTTATCCGGGTTGGACTTGCATTGGTGGTCCGGATCATTAGGTTATGGAAAAACTAACATAACGTACTTGATCCGGACCTCTTAGAAAGACAAATAAAATCTGTAGGGCCCAGGCTAACTGACTTTCATTTTAATAGGTATATGGTCCGGATCAAGAGGCTTCCCAGGAGAGCTTTAAACTGTTACCCGGGTTTTAGTGGCGAGGAGAGCGATTCTGATTCAAACGAGAGGACGCAGATCTGGGAAGAGATGGGTAAGAAAGCATCCCCTTCCTCTGAGATTATCTCGAAATTTAGGTATAAAAAGATCCCGGGAAATTCGGTTCCCTTCACTCCTGAGGGTTATTGGATTGACGTAAAGTACCATTTTGTCGAGAAGCCCGCGGAGATTGAGAACGAGGTCTATTACAGCAGGGTCAGGTATGATAGACAGCCTAACGGTCACCCCGGGGTTTACAACCAGGAGGCTCTCGAGAGGATGTTTGCAGAGTTTACCATAAGCCGGGATCATTACCAGCTAAAGGATTCGTTCTCTGAGGCGGATCCGGATGAGATGAATGAGGCTGTCCGGGCTGCTTTCCAGTTGACGCCCGATATTGAGCGGAGATGGTCGGAACCCCATGAAAGGATCTATCACCGGCCGAAAGACGACTTTGTTCCGGTCTGGATGGAACATCTTAGATCCGGGTGGAGCCCCCGGTGCCACATGTTCATCAAACACCTCTGGAAGCATGTGTACAAGATATCCACGATGCAAATCACTCCGAATGGGATAAAGTCGATGACCTGGTTTATCGCTTGCTGCAATAAATCCGGATTCCTGCCGACTTTGAAGCTCTTCCACCAGATCTTCTATCTCTCTAAATCCACTCAGAAACCTTTCTACGAGATTAGGTTCCGGGCCGCGGAGTGCGGTTTTGGTCCGGGTAGAGCTAAGCCAATTATGCACCAGTCTTCTTTGAAGTATTGGAATGGGGAGATTATCCTGTTGAAGGGATATGACTTAGCTTATCTCCCCTATTTTACAACTAAGGGAGTTCAAACTAAGTTCAACCCGGCTATGCTTGAAGGCCGGGCTGTTTCTCAGATCAGGCGTTTCTGCGATTCTCTCGAGTTCCAGCCGACTTGGGACACATTTATGAACCATAAGCTGCTTTTTAATCTTGGCTATAAGTTTTTCTTTAATCTATGCTGCCCTTGGTCCGGATCCCTCGCCCCGCTTGATGATCCGGATTATGGTTCCTTTTTCTTTTTACTTGTAACTCATTTGGATAGAATGTTGGCTTTTGATCCGGGTCCCTTGCTTTGCTTGATGATCCGGATTAAAGTCCAGTTTGCTTTTTTACTTGTAACCTATGTGCATAAGATGTTTGCCTTTGATCCGGGTCTCTTATTTTGCTTGATGATCCGGATCAAAGTCCAGTTTGCTTTTTTACTTGTAACCTATTTGCATAAGATGTTTTCCTTTGATCCGGGATTTGATCTCCTTTTCTTTCATTTCTGCAGGTTTGCCTCATTTCAACCGTAATGTCCTCAAAATCATATCTTCTTCTGCTTACGCTGCGGCATTCAACACTCTCGGCTTGGCCTTTAAGACGAGTAAGGGGGCCCCGGGTCCCGGATCTGGTTCCGCAGATATTGAGGGAGGAGCCGAATCTTCCGTTCCTCAGAACATCCCGGATCCGGCCACGAGTCTGAGCTTGAGGTCCAGGAGATTCCGGGTGGTGATGATCCCCCGAGGAAGAAAAGGAAGTCCGTCTCGACCAAGCCCCCCCAGGGAAAGCTGTGGTTTCCAACCGGGTTGTATGCGACTCGGAAGGCAGAGGCCCAGATGGAGATGCCGTGAAGATAGGTACCAAATCTCTGGTCGACCTAGCCGGGTTCATGTCCAGTATCCCTTCCAAAGATGACTGGGAGGAGGTTGAGGGATACAGCATGGCTACCGCCTTGAAGAGGGTAACTGGGCAATGGGGGCAGGTAATTACTGAATTTCCAAGTTTTTAGTCCCGGATTATATTCCCCAATTTACTCTGTACTTAGTTTCTTTTTGTCTCTTCTCAGCTCGGGAGTGCCATATCTATCTGTTCCAATGTCGCTTTTACCGAGATCCGGGAGGCCAACAACCGGACTAACGTTGAGAAAATACGGGCTGATAGTTTACAGGGAGAGCTGGAGGAGGCCCGCGAGAGCTTTCGGACTGTTGAATTCGGGTTGAATGAGAAGTTGAAGGATGCAGAGGACCGGGCCGAGGGGCTTGCCAAGGAGGTAGAGAGGCTGAAAGCTGAACTTGCTGCCAAGAAAGACTTGAATAAGGAGGCTATAATTTCCGAATTCAAGGCCAGTGATGTCTATGACTTCGAGGTTGCCCAAGCCGGGGTGCCTGAGGTCCGCAGATCCTGGGTTGTTGCTGAACTCATATAAAGACCGATCCCTTGGCATCCTGGGAGAGCTTCATCCAGGAGTTCCTGGCTGGGAAGGCTGTAGTCAAGCAGGGTAAGGGGAACCAGAACCTTATGACGGCCCCTGCCTCAGTTTCCTCTAGATCCGGACCAGCTTTAATAAGCTTCTCGGGCCCAGCTCCTGTAATTTTCCTTTTGCATGGATTTCTGATTTTTGTATTTTGAACAATTTGTAATATTTGGATTTGTTCCGGATTGGTGGCAATCCGGATCCTGCTCTAAGTTTTAATTATGTTTCCTTTTATTTTTCTTCCATCGTAGAAAATATTTGCTTGTCTTCTGGTCCGGGTGGGACACTTCATCCGGGAGTTTTTACTTTTATGAACAATCCGGATCATGGGTCAATTGCGTAAATGATCCTGATCCGGGTTGTGGTTATGGCCCCCAACCGGGATTGGGTTTATAGCCGGATTGTTCCGGGTATGAAGCGTAATCCGGGTTGACTTTGTTTTTCTTATGGTAAATCAATCCGAATTTGAGTGCTTATCATTTTTGATATATGCTTTTGAAATTACTTTCTATCCGGGTTTGACAATAATCCGGATTGATGCTTTTTTATTCGCTTTATGTACTTAGAAAATAATCCTTTCAACCCGGATTCAAATGCTTATCCGGGTTGATTTTTGCTTTTAAATTGGCTTTCAATCCTGGTATGATACTAACCCGGATTGATGTTTGGCTTTCAATCTTGGTATGATACTAACCCGAATTGATGTTTGTTTGTTTGCTTTATGTACTTGGAAAATAATCCTCGTACGTAATGGTTGTTTTCAATCCGGATTCGAATGCTTATCCGGGTTGATTTTTTGCTTTAAAATTTGGTTTCAATCTGGGTATGATACCATATCCGGATCGATGATTGCTCTATTTACTATGAACTTTTCTAAGGAAATAGTGGTTGCTTTTGTTTTTTGCTTCGAACCTGGTTATAAGACTAAAACCGGATTGTTTTTTGCTTTTTGTACCAGTAATTTAAAAGTAATAAATTTCTAAGAAAGGAAAATTCTTTTCATTGAATTGAAATTTTCTTCATACAAAATATAGGATCATAGATTGGTTGCTTGCCATAGGCTACAAGTTTTGGTTGCTTTTGGTTGCTTCTTCTACTGGTAAAATTTTCTGAGGCTGAGTTCATGCTATGTATTTGGGATCTCAGATTCATCCATGTTCATGAGCTTGTATGTTCCTGGCCTTAGAACTTCCTTGACTTTATATGGGCCTTCCCACCTTGGCATTAGCTTCCCAGTGTTGGTGGGATCTGAGGCTTCCGTATCTCGAAGAACCAGGTCTCCAACCTGGAAGTTTTTGACCCGGGACTTCTTGCTGAAGTGCTCTTTAGTTTTTTCCTTATACTTTTCCATTCTTGCCACCTCCTGGTATCGGACTTCATCAATTAGCTCAATATTTGTTCTGAGCCCCTCCTCATTCGCTATCTCATCAAAATTTATTGCTCGATGGGAGGGGGATCCTACTTCAATTGGTAGCATAACTTCAGTCCCATAAGCCAGTTTGAAGGGGGTTTCTTATGTGCTTGTTCGGGGGCTTGTTCTGTATGCCCAGAGTACATTAGACAATTCTTCTGGCCATTTAGTTTTGCTTTCCCTGAGCCTCTTCTCTATTCCTCGGAGAAGTATTCGATTGGTTACTTCAACTTGGCCATTCCCTTAAGGGTAGGCTACAAATGATTTCTTATGTTAGATACCCTGTTCTTGAAGGTAGGATTCAAATTCTGAACCAACGATCTGTGGGCCATTATCTGAGACCAGTACTCTCGGGATCCCGAACCTCATCAGGATGTTGTCCATGAATTTGATGCAATCTTGCTGGTTTATTATTCTCATGGCTTTTGCTTCTACCCATTTTGTCATATAATCGATTGAGACTAGCAAGTATCTGAGGTCTCCTTTGGCCCTAGGGAAGGGTCCCATGATATCAATGCCCCATACAGCAAATGAGATTGGTGACAAGACTGAGGAGGGTAGGACTAGGTTCATCCGGGTGACATTGCTGAATAGTTGGCATTCCTTGCATTTTTTCACGAATTCCATTGCATCCTGGTGGATAGTAGGCCAGTAGTACCCCTGTCTTATGATTTTGTGAGCTAGGGCCTTTGCGGACATGTGATCCCCGCATATTCCTTCATGAACTTCCATAAGACAGTACTGTGCCTCCCCTGGGCCTATGCACTTTAGGATTGGGGAGGAGAAGGTCTGGCGATAGAGTATACCCTCTTCGATGAAATTTTTTGAAGGTTTGGCTTTTAACCTTTGAGCCTTCCCTTTATCTTCCGGGAGCTCACCCTTCTCTAAGTAGTTGATAAATGGAGTCATCCAATTCGGGCTGTTGTCTATTTCCATGACCTCTTCAGACTATATGCTTGGTTTCTGTAATTCTTTGAAGTAGACGGAGCAATCTAGGTCTGATGAATTTTGAACAAGTTTAGATAGTGTATCAGCCTCTGAATTCTCCTCTTTGCAGATTTGGATGACTTGAGTTTTTGGTATCAAGGCAAGGTAGCTTTGGACCAGGGCCTGGTATTTGGCCAGGACTGGATCCTTGGCTATGTACTCGCCGTTTGTTTGCTTTACTACGATCTGCGAGTCGCTGTAGATTTTTAGATCCTGGATCCTTAGGGTTTTTGCTAGCTTCAATCCTGCTATCAGGGCTTCATATTCCGCTTGGTTGTTTGTTGCTGAAAAGCCAAAGGAGATTGCTGTTTGGATTGTGAATCCTTCGGGGCTCCTTAGGATGAGCCCGGCTCCTGATCTTTCATTCGTTGAAGAACCATCGACTTTGAGAGCCCAGGCTCCTATGTCTTGATCAATGTTTCTTCCAGGGTCAATGCTCATGGGCACATGCTCTTCTTCCGGGAAATTGCATTCTATGATGAAATCGGCTAGAGCCTAGGCTTTGATTGCTGTTCTTGGAATAAAACTCAAATTGACTCAGCTCAACTGCCCAATTTATCAACCTTCCTGAGATATCTGGCTTGTGTATTATCTTCCTTAAGGGTTGGTTAGTTACCACCCGTATTTCCCTTCCTGGATGCTGTAACCAAGGCAAAAGCAAACTTTTCTAGCCTTGGGTATCGGGTCTCCGCATCTTTTAGAACTTGGCTCACATAATAAACTGGTTGATGTTTTCCATTCTCTTCCCTGATCAAGGCTGCTCCAACTGCCAGGGCCCCTGCTGATAGGTAAATGTATAGGGGTTCCCCGGGTTGGGCTTTTGTTAACACAGGGGGTTGAGAAAGGTACCTTTTGATTTTTTCAAATGCGCTTTGGCATTCTGGGGTCCAATTAACTTCTCTCTTGTTGGTTGCTCCTTTTAACAGGTCAAAGAAGGGTAGGCATCTCTCAGCTAACTTTGAGATGAATCTTCTTAGTGTAGCCAGTGACCCTGCTAGCTTTTGCACATCTTTTAGTGTTCTGGGAGGCCTCATTTCTTGGATTGCCTTTATCTTTTCTAGGTTGACTTCAATTCCCTGGTTGTTTATCATGAATCCAAGAAATTTTCCTGCCCTTACTCCGAATGTACACTTTTCTGGATTGAGCCTGAGTAAGTATTTTCTCAAGTTGTCGAAGCATTCTCTCAGGTCTCCTATGTGCCCGGGGATGCTTGTAGACTTTGCAATCATGTCGTCGACATAGTATTCCAGGTTCCTTCCAATTTGGTCTTTGAAGATTTTATTCATTGCCCTCTGGTAGGTTGTTCCCGCATTGGTCAGTCCAAAAGGCAGCATCACATAGGAATAGACCACCCTGTGGGTGATGAAGGTTGTCTTTAGGATATCCTTGGGATTCATCTTATCTGATTGTATTCCGAGTAGGCGTCCATGAAACTCAGCATTACGTGCCCGGACATTGCTTCGATCAATTGATCAATATTTGGCAAGGGGTAGGGGTCTTTAGGGCATGCACTGTTCAAGTCTGTGTAGTCTATACACATTCTCCATTTCCCGTTTGCTTTTTTCACCATCACAACATTCGCCAACCATTATGGGTACTTGACTTCGCATATTATCCCGGCTTTGAGTAGTTTCTCAATTTCCTCATCTATTGCTTTATGCCTCTCTGGGGCAAAATTTCTTCTCTTTTGCTTGACTGGTTTCCTCTCGGGGTTGACATCCAAGTTGTGCATTGCTATGGATTCATCCAACTCGGGCATGTCTCTTGGGGTCCAAGCAAATATATCAGAGTACCCTTGGAGCAGTGATACCAAGTCTCTTCTGAAATTAGCCTCGAGTCCGGATCCCATCTTTATCTTCTTAGAAGGATCGCTTGCATTGATCAGAATTGTTTCTGTTTCTACAGCAGCCTCTATTTTAGATTGATCCATATTTGATACCAACTGCTGGATCCGGGCCTCCGTATTCTTCTTCATATTTTGACCCTGAGCTTTCATCTCTTTCTGGTTGCTTTCCCCTACTTCAATTGTTTCATGGTTGGTTGCTTGCACAGTAGGATTAGTCTGGCCAAGGCCTAAGCTTTGTTCAATCTCTCCTGTGACTTGGTTGCTTTTTTGTTCTTTCGAGTTTGGTTTGGTTGCTTTTGTATCTGGGAGGGACTCTATGATCTGAACTTCTTTTCTCGCATCATCCCTTGAGTGGGGGCGATGTTTCTTAATACTTTGTTGTTTCCGAAGTACCACGGCCTTTTTCTTGTTGTCCTGATGACTTTCAGCCATTACCAGAGCCTGGCTATAACATCTTTCAGCTACCTCATAGTCTCCCTTGATTTCTTCTACTCCGGTTGGTGTTGGAAATTTGATTTTCAGCTGTGATATGGAGGTGATTGCTTGGATCCTGGTCAGGGCTGAGCGCCCGATTATGCCGTTATAGGATGAGGGAGTATTGATCACGTAGAACTTTATTACATGGGTAACTTGGTTTGGGGCCGATCCAAATATCACTGGCAAGTATAAGGTTCCCTGGATCGGGACCAAGTTGTTCCCGAACCCATACAGAGGGTCCTCTTGGCATTCATTGGAGCGTACGCTCCCAAACTTCATCCGGTCCACAGTATACTTGAAAAGTATATTTACTGAAGATCCATTAGCTATCAGCATTCTTCTTACTTCGTTGTCAAAAATATCAAGTGTTACCACCAAGGCTTCGTTGTGATTCGGGTTGACCCCTTCATAATCCTTGCTGCTGAACGAGATCATCATCTCTGGGTAGGATTGGAAGAAGAATACCTCATCTCCTGAGCTCGGGCTCCTAGGGGGAGAGTGCGACCCTCCTAGGACCACATTTACTACATTCTTACCTTTCCTTTGCCTTTCTTCTCTCTGATTTGTCTCCCGGGAGATGTACTGATTTAGGTTACCTTTCTTAACTTGATCTTCAATGAAGTATTTGAGAGAGAGACAATTTTCAGTTTTGTGTCCATGGGTTTCATGATAGTCGCACTGCCTGTTATAAGGCCTGCTCTCCGGGGGAGTCTACATGGGCTTTGGAGGATAATAGAATGGCTTTCCCTTGATCTCCTTCAGTATTTCTTCCCGGGTCCTGTTTAGTGGTGTCTAGTATGGGTCTTTTCTAGGCTCTCTGTCTTGCCTAGGTGGACCGGGATCGCTTTTAGATTCTGTTTTAGGGCCCAGTCTTTGAAATATTGGAGTGTTTTGCACAATATTGGTCTGCTGTGTTTGGTTGCTTTGTTTGAACTTTTTCTCCTGATGGTAACCCCCTTTCGGTCGGTCATCAGAAGATTTGTTCCTGGATCCTCCATTCCGAGTCATTCTCATCGCCTGAAGGACATATGTCTCCTTTATGAACCTGGCCGCCATAGAGTAGGCAACATCTAGGCTTTATGGCTCTTTGTTTATCAGCTCTACAATATACCTCTCATTATGTTCCGGATCCAGGTTCCTTCGAAATATGCTTAGAGCCTCCCTCTCATCAAGGTTCGAGACTTTGTTGATGGCTTCCTGGAATCTCCGCATATAAGTTGAGAGTGCTTCATTATCATATTGGCGGATTGTTTCAAGGTGACACATGTGCATTTCATGTGTCTTATTGACTCTGAATCTTCTAAGGAAGGCTCCTCTGAATTCTTTCCAGGAGTGAATGCTTCTTGATGGGATCCTGCTGAACCATATTTGAGCCCCCCTTTGAGGGTCGAGGCGAAGAATCTGGATTTGGTTAGGTCTTTGTAGTAATATATCTGAGCTATTTGTTCGAAGTAATTGAGGTGCTCTTCCGGATCCCCCAATCCATCGAAAGTGTCAAAGTTGTAATGCTTGAGATTCTTCTGTCGAGGGTGATCTCTAGGGAGTGACTGAAGGGTGTGAGGGTCTCCCCAACTTCCAACCCGGAATCTTTCTCCATTTTTCTCTAGAGCTCATAAATCATGTCTTTTAGGTCCTTCTGCCACTCCTCTTCATCGTCAGAAATCAGCTCGGGGGTAGGGTCCCTCCGAGTTCTTTTGCCTTTTGTTTTAGCCAAGAGCCTCTCCTCTTCCAATTGCATTCTTTTCTGAATTTTTTGCTCAAGATTTGGCTCTTCTTCTCTTCTTATCTGTTCCCTCATTTATTCCAATTTTTTCTTTCTGGTTGCTTCCATCTCCTTCTTACTAGGCTCTTTCTGACTCTTTTTTGCCTTAGCCCCAATTCTGTCAAAGACAGATCTCCTGGATTGCTGAGAATCCCCGGACTCTTCTTGCTCCTCATCTTGTTCATATTCTATCTGGAGCCGGGCTTGTTCATCTCTGTAGAGCCTGATTGCTTCAGCAAGCTCATGGCTTGTTAAGTTAGCCATATGCTCCTCTACAACTGAAACATTGGTGTACTTGTACTAATTGAGCTCTATGACATTTCTGGCGTCCCTGACCGGGGTATGCTGCGTCAGTGGTTGCTCCTGGAGGGTCTCCCTGTCTCCTCCAGGCTCTTGAGCTTGAGAGGGGTCCTGTTCCTGAATATGGGTACTGGCGGAGGGCCTACCAACCGTACTTTTTCCTGGTCTTGCCATTACCACAATTGTACAAACAAATGACCAAGATTTGAGGCTAAAAATATGGATCTAAGGTTGCTTTTTTGAAGATTACAAAAAATTTCCAGAATAGCAGCAAACAAACTTTCTGGGCTTTGCTAACAATACTATTGAACAAGAACAGCAGGCTCTAGAACACAAAGAAAATATGCAAGCTAAAGCAGTTCTGGGTTATAAAACTATCAAGACTATCAAACCCCAAGCTTCAAGATTATCAAGATTATCAAACTCCAAACAATCAAGATTAACAAACGAGAGCGGGCTCACACAAACGTGGCCTAAAGTAACTAGCTCATACAAACGTGAACAACATTCATATTCAAGAAAGGGTATGGTTGCTTTTACTCTTACAGGTTTAAGATGTGGACTCTCTTAAGAGTTTGATGATGAAGGTGAATCTAGGGGCACCGAGACCCAATGATGGAGCGGCCCCTCCTTTTAGCGCCAAATGATAACTCCGGTGAGCGGGCGGCTCCGTCCGACGCCGTTCCTGGACCTTCGGGGTGTTAATGAGGTGTAGCTGCTGGTTGGGTATCTGCAAAACAACACCAGAAGGGGGGTTTGGCTTCCACGGCGCCTCCGGTGTAAGAATAATAACAGGGTTTTGGAGAAGATGAAGATGTATGTATGCAATAGAGAGGTTGCTGTGTGTGTGTATGGATATGAGTGTGAGAGAGTGATTGTGTGAATATTTTTCTAACCCCTAAACCCTTCACCCTTGGGGGTATATATAATCCAAAGGTAGGGTTTAGGGGTTGTTACCTCTAAATCAGGGCCGTTGGATCTTGGGAGCAGAGGACGCCTGGCTTGGGTGGATTGCTTACACGTGTCCAGGGGAGGACCACCTCCAGGGTGTCCTAACGGCCTTCTGACACACGCCGTGCTTGTCTGGTATGTTGGTTGTTGATAACTGTCACCGTCACGTGCCCACGTACCATTCCTTGGCGGGTTGTGGGATGTGCATGTGTTTGTTGGGCCCCCCTCATGGTGATTTTGGCCCTGATCCGGATCCAGGTAGGCAGATGGTCCAGGTCCCGGGTTGGATCCGGATCCGGATCTGGGTCATGGGATGGCCCTGGGTCTGGTCTCTGTACTTGATTGTTCTGGGAGAGGCAGGTCTTGGTTCATCGATCGAGCCTGATATTCTTTAGATCGAGGTTGAATTCTAGCCGGTCTCTTATACCCTATCAGGATATGAATAAGGATCAACTGTATAGCTTGTTGTGAAGCTGATACCTCCTCAAATTCTTTTCAGAAAGCTTTTCTACCTGATCTGGTTGTGAGTCGGACTGAAAATAAGATCCACTTAATGGCGGGCCTGCATTCTTTACAATCACAAGTTTAATTAATTTGATAGTTGTACCTATATAGAGCTTGTTACTTGCTATAATTTGACGTAGTTATCAGAATAAAAACATGTTTACCGGAAGAAACTTCATTATAAGAAAAGTGTGAAGATGATGATTCTCACCAAGTTTTCTATTCAAGTGGTATCATGGTCATGTTTGATGTTTTCTTACAATAGTAGCGTATGTTTCAAATTTTGAATTTTTTTTATAAATTTTGAAAATTATGGGTATTTAGTTTGAATTTTAAATAATTTTTAAAATTTAAAGATATTCAAAAAAGATTTGAAAAAAGTCTTTTAAAAAATCTGTGTATTCAATCTAGATTTTTAAAAAATTAATTAAAATTTGGTGGCATTCGATTTGAATTTTAAAAAATCTATCAAAATATGATGATATTCAAAAGTCATGGATTTTCTTTTATTTAAAAAAATGGTGGATTTTGATGAATTTGTTAGTATATTTTTAATATCTTGAAATCTTTTGAAAGTATATGAGATTTTGATAGATTTTTGAAAAATTTCATAAGATATCCAAGACTCTACAAAATTTTTAGAACAACTCCAACAAAATCTGCCAATAATTAAAATTAACTAAAATTTTTTAAAATTTATAAATTATTAATAATATTTTAAAATTTGAAATAAATACGCCCCTAAAAGTTAGGTGCATAAGTCTCTAGTGCATTTTTTTAATAAAAAATTAGTGCTCGAATTTTGATCATATTTTTAATTAAACTTCATTTCTTTAAATCTTGACAACCCCCTCTCTAATCAGTTATCTTAACTAATCAATTGGCCAATTTTTGATTTGACATTATTTATTAAATTTATCCGTAATTTTAAAAAACAATAAATTATATTTAAAATAGCTTACATCTAGTTTTTATTTATATTATTTTTTGACTGTTTTTAATCATATAGTATATAAAAGAATTAGCAGATTTAGATCAATTTAATCATTAAAAATAAAAAAATAAACAACTAATTAGGTAATTATTACTAGTTAGTAGTTACAGGTGATTTGGTATTAGTTCGGCAGGGGTTCTTATTCCTAACAAATTTGCTCCCTCTTTTTTGCAAACGTCCTTTGACTTGTGTACATAAACTCTAAACCCTTTGACCATCCAGTTGAATAATAATTTTAATTTTTTAAATAAATATTTAATTAAAATTTTAACTTACAAAAAAAAATTAAAAAGGAATATTATTTTAATTATATAAAAAATTGTACACAAAAGTTAAACTAACATGCAAAAGAATTAAAGAAGTATTGAGCAATACTTGATGTAAATGAATGAAGATGGTACTTTACGTTTTTTTAATTATTATATTTGATTTTTGAATGACAAATTGACTCGCTTTTAATTATCGTTTACTACTTCAGAAAACTCAAAATTACATACTAATAAAATAAATTTGTTATAGTTTTGAATGATATAATTATTTTAAAATAATTATAATTGTATATTATATACATAAATTGTAATCAAAATTTGATATATTTCAAAATATTAGAAATAAAAATATGACAATTAAAAATAATCTAAAATTAGGAGATTAGGTGAGGGTTCTATTCTTATTCACAACAAAAATCAAACTAGTTGCAACTACTTTATTTACATGAAAAAGATGTCACCTTCTGTCCTTCCATATAGAATACAGTAGTATGATGCAAATGCAACAATTATATTTCGGGAAAGATTCATTCATTAATGAAAAATTTGGTTATCGTACTTCAGTTAGACTCTGTTTTTTCTACTAAATAGTTTACTTGTTTTACTCCTAATAAAAACAATTACGTATATAACAAAACATGTTAAAAATTAAAACAATAAGCTCCTCGTTGAAAACAAATACAGTACAAGACACTGCTGTGTACTAATTTATATTGAATGACAAAATAAACAAGAAGAACCAACTATAATCGTGAAGGAAACAACAAATGAAACGGTATCTCTTCCCATTTTGTTGGGCGGGGTAACATGACAGATACGCATACATGTGTGTGTTTTAGTTTTAGTGTACAGGAATTAAGGGCACTTCTTTCTGCCACCATGAGTGGTCATGTTAGCGTAACAAGGGCACACATCTTCGTTGCCAGCGGTGCCCGGAGGTACGCAGTTGCAACGAGCGCAACAAGTGCCACATGCTCTGTGACACAGATTAGGCCTTGATGATAATTTACATCGTTCTGAGCATCTCTCGCCACAATCTGTATTCGTTCACATATCGATTATCACATTGACAAGTATATATATAAACAAATATAAACGTGAATTTGACATTAAAGTTTGGATTAAATCATAATAGTTTCGAGTATAGAGAATGAGACTCTAACACATTTTTTTATTGAGATTTCAATCACATTCCAGTTATAATAACTTTAGCCGAGTTACAAATCCAAGAGACCGCATATAAAAACTTGTGTAGTAATGTATGTACCTATTTTGGGGGGAAGAGGGCTTGAAGGGAGGGGGGCAGGTGAAGGTGCTGATGCTGGTGCACTGTCAAAGCCATTCGTGTTCATCTATACATAATAAAAACGGAATGATACAAGATTAACGCCAGAAATAATCGTGGACTAGTGGAGGTAAAAATTAATTGGAGATTTTTGTATGAGATATCCAAGGTGCAACTAGAGTCGAGTACATATATGCTTACCGATATTTCTTCACTGTAATTAAATTGCAGGATTAGAAGAAAATAAATAATAAGAAAAATGGAAGCAGGAAAATTCTTGGAGATTGCCATGAGATTCAGAAATGAAATGAAGAGGTGAAGTGGTGGCACCAAGTATTTATAATTGAACTAGTATAAAGGAATTGCAAATGCAAGAACATCACCGTTCTATATAATTGACTATCTGCGGCTTACAAACTAAAGATACTAAAATTTGACTATAAATTTAATATATATTAACAAAATGTAATGAATGATATAGTTGAGAAATGAGCTGTCATGCAAATATGCAATCATGATCCTACCTTCACATTAGACAAGGGTATAAAAAAATACCTTCAACTTGCCAAAAAAAAAATTAGCTGTTTTCTCATACTCGCTAAATTAACATGAAATGTTGAAAGAATGTTTTTGATTTCTTTGAGAGAAGATATATTCTTCGGTTTATTGATGGAAATTATTGTTTGGTAATAATTGGTTGGGCCATGTATATTTTAGGAAAATACTAGGTGTTAATGGAAGAATTTGGTTAATAAAAATTAAGTTTCACTATAATCAAGATCTGCAACACTGATTGGTGATTTGAGAAATTACCGGAGTACCGTAATTTGTTCTTTGATAATCGTATTCATTCTCTCCACGTTGTGAAACTCCTTCTTTTTTGGACTTCTCATCAATGCTCTCCTTTCATGGTCAACCTCCACCATAACGACAGTCGTAAACCTTCTTTGTTGGGACCGTCATACATCATTATCAAAAACATTCATCGTAGATTTTCATCGCAACTTTTGATTGTAGATAGTCGTCGCAAACAGATACCGGTCATATTTAGCACCGTATAGGGCGTGTCCGGGGCTCCGGATACATGTTCTCTGAAGCTCAATTTACTCGATCTTCGTCGGTGATTCGACTCATTTTCTTCAATAACCTGATAAAATATCTTTGTCTATTTTATGCTGTAACAACTGCCCCCAATTTTCTAGTTTGTTAAAAAATAAAGTGTAAAATTTATTCACTTCATCTAATCTTCCACTAATGAAGTTCATACTTGTTTTCTAAAATCTTCATTTAATCCTCCGCAAAATAGCTTCAATTTATTTTCGCAAAATTTTCATTCAGTCCTTCGCAAGTAGCTTTAATCTTGTTTCCACAAAATCTTCATTCAATCTTCCACAAATAAAATTTCCATCGCACATTCGTGTTCAGTTCCGTTCGGTTCTTCCGATTCGGGTTGATTTTATTCGGTTCTGAATGAAACAGATCTGCTTCGGTTCTTAAAATTTTCTTGTTTCGGTTCTTGGTTCTTACGGTTTTGGTTCCGTTCGGTTCTGACCCGTTGTTCATGTTGGGTTTCGGGGCAGTAAAACACAGCAGAAATAAAAAATTAAAATTTTAAAACCAGAAAAATCCAAAACTCATAATTGGATCCATGTGAAAATAATATTTAATTCGTGGATGAGATGTTTAACTTAAGAAACTTTACGATTATGGTTGTCTAATGGAGGTCCTTACTTGAAATGATCATCGCGTATCCCGCCTGGGCGATCTACGCCGTAGGGTATCACACGAAAGCCGGTACGGAAGAGGTGTGTACTAGCACCAAGAATCGAACTCGTTCTTCATCTCTCTCTCTCTCTCCCGCTCTCTCTCTGCTGTTAGGGTTTTATTATAAAACGTAGTTTTAATAAATCAGCCCTAAAGAGATTATATAAGAGAGAGATAAAAACAAATTTTAACTCTAATCTAAATTAGAGTTATTAAAAATCTGAATTTCTAGTTTTTATCTAATTAAGTCTTACTTAATCATCAAGCAACTGAATATCGATTTTAATATTTGTAAATTCAAATTTTAATTATTCTATTAATTAAGGCCAATTTAATTAATAATAAATAATTTAAATTTCCTATTTAATTCAAATTTAAATTTATATTAACTATTCCTTCAAGTTTTCTTTGTGCGACCCTATAGGTTATTATTACGTTGACAATAATTTAAATATCTCATATTTAAATTATAAACAATGAGCGACATCTAGTAATACATCATTGCTAGGCAAGTACTAATAATTAAATCAGTGATCGATTAAACCTTTCGTGAAGAGTGTACAACATAGTTTAATCCTTTTAACCATATATTATAGATTAAACTCAAGACATGTTATGTGTCATCCTCTTCATAATTTAATCCAGGTTTTCTTGATCAATGAGTATATCATTTCAAATCAATATTTGAGCGCGGTGTCACGCATTTCATTGTCTAGCTCACACAAGAGGGCAATAATATCACTTCAAAATTAGGATGGTTAAATCATTTCTAGATCATTCATATTTCTCACACAATTCCTAATATACCCTAAGTCCACTTTTGTCATTAACCGGTCAAAAGAAACTTTTGATGTAATCAAAGTATATTAATCATCATATATAAATATAATGATTTCAAGTCGAAGGACCATTACATCATTATGTTAGAAGAAATTGATGATATCCATATTTAAACTATCAAAATTTATTTATCAGCGTTTGATATCAGTATTTAATAGAGGTGACCTCATCAGCATTTACCATAAGTATTTGCTGATCAGCATTTGACACTAGCATTTAGTTGCATCAGTAATTGTCAAGCTGAAAATCAGGAGATATCAAATGAGGAAATATTTGCAGAGATATGTCGGTGTAGGACTTTACTTATTATAGCAATCAATAGATAAATATGTATTATGATTCTTTATTGTATTGTATTGGGATTCCTTATTGGTTGTGTAACTGTGCAGTATAGAAGCACAGTTTAGGTTTACATTTAATGTGGTTCGAACATTGTTATATTATTCACATAACCTAGCAGCTCTCAAGGATATCTGTTCATCCTTTGAGAGAGTATTGCAATCAGTTTTTATACATCAATAATGAAAACTGTTCTTTAAATTGTGTTTGTTATTTTGATTTGATTGTTTAACTGTATTCACCCCCTCCTTACAGTTCATTAAAGGCCTAATAACTGGTATCAGAGCTTGCTGTTAATACACAAACAATTTAAGATCCACAGAACATTCACTAATGGCAGACAAAGAAGCATAAAAAATCCTCCACCTCCACCAGCCATTAATCAAATCATCCACAACATGAGTAGATATGAAACTATCCAGTGACCCTCACTTGGATTAGACTGGTATATGATCGTCATGCTCAAAACATATAAAACAACAGGATAAATACATAGCATTGTACACATTATAGATCCAATTGTTGATGCATCTGGCACTTTCCCAAACGACCCTTATCATCTAATGATTTAGGGGGAAATGATCTTTTGAAATCACTATCCCATGAGACATCGAAACATATCCTTTCTTTGTCTCTTGCATCATAAAATAATGTAATACTTTATCGATGTATGTACTCCAAATAGATCGATTAATCTCTTCAATATATCTCTATAGATCTTGATCCCTAATATATAGGTAGCATCGACTAAATCTTTTATCGAGAAACTATTTCTCAACTAAGTCTTAACAGTCTGTAGAGAAGGTATGTCATTCCATATCTGTTATATCTCATCTACATATAATACTATAAATATCACATGGCTCCCACTAACCTTCTTGCAAACATATGGTTCATCTTCGTTTGAATAAAGCCAAACTCTTTGACCTTTTTATCAAAATGAATATTCATTCTCCTTGAGACTTGCTTCAATCTATAAATATATAGAAGCAACTTACAAACTATCTTAGCAAACTTTGGATCGTAAAACTCACAGGTTGTATCATATATACATCCTCTTCAAGACTCCCATAAAAGAAAGCGGTTTTGACATCCATTTGCCAAATCTCATAGTCAAAGTAAGCAACTATTGCTAACAAAATCCTGATGACTTGACTAAGCAACCGGTGAAAAAGCCTCATCATAGTCTATACCATGAATTTGTTTGAAAACTTTTGCCACTAGTCGCACCTTATAGGTCTGTACTTTACCATCCATGTCAGTTTTCTTCTTGAAAACCCACTTGCACCCTATAGGTTTTATCCCTTCGAGTGAATCAACTAAAGTCAATACTTTATTTTGATACATGGATTCCATCTCGAATTTCATGGCCTTCCGCCATCTCTCGGAGTCTGGACGGTTCATAGCATCTTTGATAGGGAATAAATAAATCCTGATTACGTAATTAATGTTGCATTATTTACACATGACTTGGGCTAAAAAGCCTAATAAGAAGATGTATGACATTCAGACCAAAAAAGGTTAACACATTGATCAGACCTGATGGACCAGATCAGGCCTGATGGAACAAAGAAGGCCCATAACCCTGAATATTTAATTAATTTCATAATTAATTAAGTAAGGGAGAAAACAACTGTCAATATGAATCCTAATAGGGACATGAATCCTTGTAGATCAGCCCTCAAGGGGTCTATTGAATAAGAAATCAACTTCCTACTTCCTAGGATTCCAAAGTCCATTCTGATTCTGAGACTGGCCTACCAAGTCTCCTAAGCCTAGTCCAATTCAAGGACTCCCAACATCTATATAAGGGGCCTCACCCTATAAATCATAACTATATTGTTTGACTTGATCATTGGCAATCAACAAGGTACGTAAGCATCTTGTTAAGGCAGATCGAGTCACGAAATACAAGAGCAGTCAAATCGAGCCTCGAAGTGAACGTTCCTTAGTAATAGATACATCAATTATTATATCTTAGTTTTTGATCCATAACATTTGGTGCCGTCTGTGGGAAAGCACTACAACAACCATGGTGAGAACACGGAGAACAAGTAGCGTCCTTGAAGGAGGGACACCCGCGGGGACAACCCAAACGATTTCGTCAACCGTAGAGGTGCCTCTGTATTCAACCTATGCCGTCACCCAAGGAGGAGCCCAGGTAGGGGCAACTGAACCTCAACCTCAAAGGATGATTCCCACGGCTCCTCAAGGTACGAATCCCCAGCTTCAACAACTACATACACCTGTGAATTCTAGACCCATTGGGTACGAATATTCAACTGTTGTAATCACTAACCCCCCCTTATGGGATGCCCCTTTACCCTGAGGTTGGAGGAAGTGGACATGCTGGACGGACTGATGCGCGGGGGAAAACACCCCCTACATACAAGGTTTGGCTCCTATCCCGGAGGACCAGGAATTTTCTGGTCCTTATACTGAGAGTGGACTCAAGAAGGAGACGTGGTGGCAAAGAGCCGATGGCTGATGGTAACCAACACCCTAGGAGCACCCGAGGGGTGAATCCCCAAGAAGTGTAGGAGAGAATCAAGGCACATGAGGCTGAGATTCAAAGGCTGAAGCGTGACTTGGAGGAGCACCAAGTTCCCAGGCCTCCATTACCACGTAGTGGGAGAAATCCTCCCCCAATCATAGACCTGGATGATCCGACACGAAGAAGGGTTGTAGTCCCCAGAGCTGATCCAAGCAATCTTCTTCCCCTTGGAGATCCTGATGATCCTACTCCACCATTCACTGAAGAGATAATGAATGCCCACATCTCAAGGAAGTTCAAGATGCCCACTATCAAAGCTTATGATTGCACGGAGATCCCGCTAATCATGTCAGGACATTCTCCAATGCACTGTTATTGCAGCCCGTGAACGACGCTATTAAGTGTCGGACCTTTCCTCAAACCCTGTAGGGTATGGCTCAAAGATGGTATAGTCGTCTGCCCCCGAACCCTATCGAGTCCTTCAGAGAATTAAGTCAAGCTTTTATTAAGCAGTTCATCAGTGGGAGAGTGCATGAGAAATGTTCAGCATCCCTCATGAGCATTGTGCAGGGAACAAAGGAATCCTTGAGAGACTACCTGAATCGTTTCACAAAGGAAGCTTTAAAAGTCCTGGACCTTGATGACAAGGTAGCCATGATAGCACTACAACAGGGAACTAGGGATGAGTTCTTCAAGATATCTTTGGCCAAGCGCCCCCCTGAGAGCATATTGCAGCTCCAAGATAGGGTCGGGTAGTACATCAAGATGGAAGAGAGCATGAGGAAGACCGTAATGAGCAATGAGCCCGCTGGAGGCAAGAAGCGGAAAATTAATCTGGAGTATATCGCTAAGATCAAGTATCCTAGAACTGAGCAAAACCCTGATTCAACCCCTAAGAAGGGAGGACCTGGACAAAAATTCGCTGAATACGCTAAGTTTAACGCTCCTAGAAGCCAGATCTTGATGGAAATCGAGAAAGACCAAGATATTCGTTGGCCTAAACCCTTGAAGGAAGATCCAGCCAAGCTAGACAAGAGCAAATATTGTAGATTTCACAAAGATGTTGGTCATGACACCGATGAATGTAGGCAACTGAAAGATGAAATAGAGTTCCTTATTCGGAAAGGAAGATTGAACAAGTACACTAGGGAAGGAAGAGATAGGAATAATAATGGAAGAAAGAACTTCGAAGATCGTAGGAGGGACCAAGACGATCAGGGGCGGAATTTCCCAACTTAGGGGACCGGTGATAAATATAATCTGTGGGGGACCACGACCCCGAGGACCTGTGATAAACACGATTTTTGGAGGAACGACTGCTGTTGGATTATCCAAGAACTCCAGGAAAGCTTATGCCAGGGAGGTTGTAATAACTCGAATTTTTGAGACCTTGTAAAATATTTAATGAATAGTAACCTTGACGGACGGGAAAAACTTTTGAGCCCACACTATGTAGTGCATGAGAAAAGGAGTTTCGGAGTTGATATTACGATTATACGTACCAAATCAGTGTATGTAAACGCTATTAGTTTTCGAAAAAAATGAACTTTGAAAAACGACCGTATTTACGACTCATCGAGGATTACGGGAATCACGATATAATTACGAGATTAAAACCCTACGTATTTATATTCAATTATAATAATTAAAAATATAAGGAATAAATACGAAAGGAATTATGTCGCGAACCATTTACGAGTAGTATTGCGAAAACGTTTAAGCAACCGAGCGAACGCGTAAATGATTAAATAAATATAACGCACTAACTAAATCATGGTAAGGAAGTAACCATGGTTACTTTATCAAATAGTGAGCTAACCATAGGATGATCAAGCTAGCTAGCAAATTAGTGTGCTAAGGAAGCTAACACATGTAGTTAGCTTGTAACCTAGCAAGCTACTTAGATTTTGTCCCCAAGATTTGCAACAAGAATAAACCTAGCATTCAACCTAGGAGAATAAAAATCAAGGAAAGATATCACACCCCATTTCCTAGAAGCAACCTAGAGAGGCAACCAAGAGAAGCAACCAAGAGAAGCAAGTATAAATACCCCCCCCTTCACCATGCTTCCATTCGGCCCTTGAAGAAAAAAAAGGAGGAATTTAATTTCAAAACTCAAAATCTAGCCATGGTAAAATCATCCCATTAATTCTCAAGCTTCCTAGCAATTAAAATAAGGTAAGAAAATTCTTTCATCTCTTTTTGTCAAGGTTTGATGGGTGAAATAAAATCAAGAAAGTCACTAGTGAATAGTATGTTGGTTTCTTTATGTTTCTTGATTTCAATGGTGGTTTTAGGTTCTAAAAATCATACCAAGCACTTCCAAGCCTCCACCATCCTCAATAAAACATCTCAAGATTTTAAGAAAGGTAAAAATATTTGGCCCAACTTTATTTAAGATTCATTTTTAAGATCCATTTAGTATGTGGTAGTAAACCTAGTTCAATGAGTGGTATTGATGAAATCTTGATGTTTAAGTTAAGTAGATTTAAGGTTGGTTGTTATTGCCTCAAGAACATGATGTTATTGAGAGGAGTTTGTGTGTTGATGATGAAATGATGATTGTTGGTGGTTGTATTAAGAGTTAGGGCGTAAACGAAACCCCGATCGTAAACGTAACTCCGTTAAAACCAACGAATCGTAACTTTAAGTTTCTGCAGAAAGTCCCGAAGTTGTAAACTGTATTTTCTTGAAAAATAATCCTTGTTTAGGATAGAAAATGTTATAAGGATCGTTTAGGCGCTTGAATCACTTGATTCCGATTTACGGAACCAAAAGTTATGGCCATTTTACTAAAAGTGATTTACGCGACAAAAACTGCTACGAATTACGAACTTTGAAAATATAAAGGATCAACCTAAAAGTGTTCATAAATAATGAAATTTTTACAGAGAGTAACATATTGAGTTTCATAACTGCCATAAAAATTTCAAGTAAAAATAATTATTTCTCAAATTTATAAAACTATCGGAGCCGAGACCGCGCGAGTAAAAACCGTAATAATCCATAAGCGGAGCCGACGACGATAATAAGAATGAACCTAAGATACTTAGAAAAATGAAGCGACCGTAATGTGAATAATGACTTAAAGGAATAATAAGGGTAGTATAAGTCGAGAGGGTGCATAATGAGTAGCACATGAGTGCGAGTCGCCGTAAATAAGAACGGGACCTAATGAAATGAATTGTGTTATGGTTATAGATTTTCGAGCGGAACCTAGAGCATCCTCCGCCTCGAGATACCCAGGCAAGTTTACGAACCCAACTCCATTTACTGTTGTGTTGTGAAAGGATTATTTTATTATCATTGCATAAATACCATATTTACCATGATACGTAGTTGTTGAATTTTCACATAATATAGCGATGTTGTACGATAAGTATATATCGTGAAATGTTTATTCCGCTATAAGCGTGACATATTATATACGACCGAGAGTCGGTCGGGATTTAAAATAAAACCCGGGAATCATTCCGGTGATATTATACGGCGATTATAAGTCCAAAGTAGTACGTTTTAAAGGGACTCATCGTCCACTTACGAAACATTAAAATACCTCGAACTTTTATTAAAACGATTTCCCAACGATCATATTACCTCAACTATATTTTATGGTTCGAATAATAAATACTATATACTTATTCCTTTATTATGGGAGTAGTATACTGCAACGAATATTTATTTCAAACCCGATTAATCATTATAGATTATTAATTATGTAGACACAAACTAGTTGAGGAATATTATTTTAAATAGAGAGTAAACTCATTTGAGGTTTAATTATTTATCGACTATTATTTAATTATTTATTATTCTTAAAGGGTTTATTATTGATTTAAAAATCATAGATCCTGATTTCAGAATATCATTCGAATAATTTCAGATCGTCGGTGAATATTATCCCAATTTATTTAATATTTTGAATATAGTTTCAAGAAGAAACTTTTCCCCCTTATTTAATTATCTGTTGACAACGGTCAACTCACATCCTTAGTACTTCCTCCGAAAATCTCGGAAGTACATATATACATATATACACTTATATCTTAGTGAGATAAGCTGTTCTATCAATAAGCAACACGCTTGGGAAACTTTGATGTGGTTCAAGTTCTAGAGATATGATAGAATTCTTTTAAAAAAAAGGACAAGGGAGGGGTAGACTCTGGTACTATGTGTGCTAGATGGACTACCAAAGGTATCGCAGGCGAAGGTACTCAGTGTACTCAGGAACTTGTGAAGTATGTGTATACCCAAAAATGGGACACGTAGCCCAAATGCGGCAAGGGTGATAACCGGGATACGAAGGTGTCGTCCTTCTACTAGTAGAAAAGGTTACTATTATCATATTATGACTGATCATCATATACAATGGCTCCAACGAGTGTCCTAATTCTTCCAATTGGAATTGAGATGCAATACCGTAACCCAAGCCTAGGTGCTGGGATGACTATTAAGGTATTCACAGGATGTTAGGTCACACACATACTGTAGAGGGGGTGAATACAGTGTATAATACAATCAAATCGAACTTTAATATAATAAGTAACAGAAAACTAACTTTATTGAAACAATAAACTCTGTTACAGTATGGAACTGTTACCTCTCAGTGATGAACAAATATCACGAGAGCTGCTAGGGTTACAATGAATAATCTTCTCGAATATATGATAACACTTATAGTATAAACCCTATGTCTGTGTTTATATACTACACAGTTACAAGATAATCGCTAATTGATATGGAATATAATTCTGCTTCCTAAAATATATCAATCAGATATCTTTTCTTCCAAGTATTCCATTCTTTACAGAATTCCTTCTTCATGCATATCTCTTCTTATGTTTATCTTGATCTTCTTTCCTTTAATCAGCTACTGTCCTTATCTGATCGTCCTTCAACACTTAAGTTCTGATATCTATCTTCTGATGATTATCTCCTGATAACATAAGTACTGATATCCTTAAGTCCTGACTTCCAGTATAAGTACTGATCAACAGTTAAGTACTGATTTATCCTGTTCAAGTAAGATCTGAAAGCTAAACATAAAACATAATAGCCATGACATTATCAAATATATCTAACAATCTCCCCTAACTTGTAAATTAGCATAATATACAAGTTTAACAGATATTTGATGATGTCAAAAACATTAAGTACAAATGCATGAGAATTAGACTAGATAACTACAACTTACAGTCCTTAAAGCTTTTACCAATTTCAACTTCTGATAACAACTTCAGTCTGTACAAATATCAGAATTTAAGCAGTTGTAGATCTTCGACTTGGTTTCATCATCTTCTGATCTCTCTGATGTCAGGAGTTGTTCTGAGATAGTTCTACAATAAACATTTCTCAGCATATCTGAGTTCATCAATCATTCTCCTTTTGACATCTTTAAGCTCTACAGTATCTTCACCAGTTTGAAAGATTGCAGCTTTGAGATCATTGATCTTTGCTTTTCTCAACTCCTGATCTAGTCTTATGACATAAGCTTTGTCAGACTCCAGATTGAATTCAAGTCCCTTAATACCAAGATATGTTCTGATCTGTATAGTATTAGGCTTCATATCAACAATATCACCATTGTGATCTCTGTACTTTGGAACATATGTGTTGTCAGACTTAACAGAATAAAGCCTTTTCTGTCTCTGAATCTGTTCTTTTAAGTAGTTTGCAGCAGTCCCTGTTATTCTGTCATCCACTTGAAGTAGGAAAAGTACATGCTCCAATTCTTCAAAATACTTCAATGGAATGGCATTTTGTCTTATATGATAAACCCTACCATCTGTCATGAAATACAACATGATGTATTCTTTCAAGTAGGTATGGTAAACCATCTGTACAGATTCCAGTTGATTCAATCTCTCAGGAGTTGCTCCAATACCCGTTTCACTCAAGGAAGTTAGATCATTGGTAGTATTGTGTACTCTTCTTTCATCAGCACTTCCCAATCCAGTTTTATCTCTTGCTTCCTTTCCAGTAACTACTCTTGCTTTAAAACCACTTGCAGTAGTCTTCAAAGATTGAGTCTGTTTTGCTTTAGTGAATCCTGGTAGGAGCGTCTTTGGTCTATCTTCTGATATCAAGTTAACTTGAGCTATGTCAGAGGTTACTTGCTTCTTCTGAATATCAGAACTTATAATTTCTTGACTCTGAACAACTTGAGCCATGTCAGAGGTTGTTTTAAGAACTTTTCTTGAAGTCAGAGCAAGATCATCCTTTACATCAGTAATTTCTTCTTCCTCAGGAGGTACATAAACCTTGATAGGTTCACCAACCTTTTCTTTACCCTTGGATCTTGGATCTATCTGTGGTTGTGATCTAGCCAATGTTGCTTTAGTATGTGTCCTTTCTTTGATCACAATGCCTTTGAGTTTTGGAAGTGACTTTTTACCAGAAGCTTCAGATTTAGATGTGACTTTCTCTGATTTAAGTCTGGCTTCTTCTTCCTTTAAACTTTCCAAGTCCATTCCTGGATTTTCTTGAAGAAATAACCGTCTTGACATTTCTTCATCAAGATCTAAAAGTTCATCAGAACTTAACTTTTTACCAGCAGCAGAACTTATTCTTTTCCCAGTATCAGAACTTGTCATGTGACTAGCTTGTCTTGATGTAAACCTTCTACCTTGACTATGACCGCTACCCATTCCAGAGTATCCTTGGTCATCATTTCCATCATCCTTTCCTTGCAGTGTCTTGTTAGTTTTGCATTTGGACTTAATTACCTTCTCCCCCTTTTTGGCATCAGCAGGTAGTAGAAGAGAGAGAAGCAATTCCACTGAGGATTGGATTTCTGTTAGTTGTGATTGCTGAGAAGCTTGATTTTTCAGAATTGCATCAATCTGAGCTTGTTGATGATCTTGAGTCTTCTCAATATAAGCAATCCTGTCAATGGTAGGTTGGAAGAACTTTTTCTTATCAATTTTCCAAACTTGTTCCTGTTTGATAAAGTTCTCCTGAATCTTGTGTAGCTCTGCATGAGTAGTTGAATGAAGACCTTGTAAATGTTTATTACTCAATGCAGTGACTCTAAGCTGAGTTTTGAAATCATCAGAATTTAACATTTCATCAGCTTTAGTCAAGTGCTCAGCAAGATGTTTTTCAGTTGGAACACATGAAACTGAGTTCCATTCCTTAGTCCACTCCTGACCTGCAGGAGTTTCACTCCAAGGTACTGGTGCTTCCCCGATAATAAACTGCTTAACCAATTCAGACTTAGGAAGAGTCTGTTGAGGAGTATGTCCGGAAGGACCTGCTGCATCAGTATCTACAACATGAGCAGTTGGAGCAGCATCACCAGTATCTCCATCATGTGCAGCATCAGAACTTACAGAATCAGTATCAGCTTCAGCATCCTCTAATTGCTGATCGGATACTAAGTTCTGATCAACAGCCATATCCTGATGCTCACCTAAAGTCTGATCATCAGTATCTAGATGCAGAGAAGGTGTCTTAGATAATTCTGGAGTTTGAACAACATCAGTAACATGTGTTGGTAAAGGATTTGGTGCTGTTGGAGCTTCTAAGAGAATTACTGCAGGCAGAACCAAGTTTTGAACATCAATATCAGCACTTATGCCTGGATCAACAAGAGACACAGATGGTGAGTAAGCCTTGTCAGATACAGCTTCCTGAGATGGAGTTGATGGAGAAGAAGTGACTGGAGCAAATTCCTTGTCTTGTGAGATTAGAGATTCCTGATCCCCTTCCTCAGCTGCTTCCTCTTCATCATCTGAAACTGGCCTTTTTGCCCTATGTTTCTTGTATCTCGTTGTTGATTTGGATTCCTTGGGAGTTTCAGGAACTGTCATTCTTCTAAGCCGTTTGAGAAGCCTAGATCCCCCAATTCCAGAATCCTTCTGAGAAGTCACTTTCTCAGCTTCACCTACAACAGGTTCTGAAGAAGGAACCTGTTCCTCAGTATCAGATTCATCTCTCAGTACAGTCCTCCTCCTCTTTTGAGGTGTTTGAGGAATAGTTTTTGTTTTCTTTGGCTTGGAGGATGAGGGTTGAACAGTCTGTGAAGTAGAGAGATAGGATTTGAGATATGTCCTGAGGGTAGGTTGAGTAGAATGAGTGGTAGGTGCTGAGGATGATGGTTGTTGGGTGTTTGTGGTTGGTTGAACATCAGAGTAAACAGATCTATAAGTATCAGGATCAGCATTTACTAGGATCTGTTTTACAGACTGAGGAATCTGTAATGGTCTAACCACTGTTTTCTTAGTATCAGCATTTACCAGATCATTAAAGTATCGTTTTACAACTCTAAAAGGTGGGGTTGAGGAACTGACTAATTGAGGTTCATCAGTACAAAAAGTATATAGAAGTTGACAGAATGTAGTAAAATAGACAATATTTCTATCCTCTGTCATCCTATCCCCAATAAAACCAATTATTCCAGTTGCAAAATCAAAATGAGTTTGATGAATAATAGCATACCCTATGTGCTGACTCAGAATTGGGATAACATCAAAATTCGAACATTTGTTCCCAAAAGCTTTGGTGATGCAGTCAAAGAAGAAACTCCATTCTCTTCTGATATTAGCCCTTTTTAACTGCCCAAGCTTTGCCAAACTCTTTTCATATCCCAAATCAGCCATTAACTCCTGAAGTGCTGATTCCTCTGGAGTTGAAAAAGTACATTTTTCTGGGAGATGTAGAGCTTTACGTATTGTACCAGGAGTGACTACATAAGATGAATCACCCACTTCAAAAACAATACTGGGAGTGCCATGTTTACCACCATCATCAAAGTGCCCAGTCCGCCAAAACGTCAGAACTTGTTGACTCGAAAAGACTTCAGGCTGTGTTAATGCGTACCCAATCTCACTATGTGCAAGAAGATCTTGCACAAAATGCAATTCAGATGGAGCTTCAGCATGATCAAGAATTGCAGCATAGTTGTTTGGAACAAACTTAGCTCCATCAATGATTAAATCCTTAGGTGCCATGTGAAAAATTGAGATTCAAAAGTGCCTGTTAGGTGTTTGATAAAATGTCTGTATGAAAAACCAACGTGAGAAGAAAGAGAGTAAAAGTAAGTAGAGAGAAAAAATATGAAGGAAATAAAAGATTAAAGAAATCCTCTCTCTGTTGTACTTATACTCTGAACAAAAATGTTACTGTTGGACACCTGTCAGACATGCAGTAATAACAGACAGTTACTGGGCTCGAGAAAACAGGAATCATTACTTACCCATTTGCCTAGTTTCAAGGAAAAACCGTTCCATTTATGAATAGAAACAGTTTTAATTCAAAATTTAAACCGTTATCACTGATTGAATTATTTTTCACTGCATCATTAATATTCTGAAAATAAATCACATGAAAATGACCAAGATAAATTAGATAAGTAAGTGCTGAAAACGAATCAGAACTTAATATTAAACAAAATTTATATGGTCATCAGAATATCAATCAGGATTTATCAACACAAGATAAAATAACTCAGAGACAAAATCTTGAAGTAAAAACAACTTTCATTAATATATCAAGACAATACATTCATGAAATGGAAATTACATCAATACTTATACAAGATTTTCCCTAAGCTTCTAGGCCTTTAGTCCTAACTAAGAAGCCTGACAAAGCTGATGATGAAGAAAAATAGGAAGAAGACAAGATTAAATCATTTCTTCTTCTTCCTACTCTCGAACGGCCACCAGATCACGTTTGATAACCTCTGGAAATTGAATCCAGAGATTGTGAGGGATGTTGGTGATAGGGTATGGAGTTGGAATTCCATTAAAAAAGACATGCACAGTCTCATCGCCATAATTGTAGAACCAGCCAAATGCAGCCATTTGTGATGGTAAATGAAAAGCGAGAGTGAGTTTGTGATAAAAGTGTGATGGGAAGGCTGATGTGAAGTGGTTTCTTATATAGGCAAGAGAATGCCAGGAGACGCAAAGAAATTGAATGCTGACAGGTAGAATTAATTCTACCTCGTCTCCCTAGACTTTGAAAAAGAATAACATTCATTGGAAAGAGGAAACATGGTTTAAAACGCACACGAAACAAGTAACAGTGGACTGTTCAAGTACGAATACCATTAATCCTAATCATAGTGACTATTAATCTTCCACTTCAACATATTCTAGTTCGAACTGAGACTGTTACCAAATTTTATTCACAGATAAGCCAAGTAAAGGATTAGACTGAGAAATAAGAACTTAGACCTATACCAGAACTTAACAGTCATCAGAACATAATTTCTTAACTCGAAAAAGGAATGCCCATCTTAGTAAATCCTCATACAAGTTCTGAGTTATAGACTTCAGAACTTAATCATCAGAATATGAAACCAGAGCTTGTCCTCAGAATTTATGCAAAGTGACACAATGACTATTTATCTAGAATAATAGAGACCTCCACAGTAATTTTCATCATTCAGATGGAGTGATTAGTGTGTGCATTAAGCTAAATAACAGACAAAGAGTAAAGTCTGATCCACTTCAGTACATCTTAGAAATAAGGCATAACTAAAATTTTGCTAAAGAGCTGTCATTGTCCTGAAACCTACTGATGAATGAGTTCATGCTTGAGTCCACCTCAACTGTTTTGTGCTAATTTTATGCATCTTTTGAAATTCTATTTTACAGTGGCTTCTCAGTGTAAGTGAGTCACGACTGCTTATCAGAATTTATGCTATTATCAGAGTATTTTTCCAGTAATCATAGAGTGTGAAAAGTCACCAAGAAAATATTTTGCTTTTCTAATGCATATTTACTTAATACCAGCAATGCACTTGGGTCGTCCCTTCCACATTTTTACTCTAGATCTCAAAGGAGTACCTGAATTTATTCTTTGATCTTTTTGCTTTTTCTTTTGATAAGTGAGGTTTATCAGCACTTAGTACATTCAACAGTTTTACTAGTATCAGAACTTAACAGATGAGTAGCAGTATTCTAATTTGTGACTTAGTAATAAGATATACAAAGTAAACTTAACTAAGCTCAATTATCAGAATTTGCTAGTGTCATAAGATTTCCACTGAAATAATTACTTCTTACATGGAATCATTTGTTTATTGAAGACTACTAGGTCAGTATCTAGCACAGTTATCCTCATAGGATTGAATAGTTACTTGAACAGACATATCACTTATCAGAGTTTAGAAACATATATCAGACAACAATCAGTACTTAAACGTGTATTTCAATTAAGCACAGAATAAACAAAGAGATTACATTCTGTTAATACTGATCATAAAGTCTGATGCATCAGAACAAAACTAGACAGATTTAGAAAAAGAACCTGAGACCATTCCAAGTTCATTTACCAATCTTGTAAAAGTGGCTTCACATAGTGGTTTTGTGAAGACATCTGCTAGTTGTTGATCTGTTGGAACAAAGTGCAATTCCACTGTACCTTCATCCACATGTTCCCTTATGAAGTGGTACTTGATGCTGATGTGCTTTGTCATAGAGTGTTGAACTGGATTACCTGTCATAGCAATAGCACTTTGATTATCACAGTAAATAGGGATTTTGAAATATGTTAACCCATAATCCAGTAACTGATTCTTCATCCAAAGAATCTGTGCACAACAGCTTCCTGCAGCAATATACTCTGCTTTTGCAGTTGATGTGGAAATTGACTTTTGTTTCTTGCTGTACCAAGAAACCAATCTGCCTCCAAGAAATTGGCAGCTTCCACTTGTGCTTTTCCTGTCAATTTTGTAACCTGCAAAATCTGCATCTGAGTAACCTATTAGTTTAAAATCTGATTCTCTAGGATGCCATAATCCCAGAGCAGCTATTCCTTTAAGATACTTAAAGATTCTTTTCACAGCTGTTAAGTGAGGTTCTCTTGGATTTGCTTGAAATCTTGCACAAAGACAGGTAGCATACATGATATCAGGTCTACTAGCAGTTAGATAGAGTAGAGAGCCAATCATACCTCTGTAATCAGTAATATCTACTGATTTACCAGTATCCTTATCCAGTTTTGTTGCAGTGGCCATGGGAGTGGATGCACTTGAACAATCTTGCATTCCAAATTTCTTCAGCAAGTTTCTGGTGTACTTAGATTGACAAATGAAAGTGCCTTCTTCATTCTGCTTGACTTGATGGCCCAGAAAGTAGCTAAGTTCCCCCATTATACTCATCTGATATCTTGACTGCATCAGTTTGGCAAACTTCTTGCAAAGTCTGTCATTTGTAGATCCAAAGATGATATCATCAACATAAATCTGAACCAGAAGTAAGTCCTTTCCATGGTTGAGGTAGAATAGTGTTTTGTCTATTGTTCCTCTGTTGAATCCACTTTCCAGAAGAAACTGAGCTAAAGTCTCATACCATGCTCTAGGAGCTTGCTTAAGTCCATAAAGTGCTTTATCAAGCCTGTAGACATAACCTGGATATTTGGTATCTACAAAGCCTGGAGGTTGTTCAACATATACCTCCTCCTCCAATTCTCCATTGAGAAAAGCACTTTTCACATCCATTTGAAAGACAGTAAACTTTTTGTGAGCAGCATAAGCCAAAAATATCCTTATGGCTTCTAACCTAGCAACTGGTGCAAATGTTTCATCATAATCAATTCCTTCCTGTTGAGAATATCCTTTTGCAACCAGTCTTGCCTTATTCCTTGTAATTATGCCATCACTGTCAGTTTTGTTTCTGAATACCCATTTTGTACCAACAACAGATCTATTCTTTGGTCTTGGCACTAGGGTCCAGACTTTGTTTCTTTCAAATTCATTTAACTCTTCCTGCATTGCTTGCACCCAATCAGCATCTTGAAGAGCTTCTTCAACTTTCTTTGGCTCAGTCTGAGAGAGAAAAGAATTGTAGAGACATTCATTTGAAGTACCTGTTCTAGTTCTGACACCTGCTTCAGGATTTCCAATTATCAAATCAGGTGTATGTGATTTTGTCCACTTCCTTGCAGATGGAAGGTTGTCTCTAGAACTGGATGCTCCCCCATGATCCATGCTATCTTCATTTTCATTTTCTGATGCTCCCCCTGAAACTATGCTCTCTGAGTTGGATTCTTCAGTATTTAGATTTTTAGCATTATCAGATTTTGACGAATCAGAACTTGAAGAGCCAGATGCATGTTCTGATGTTTCTTGAGATGTGGTAGGATCTTGAGTATGCTCCCCCTGCATAGGTGCATCTTCCTTTGACATAGTTACCACAGTTTCAATAACATCAGAGTTTAATCCATCAGAGTTTACAGTATCAGGACTTAGACTGTCAGGATTTTCAGTATCAGAATTTGAGTCTTCATTTTCAAATCTCAGCTGATCATGGTCTATGAAATCTTCAAGACCAGTAATCTTCTTGTCATCAAAAGAGACATTGATAGATTCCATGACCACTTTTGTTCTCAAATTATAGACTCTAAAGGCTTTTGTGGAAAGTGGATATCCAACAAAGATTCCTTCATCAGCTTTTAGATCAAACTTTGATAGCTGTTCAGGATGAGTCTTGAGAACAAAACACTTGCATCCAAATACATGAAAGTATTTCAGATTTGGCTTCTTTTTCTTCACCATCTCATATGGTGTTTTTCCATGCTTGTTAATGAGTGTTGCATTTTGAGTAAAACAAGCAGTCTGCACAGCTTCAGCCCAGAAATAGGTTGGAAGCTTTGCTTCTTCAAGCATTGTACGTGCAGCTTCAATGAGAGTCCTATTCTTTCTTTCAACAACTCCATTTTGCTGTGGAGTTCCAGGAGCAGAAAATTCCTGCTTTATTCCATGGTTTTTGCAGACGTCTTCCATTATCAAATTCTTGAACTCAGTGCCATTATCACTCCTTAAAATTTTCACAGAATCTTTGACCATTTTATCTAGCTGTTTGACATGATCAATCAAGATAGATACAGTTTCACTTTTTGTGTGCAAGAAATACACCCATGTGTATCTGGTGAACTCATCCACTATGACCAACGCATACTTCTTCTTTGCAATAGACGTGACATTTACTGGACCAAATAGATCAACATGTAGTAGATGATAAGGCTCAAGAATTGATGATTCAGTCTTGCTCATGAATGGAGATTTTCTTTGTTTGGCTTTCTGACAGGAATCACAAAGACCATCAGGAGCAAATACTATTTTTGGCAATCCTCCCACAAGATCTTTCTTGACCAGTTCATTTATATTGTTGAAATTTAAATGAGAGAGTTTCTTGTGCCAATTCCAGCTTTCTTCAATTGATGCTCTACTCATCAGACAGGTTGCAGAACCATCAGTACTTGTTGAAAGCTTAGCTTCATAAATGTTACCACGCCTGTATCCTTTCAAAATAACTGTGCCTTTAGATTTACTCACAATTTCACAGTGTTCTTCAAAGAAATCAACATGATAACCTCTGTCACAGATTTGACTTATACTCAGTAGGTTGTGTTTAAGTCCTGAGACCAGAGCTACTTCTTTAATTATGACATTTCCAAGATTGATATTGCCGTATCCCAATGTTTTTCCAATGTTGCCATCTCCATAAGAAACACTTGGGCCAGCTTTCTCCACAAAGTCTGATAGCAGGGCCTTATTTCCAGTCATATGTCCTGAACATCCACTGTCCAGAACTAGAATATTTTTCCTGTTGCCCTGCAATCACAAAGACCACTAATTATTAGTTTTAAGGACCCAGACTTGCTTGGATCCTTTGGCCTTTTTAAGTTTGTTAACATTTGCAGCGGATTTAACATCAGAGTTTATGTTAACATTTTTCTTATCAGAACTTACACTATTAGACTTTGATTCAGAATTTACACTAGAAGGAACAATGGAAACTTTCTTCAAAGAAGGTTTTATTTGATAATAATCATAGTACAAGCTATGATATTCCTTACAAGTATAAATGGAATGCCATAAACTACCACAATAAAAACAAGGATTTTGTGGTTTGTATCTAACAGACTGACTCTTAACTCCTGATTTTGAAGGTAAGGAGTTAATATTCTTATTCTTCCTGCAAAAAGAAGCCAGATGGTTAGAACTTCCACAATTATGACATGTTTTCCTAGAAGCATCAGGAACAGGTTTATAATTATTGCTTTTATTCACACCTTCCTTTCCATTCCTATTTTTCCTAGGTATTTTACCTTGTTTACATTCTTAACATCTTTCAGCTTATGCTTAAGCTGCTTCTTTGTCATTAAGCCTATGTTCACTTCAGCTGTCTTTTCCTGTTTTAGTTTGTCAGAAGTTAATTCCTTTGTAACTTCTGATTTCTCATTTTCAGACTTTACAGTTACAAACTTAACAGGTTTTAACTTTGGCTTTTGCTTATCAACAGGCTTAATTTCTTCAGTTCCTTTATCATTCTTATCTTCTCCATAACCTAAGCCCTCTTTCCAGTTTCCACTACTTAGCAAATTTTGAGTTGTTTTGCCAGAGTTAGTCCAAGTCCTGATAATCTCTCTATCCTTTTCTAACTCAGTTTTTAGAGATTCATTCATTTTTAGCACTTCATCCCTAACATAAAAGGCATCATCTCGATCCTTCTGAGTTTGATGGAATATGACTAACTCTTTTTCTAAGAAATCATTTCTTTTCTTAAATGCAAGATTTTCAGAAGTTAATCTCTCACATGTTAAAGTTTGATCTCTATAACTAACAAACATGGTTTTAAGATATCTTCTCAACTCATTAATATCATCAGTATGAAAAGTATAAGTAGTCTGAGGTACCTTTGTTTCAGCAGCTTCAGAACTGCTCTCAGCACTTGATTTATCAGCATTTGCCATCAATGTATAGCTCTCCTCACTTTCAGAGTCTGAGGTGTCTGTCCAGCTTTTCTGCTTTGTGACAAGAGCCTTGCCTTTGTCACCCTTTACCTTCTTGCAATCAGGAGATATGTGGCCTTTCTCACCACAATTATAACATTTAACATTGGTGTAATCTCCTCTGTCAGACTTTCCTCCTCTGCCTTCAGATCTTCTGAAATTCTTCTTATCAGAACTTATGCCTTTCCTGGAAAACTTCTTTCCCTTCCTGAACTTCCTGTATGCAATCTTTGTGATTCCTTTCACCATAAGAGCACACAGCTTCATCATCTCCTCATCAACATCAGTCTCAGGCAAGCTTTCAGAATCTGAGTCATCATCACTTTCAGAACTTGATGACTCAGTTTCAGACTTTATGACAAGAGCTTTACCCTTGTCTTTCCTTGAGGAAGCTGCTTTGGGGAATTCTTCTTCAGACTTAAGAGCAACTGTCCTTGACTTTCCTCCTTTCCTCTTGCTTCTTTGTTCCATCTCAAGCTCATGAGTCTTGAGCATACCATAGATTTCGTCAAGAGTTGTTTCATCAAGATTATAGTTGTCTCTTATTGTCGTTGCCTTCAAATCCCAGCATTCAGGGAGAGCTAACAGGAACTTAAGGTTTGAATCTTCAAGATCATACTCTTTATTAATCAATGACAAATCATTCAAAAGTTTGACAAATCTATCATATAAATCATTCAATGACTCATTAGTCTTTGAGTCAAAGTGTTCATACTCTTGAGTGAGTATTGTCTTCCTGTTCTTCTTAATTATCTCCGTTCCCTGACACCTTGTTTCAAGAGCATCCCATATCTCCTTAGCAGTCTTGCAGTTGATTACCCTGTTTGACATTACATTATCAATGGCACTATGTAGTAAGTGTCGTACCTTGGCATCCTTAGCAATTGATGCTATATATTCAGCAGTATAATCACTCTTCTCCTTCGGTACGGTCTTTGCTGCTTCACCTGCAACTGCAACAGCGAGCTTGGTTGGTTTGTGAGGGCCTTCCTTGATTCTATCAAGGTATTTTGGATCTGTTGCTTCCAGGAACGTGGTCATCCTTACCTTCCATATGGGATATTCAGATGGTCTCAGTATGGGAACTCTGATGGTCTCATATCGACTCTGAATTTGTGTCTTTGGTGGTTCCTCAGTTTTGGTAGGCTTAGTTGGAGTTTCTGTGTCCGACATGATTGTGTTTGGATCTTTAACTGTATGTGTGTTAACAGATAGGCTCTGATACCACTTGTTAGGTCACACACACACTGTAGAGGGGGTGAATACAGTGTATAATACAATCAAATCGAACTTTAATATAATAAGTAACAGAAAACAAACTTTATTGAAACAATAAACTCTGTTACAGTATGGAACTGTTACCTCTCAGTGATGAACAAATATCACGAGAGCTGCTAGGGTTACAATGAATAATCTTCTCGAATATATGATAACACTTATAGTGTAAACCCTATGTCTGTGTTTATATACTACACAATTACAAGATAATCGCTAATTGATATGGAATATAATTCTGCTTCCTAAAATATATCAATCAGATATCTTTTCTTCCAAGTATTCCATTATTTACAGAATTCCTTCTTCATGCATATCTCTTCTTATGTTTATCTTGATCTTCTTTCCTTTAATCAGCTACTGTCCTTATCTGATCGTCCTTCAGCACTTAAGTTCTGATATCTATCTTCTGATGATTATCTCTTGATAACCTAAGTACTGATATCCTTAAGTCCTGACTTCCAGTATAAGTACTGATCAACAGTTAAGTACTGATTTATCCTGTTCAAGTAAGATCTGAAAGCTAAACATAAAACATAATAGCCATGACATTATTAAATATATCTAACACAGGATATTAAAATCCCTTAAAGAATTGTTTTCATAAGAAGGTGTGTATCACCAAGGAAAACTATTTTTGAATAAAACATAATTATCATATATGATATTATCATACAGTCATTTTCACACTGTACATTATTATGCTGGGCATTATAGCTCACACTTGTTTTCTTAAATTGACACAACACAACAGTGAATCAAGATGCCTGCCATGAGAACCATAGCCAGGAAACGGGTAGGAAATGGCCAGCTGTTCCGTAGATTGTTTGGTGTTGTACCACAGGTAGTCCGAATAAGCTGGATTAGTTTTCAGTTGTTTTTAGTTCGGCTTATTTATAAGTATGGCCTATGTAAGATAATAAACAAGAAACGTATATTTGGCCGGAGGACTAGCTTTACTTAAATGTTACTCCCCGGTAAGTACAAATTACTTTTAGGTTGTAATAATTATCACTTGATGGTTGAAAGTACTCTAGATATGATGGTTCATTTCCAAGACAATAACCTGTAAGTGTGTGTGTGTGATAAGTGTGGGGTCGTGAAGCATGAGTATTCATATATTGTAGTGTGAGTTGTGTGGTTGTAAGAGTTTAGATGGAATGGCTTCCAAGACTCCTGACCCCGGGTTTTGGGGCGTCACAAAATTGGTATCAGAGCCTTAGGTTATCAAATCTTGAAAACGATAGGACATAAAATATGTAGACATAGGAAAAATAAAATAATCAATTAAAGCTCAAGTCGAGTTCGTCGTCGGGCTACACGGGTAGTCTTGACTTTTTTACCCTCAAGGGAATTCTGACTCTAAGTTAGTAACACCTTGCCTATTGTGTCAGGTACCAGTGGAGCCTGGGAGGGAGATTGATCCTGTTGATGATGTCATGGTCCCTGAGCGTGACCCTATTCCCGAGCCAGAAAGCCCACCCATGGATGATTCAGATGATGACCCTACAGAGGATGTCCTAGAGGAGGAGACTAACCTTCTTGTCCCCATAGTTAATGGCGTAGTCTGGAGGGATGTAGAGATGTACCCTCACCCGACTATTCGTTCTCCTACACTACCCCCAGGGATTCAGAGCCCTATGCCCTATACTGATGATGATGAGGAGGGGGCGATACGTGCACATATCCACGAGGTTTATGACATATCCTCTAGCGACCCAGATTCACCTCTACCACCATCGGCGACCATGCATGTAGCCGGACACGACTGGATAGTGGGTCAGCTTAACGCTGAGATCACTGCGGCATCTGCTCACATTGTGGAGTTACGCCAGGCACTGACAGCTGAGAGAGCCACCTGACTAGGATACCCAGGGGATTTTAGAGCTGCTTCCCCAGCCATAGCCCGCAGAGAGATCGATGGGATCGAGCTCCGTACCAGGGTTCAGATGAGGATGACAGCGGTTGGAGGATACATCCCGGTAGTTGATGCAGAGCTGATATTGGCAGGAGCGATGAGGAGGGTGCGTGACCTCACTCGCAGTGATAGTGACTGAGGGACTAGTGACTATATATGGACCTTGAAGAAGGCTGGGTGACTTGTCACCAATTTTGATAGGATAACTAGTAGTAGATAGCGTTCCTAGCCCTTCAGGGTACACGACTTATATATTTTCATTTCAGTATTCAGGACTAGTAGTGATGTATTGTAATCAGGTATGTATGAACTCAGCTAGTTGTTTCGTCCCCCAAGATATAAATGGGAGATCTTATTAATATATATCTAAGCAGTTATTAAGAAATTGATGTCTATATTATTGCGCTTTATAAAAACCTGCTAAGTAATAAATAATATGCTTACATATGAATAAAATAATCCAACTGTTATAATTACAACTATGTTGACCAACTTTCATTATCGGAACAATGCCACCCCGTAGAAGAGGAACCAGGGCACAGCCCGCAGAATCTGTTAACCAACAAAGGAGTGAACCTGACCCTGTAGTAAATGAGGAAAGTGAAGAAGACCTAGACTATAATGAATATGATGAGGAAGAATATGTAGAAGAAGAGGCTGAGGATACCCATCAGGGAGGGAACCCCATGAATGAATTTATGGAACTGTTAAGTGCAAATCTGAACCAACGGCGTATTCCACCACAGCCACATGCTGCCCAACAGATTGTAGCTACTGCCTTTAGGACCTTCAAATCTCTCAAACCCCCAGAGTTTCTAGGATCGGCCGACCCCGTTGAAGCACGTGCCTGGTTCATAGAAATAGAAAAGTCCTTCGAGATACTAGGTGTTGAGGAACGACACAAGAATATTTTCGCTTCTTACATGCTGAAAGGAAAAGCTAACTACTGGTGGGAGTCCAAACGAAACCTAGAGACTGATGTTGTGATCCCATGGGATAGATTTACCCGACTGTTCTTAGACAAGTATTTCCCTAGGTTTATGGAGACCCAGATGGAGATTAAGTTTCTGGAGTTGAAACATGATAAGATGACTGCAGCAGAATATGAGGCCAAATTTACTGAGTTGTCGAGATTTGTGCCTGAATTTGTGAACACCGAAGAGAAAAAAGCGCAAAGGTTTTAGCTTGGTCTGAAACAGTGGATACAAAATCGAGTGGCAGTGTTAGAGCTGACAGACTATGACACCTTAGTATAGAAAGCCTCGATTGTTGAAGCTGGCAGTGAGCATAGTGTGAAGGAAAAGGAAAATAGGAAGAGGAAGATAGAAAGCCAAGGAATAGGAACCTGGAACAGGAGCCTTCCGAGCAGGTTCGTCAGGGGAGCAGTGTCCCAACCTGCACGAGGCCCCAGATTCAGAAAGGCCCCGAGTGAGAGTGTTGGCCAGGGCGGCGGACAATCTAGGGCCATATTTCATAGCCAACCCCGCGCCCTAATACCATAATGTCAAACCTGTAAGAAGAGACACCTTGGAGTATGTACCCAGACAAGAGCCCCTCTGAGATGTTACCAGTGTGACCAAATCGGACACCTTGCCAACAACTGCACCCGACCCAATGTAACGTTTTTCCAATGTGGGAAGGTAGGGCACATGAGAAAGGATTGCCAAATGTTGAAGCCCCCAGCCTCAGGGATGAGCAAAGCTGCCTCCAACCGACCCCCAGCTACTAGGACCTTCAACATGACTGTTCAGGATGCTGTCCGAAATACCAATGGGATAGCAGGTACCCTTTTGTTAAATTCCGAACATGCAAATGTCCTATTTGATTCTGGAGCAACCAAGTCTTTTATATCTCAAGATTTTGCTAAAAAGTTAAAACTTAATGCCATACCCTTACGTGAGATATTACGAGTGGAAATAGAAAATAAAGAAATAATTCTTGTAAATCAAGTACACCCTAAGTGCAAGTTGAAATTAGAAGGGAAGATCTTCGAGGTTGACCTAATCCCATTCGCGTTAGGAGAATTTGATGTAATCTTAGGTTTGGATTGGTTATCCAGTAACGAAGCGCAAATAGATTATGAATGGAAGAAAGTAAAGATAAGAGTGTAGAATGAAAAAGAAGTAGTGTTTAAAGGTCAACGACAGGACCGTAAATTTCTAACCATGCTACAAGCAAAAAGATTGTTAAGGAAAGGTAATGAGACCTATTTGGCTTATGTGGTAGATACCAAGAAGGAAGTCCCTAATATACAGGACATACCCGTAGTAAACGAATTCGAGGAGGTATTTCTAGAGAACTTACCAGGATTGCCATCTGACCGAGAAATATAGTTCGCTATAGAATTAGCACCAGGAACGTCACCAGTATCCAAGGCCCCATATAGGCTAGCCCCAGTTGAGATGAAGGAACTAGCTTCTCAACTGCAAGAATTATTAGATAATGGAATGATAAGATCCAGTGTGTCGCCATGGGGAGCACCAGTACTGTTCGTAAAGAAAAAGGACGGCAGTATGAGATTATGCATAGACTATCGAGAGCTGAATAAGCTGACTATTAAGAATAGGTACCCTTTCCCAGGATTGATGACCTATTCGACCAACTCAAGGGAGATGTACATTTTTCCAAAATAGATTTGAGAACAGGATATCACCAGTTGAAAATCAAACCGGAAGATATACCGAAGACTGCTTTTCGTACTAGGTATAGACACTATGGGTTCTTAGTTATGTCATTTGGGTTAACCAATGCACCCACAACCTTTATGGATTTGATGAACAGAGTGTTCAAAAAGTACCTGGATATATGTGTGATAGTTTTTATAGACGATATTCTGATCTACTCAAAGACAGAGCAAGAACATGCAGAACATTTGAGGATAGTCTTAGAAATCCCGAGGAATGAGAAATTGTATGCCAAGTTCTCGAAGTGCGAGTTTTGGTTGAGAGAAGTTCAGTTTTTAGGACATGTGGTGAGTAGCAAAGGAGTTTTAGTTAACCCTGCCAAGATAGAGGCCGTATCCAATTGGGAAAGACCAACTACCCCAACAGAGGTTCGGAGTTTTGTGGGTTTAGCAGTATATTATCGAAGATTCGTGCAAGATTTTGCTAAGATAGCCGGTCCACTTACTAGACTTACCCGGAAGACAGAAAAGTTTGTATGGACAGAGAAAAGTAAGGAAAGTTTTCAAGAACTGAAAAGGAGGCTGATGTCAGCACCAGTGCTCGCTCTTCCCGATGGAAAGGGGGAGTTTGTGATATACAGCGACGCATCGCTTAAAGGATTAGGATGTGTACTGATGCAGCACGACAAAGTTATAGCGTATGCCTCTCGGTAATTGAAGCAATATGAGAGCAGATACCCTATGCATGATCTAGAATTAGTAGCCATAGTGTTTTCCCTGAAAATTTGGAGACACTACCTATTCGGTGAGAAATGCGAGATCTACACTGACCATAAAAGCCTCAAATATATTTTCACTCAGAAGGAACTGAACATGAGACAGAGGAGGTGGTTAGAGTTGATAAAAGACTACGACTGTGAAATTTTGTATCACCCGGGTAAAGCCAATGTGGTGGCTGACGCCCTTAGTAGGAAGGAAAGACTCAAGATGATAATGACATCAGAGGAGTTAATTAAAGAATTTGAGAAGATGGAAATTGACGTGAGGACGACCGGTAAGGGAACGGAAGGATTATTTGAGATTAAGCTAGTGTCGGAGCTGACTAAAAAGATACGAGTATATCAGGAAAAGAAGATGAGTGAGGAAAGAGGAACCTTGACCGATGAAGAAATGAGATGCGAGAAGGATGAGAAAGGGATCATGAGGTATGCGTCCTGAATTTGGATTCCAAATGTGCAAGAGTTAAAGGATGAGCTGCTGTATGAAGGGCACATCTCTAGATATTCAATCCACCCAGGAAGTAAAAAAATGTACCGTGACCTTAAGGAATATTATTGGTGGCCTAACATGAAGAGAGAAGTAGCAGAGTGGGTCAGCAAGTGCTTGACATGCCAGAGAGTGAAGGCTGAACATCAGCGACCTTGTGGACTATTACGGCCCCTAGAAATTCCGGAATGGAAATGGGAGCATATAGCCATGGATTTTATGACAGGCTTACCAAGAACAAAGACCAATCACGATGCCATATGGGTTATCATAGATAGACTGACCAAGTCCGCACACTTTCTACCAATCAACGAAAGATACACCGTAGACAAGTTGGTGGATATTTACTTGAAGGAAATTGTAGTAAGACACGACGTTCCTGTAGCCATAGTGTCAGATAGATACCCAAGTTTTAATTCCCGATTTTGGAGAAGCTTCCAGGAATACGTAGGCACCAAACTAAACATGAGTACCGCTTACCACCCCCAGACTGATGGACAAAGCGAAAGGACTATTCAGACCCTAGAAGATATGTTACGAGTATGTGCCATTGATTTCAAAGGAAATTGGGATGACCACTTACCCCTGATTGAATTTGCTTACAACAATAGCTATCACGCTAGCATAGGAATGCCCCCGTATGAAGCTCTTTACAGAAGGAGATGTCGCTCTCCCCTGTGTTGGGACGAAGTTGGAGAACACAAGATATTAGGACCAGAGTTAGTCTAGTAGACCAGAGAAATAGTAGGACTCATTAGGAAAAGACTGGTAGCAGCCCAGGACAGATAAAAGAAGTATGCCGACCAGACCATGAAGGATAGGGAATATAAAGAAGGAGATTCGGTGTTATTGAAGGTATCACTGTGGAAATAAGTGATGAGATTTGGAAAGAAAGGGAAGCTGAGTCCCAGATTCATAGGACCCTTTGAAATTTTGAGGAGAATAGGACCTCTAGCTTACGAGCTCGCCTTGCCTCCTAATTTGCAACAAGTACACAACGTGTTCCATGTGTCCATGTTAAGGAAGTACCATGCAGATGCACGGCATGTAATAGAATACGAGCAGGTAGATTTACAACCAGACTTGACCTACATCGAGCAGCCAGTAAGGATAATGGACCATAAAGAAAAAGTGCTGAGGAACAAGACTGTGAAACTGGTTAGGATCTTATGGAGAAATCAAAATGTTGAGGAATCAATTTGGGAACTTGAAGACGCAATGAGGAATATATACCCCCACTTATTTTCTAATTGATTCCGGGATGGAATCCTTGTTAGAGGGGAAGACTGTAATAACTCGAATTTTTGAGACCTTGTAAAATGTTTAATGAATAGTAACCCTGACAGACGGGAAAAACTTTTGAACCCACACTATGTAGTGCATGAGAAAAGGAGTTTCGGAGTTGATATTACGATTATACGTACCAAATGAGTGTATGTAAATGCTATTAGTTTTCGAAGAAAACGAACTTTGAAAAATGACCGTATTTACGACTCATCGAGGATTACGGGAATCATGATATAATTACGAGATTAAAACCCTACGGATTTATATTCAAGTATGATAACTAAAAATATAAGGAATAAATACAAAAGGAATTACGTCGCGAACCATTTACGAGTAGTATTGCGAAAACGTTTAAGCAACCGAGCGAACGCGTAAACGATTAAATAAACATAACGCACTAACTAAAGCATGGTAAGGAAGTAACCATGGTTACTTCATCAAATAGTGAGCTAACCATAGGATGATCAAGCTAGCTAGAAAAATAGTGTGCTAAGGAAGCTAACACATGTAGTTAGCTTGTAACCTAGCAAGCTACTTAGATTTTGTCCCCAAGATTTGCAACAAGAATAAACCTAGGATTCAACCTAGAAGAATAAAAATCAAGGAAAGATATCACACCCCATTTCTTAGAAGAAACCTAGAGAAGCAACCAAGAGAAGCAAGTATAAATACCCCCCTTCACCATGCTTCCATTCGGCCCTTGAAGAAAAAAAGGAGGAATTCAATTTCAAAACTCAAAATTTAGCCATGGTAAAATCATCCCATTAATTCTCAAGCTTCCTAGAAATTAAACTAAGGTAACAAAATTCTTTCATCTCTTTTTATCAAGGTTTGATGGGTGAAATAAAATCAAGAAAGTCACTAGTGAATAGTATGAATAGTAACCTCTCTTTGGTTTCTTGATTTCAATGGTGGTTTTAGGTTCTAAAAATCATACCAAGCACTTCCAAGCCTCCACCATCCTCAAGAACACATCTCAAGCTTTCAAGAAAGGTAAAAATCTTTGGCCCAACTTTATTTAAGATTCATTTTTAAGATCCATTTAGTATGTGCTAGTAAACCTAGTTCAATGAGTGGTATTGACGAAATCTTGATGTTTAAGATAAGTAGATTTAAGGTTGGTTGTTGTTACCTCAAGAACATGATGTTATTGAGAGGAGTTTGTGTGTTGATGATGAAATGATGATTTTTGGTGGTTGTTTTAAGAGTTAGGGCGTAAACGAAACCCCGATCATAAACGTAACTCCGTTAAAACCAACGAATCGTAACTTTAAGTTTCTGCAGAAAGTCCCGAAGTTTTAAACTGTATTTTATTAAAAAATAATCCTTTTTTTAGAATAGACAATGTTATAAGGATCGTTTAGGTGCTTGAATCACTTGATTCCGATTTACGGATCAAAAGTTATGGCCATTTTACTAAAAGTGATTTACGCGACAAAAACTGCTACAAATTACGAACTTTGAAAATATAAAGGATCAACCTAAATGTGTTCATAAATAATGAAATTTTTACAGAGAGTAACATATTGAGTTTCCTAACTTCCATAAAATCTTCAATTAAAAATAATGATTTCTCAATTTTATAAAAATATCGGAGCCGAGACCGCGCGAGTAAAAACCGTAAGAATCCATAAGCGGAGCCGACGACGATAATAAGAATGAACCTAAGATACTTAGAAAAATGAAGCGACCATAATGTGACTAATGACTTAAAGGAATATAGATTATTAATTATGTAGACACAAACTAGTTGAGGAATCTTATTTTAAATAGAGAGTAAACTCATTCGAGGTTTAATTTTTTATCGACTATTATTTAATTATTTATTATTCTTAAAGGGTTTATTATTGATTTAAAAATCATAGATCCTGACTTAAAATATACTTTCTAATTTCAGAATATCATTCGAATAATTTCAGATCGTCGGTGAATATTATCCCGACTTATTTAATATTTTGAATATAGTTTCAAGGAGAAACTTTTCCCCCTTATTTAATTATATGTTGACAACGGTCAACTCACATCCTTAGTACTTCCTCTGAAAATCTCGGAAGTACATATATACATATATACACTTATATCTTAGTGAGATAAGCTGTTCTATCAACAAGCATAACGCTTGGGGAACTTCGATGTGGTTCCAGTTCTCGAGATATGATAGAATTCTTTAAAAAAAAAGGATAAGGGAGGGGTAGACTCTGGTACTATGTGTGCTAGATGGACTACCAAAGGTACCGCAGGCGAAGGTACTCAGTATACTCAGGAACTTGTGAAGTATGTATATACCCAAAAATGGGACACGTAGCCCGAATGTGGCAAGGGTGATAATTAGGATACGAAGGTGTCATCCTTCTACTAGTAGAAAAGGTTAATATTATCGTATTACGACTGATCATCGTATACGGTGGCTCCAACGAGTGTCCTAATTCTTCCAATTGGAATTGAGATGCAATACCGTAGGTGCTGGGATTACTATTAAGGTATTCGCAGGATATTAAATTCCCTTAAAGAATTGTTTTCATAAGAATGTGTGTATCACCAAGGAAAACTATTTTCGAATAAAACATAATTATCATATATGATGTTATCATACAATCATTTTCATATTGTACATTATTATGTTGGGCATTATAGCTCACACTTGTTTTCTTAAATTGACACAACACAACAGTGAATCAAGATGTCTGCCATGAGAACCACAGCCAGTAAACGGGTAGGAAATGGCCAGCTGTTCCGTAGATTGTTTGGTGTTGTACCACAGGTAGTCCGAATAAGCTGGATTAGTTTTCAGTTGTTTTTAGTTCGGCTTATTTATAAGTATGACCTATGTAAGATAATAAACAAGAAATGTATATTTGGCTGGAGGACTAGCTTTACTTAAAGGTTACTCTTGGTAAGACTAAATTACTTTTGGGTTGTAATAATTATCACTTGATGGTTGAAAGTACTCTAGATATGATGGTTCATTTCCAAGATAATAACCTGTAAGTTTGTGTGTGTGATAAGTGTGGGGTCGTGAAGCGTGAGTATTTATATATTATAGTGTGAGTTGTGTGGTTGTAAGAGTTTAGATGGCGTTGCCTCCGAGACTCCTGACCTCGAGTTTTGGGGCGCCACAGAGGTTATGCATATTGTTGGAGAAGCCCCGAAGAGGGCCAGGACAGGAGTAACAATGGCTTTTGATGATTCTGACCTAGAGGGTGTGAAGTTTCCTCATGACCATTCGTTGGTCATAACACCTATAATAGGAAACAACCCGGTTAAGAAGGTCCTTGTGGATAATGGTGGTTCAGTGGATATCTTGCTCCATGACACCTTTTTAAGGATGGGATATAATGACTCCCATTTGACCCCAACCGACATGCCGATATATGGATTTACGGGAGTGGAGTGCCCCGTGGAAGGGATAATCAAGTTACCAGCAACCATAGGATTGGAACCAAGGCAAGCAACACAGATGTTGGACTTTGTGGTAGTAAAGGCTAGTTCAACTTACAATGCTATCATGGGGAGAACAGGGATACATGCTTTCAAGGCAGTCCCTTCTTCCTACCATTCAGTTATGAAGTTTTCCACCCGGAATGGGATTGGAGAAGAGAAAGGAGATCAAAAAATGGCTAGAAGTTGTTATGTAGCCTCTTTGAGGGCAGATGAAGTTGGGGGGGCAAATTCTGCCTATTGAAAATCTGGATATTCGAGAGAATGATGAGAAAAGAGGGAATCCAGCTGAAGACTTGGTTTCGATTTCTTTAGCTCTTGAGGATCCTGAGAAAGTTACTTTTGTTGGAGCCACACTAAAGGAGCCCCTTAGAGGGAAGTTAGTGAAATTTTTGCAAGAAAATAGTGATGTGTTTGCATGGTCGGCAGCTGATATGCCAGGCATAGACCCGGAACTAATTACTCACAAGCTGAATGTGGATCCCAGTCGGAAGACGGTGAAGCAAAAAAAAAGAAGTTTTGCCCCAGAGAGGCAAGATGCTATAAAATAGGAAGTAGAGAAGCTCTTAGAGGCTGGTTTCATTGAGGAGATACAATTTCCAGAATGGTTAGCAAACCCTGTAATGGTGAAGAAGGCCAATGGAAAATGGAGGATGTGTGTGGACTTCACTGATCTGAATGACGCATTCCTTAAGGACTGTTTCCCGTTGCCAATGATAAATACTTTGATAGATTCCACTGCTGGACATGAGATGCTGAGCTTCATGGATAGATTTAGTGGATACAATCAGATCAAGATGCACAAGAAAGATATCCCAAAGGTATCATTCATCACTGACTTTGGTGTTTATTGTTATCTTGTTATGATATTTGGTCTCAAGAATGCAGGAGCCACCTATCAAAGGTTGGTAATTTGTTTTTTTAAGGATCTTATTGGCAAGACCATGGAAGTTTATGTTGATGACATGTTAGTCAAAAGTCTAGTGAAGACTGACCATATAACCCATTTAAGGGAAGCTTTCGAGGTCCTGAGATACCACAAGATGATGTTAAATCCTACAAAGTGTGCTTTTGGAGTAGGATCTGGAAAGTTTTTGGGATTGATGGTCTCCAAGAGAGGAATCGAGGCCAATCCTGATAAAATAAGGGCAATCCTGGATATGGAGCCCCCAAAAACCATCAAAGATGTTCAAAAGCTCACTGGAAGGGTTGCTGCATTGGGACGATTCATCTCAAAGTCTGGAGACAAGTGTTTGTCGTTCTTCAAGTCTTTAAAGAAAGTTAAGGATTTTGTATGGAGTGAAGAAAGCCAGAAGGCATTCGAAGAATTAAAGAAATATATGGCTCAGGTTGGCCAGCTTCGAATGAAGTTTAATACTTATACTTGGCCGTTTCAGAAAGTGACTTGAGCACTGTATTGGTTAAGGAGGAACTAAAAATCCAGAAACTCGTGTACTATGTCAGTAAAATTCTGCATGGAGCTGAGTTGAATTATTCAACTATTGAGAAGTTTGCTTTAGCCTTGGTAATGGCATCAAGAAATTTACGTCCTTACTTCCAGGCTCATAAGATTGAGGTGCTAACAAATCAACCCCTGAGAAATATCATTCATAGTCCCAAGGCTAGTGGGAGGTTGATCAAGTGGGCAATAGAGCTGGGAGAATTCGATATCAAGTATAAGCCACGAATGGCAATAAAAGCCCAAGCATTGGCTGACTTCGTGGTGGAATGTACCATACCCAACGAAGAAGTCGGGGGGAGGAGGATACTATACCTCAAGACAAGGAAGTTGATAAGGCGAACAAGGAACATGATGATAAGGAGAAAAAATATTGGATTCTCTATTTTGATGGAGCATCAAAAACAAATTCAAGTGGAGCAGGTTTGGTTTTACAAAGCCCTGATGGGTTCTTGATTGAGTATTCCATGAAGTTAGACTTCCCGACCACAAACAATGAGGCAGAATATGAAGCTCTGATAGCTGGCCTCGTCCTAGCAGGGACACTGAGAATCAAGAACTTGAAGGTCTGTGGAGACTCGAAGTTGGTTATATCCCACGTGAAGGGATAGTTTGAGGCAAGGGAAGATACGATGGCTAAATATGTCCGCCTAGTAAGGGCTGTGATGACCCAATTCGATGAATGCCATGTTGAGCACATTCCAAGGGAGGAAAACGCTAAGGCAGATGCCTTATCAAAGTTTGCTTCATCCGAGATAGAGGAAAGTTCAGGAAGTGTATACTTCCGTGTTCTGAAGACACGGAGCATTGATGTTAAGCTTGTAGCTCGTATAGGTCTGGGGATGTCATGGATAGATCCCATTAAGTCTTATATTCAAACCGGTTGGTTGCCTAATAATGCTCCTGAAGCACGAAAGTTGGCTGTTCGAGAATTAAGATACTACTTGATAGATGGAATTTTGTATAAAAGATCTTATGGAGTTCCTTACCTAAGATATCTCAGGCCCGATGAGGCACACTTGGCTCTTGAAGAAGTGCATGAAGGTATCTGTGGGCAACACTTGGGGGGCAGGATCCTAGCTCATAAGATAACCCGTCTAGGCTTCTATTGGCCAAAAATGATGGCTGATGCCAAAGAATATGTGAAAAAGTGTGACCGCTATCAGAAGCATGCACCTGTCGTTAGACAACCCCAGAGATGCTGACCTCCATCAACTCGCCCATCCCCTTTGCTATGTGGGGAATGGATATACTGGGGCCTTTCCCCATGGCCACGGTATAAAGGAAGTTCCTGATTGTAGCCATTGATTATTTTACTAAGTGGATTGAAGTCAAGACTTTGGCCAAAATCACAACTAAGCAGGTTGCACAATTCCTGTGGGAGAATATCATGTGCCGGTATGGAATTCCTCGCATCCTAGTCACTAACAACGGAACACAATTCAACAATGAGGAATTCAAGAAGTATTGTGAGGAGAATGAAATTGAGTTACGATTCACCTCTGTGGCTCACCCGCAAGCCAATGGGCAAGCGGAAGTGGCTAATCGAATAATTCTGGATGGACTAAAGAAGAGGATCGAGAAGTCGAGGAATAACTGGGTGGATGAAATACTCCCAATACTATGGGCCTATAGGACTACTTGTAGAGTCACAACTGGAGCAACTCCCTTCATGTTGGCATATGAGGTAGAAGCAATTGTTCCTATAGAGATATCACATTCCTCCCCCAGGATTCAAGCTTTCAATGTTGAGGAAAATGAGGAAGGGCAAAGGTTAGCCCTGGATCTAATTGATGAAGTGCGAGATGATGCACATGCGAAGATAGTGGAATATCATAAAAAAGCTTCATTCTACTACAACCTAAGGGTTAAAAACAAGTTCTTCAAACAGGGTGACTTAGTCTTAAGGAAGGTGGAAGCTTCTGGTGTAGGGTAGAAAGGGAAGCTTGCCCCAAATTGGGAAGGGCCGTACAAGGTCAAGAGTGTTCAAGGTAGAGGAACCTACAAGCTTGAAACTATGGATGGTTTTGAAGTCCCGAGAACTTGGCATGCATAAATATGAAGATTTACTATGTCTGAAATGGTTGAGCACGATTGTCACTTGTCAAGATGACAAGTAGGTTGAAAAGCACCTTGAAGCTTTGCTTGCTTAGGATTTACATATTTTAGTTTTGTTTTGAGGTTTATTAAGGCTGGTGTAAGGGTTGAATCCTAAAAATTTATGAAATTCAGAAAGTTTTCAAAATATGTTTTGAATTTCAGTAACGAAACAAGTAAACTAAGTGCATGAGATGAAAACATAAAGTTCGATAAATAAAACAAGTTCAAATAAATAATACAAAGCCTGATAAATAAAGTCTCGAAGACAAGATAAAATACATAAGCCACGCAGGGCTGGAAAAGCTCTAAAGAGCAGATGTGCCCTCGGCATCCACATCATCATCTCCTCCGCTCTCGCTGGAAGTCTCTGTCGTCTCGGAGGAGGAAGAGCTATCATCCTCAGTAGGCCTCGAAGACGACTCGGGAGGAGGAAGAAGCGGGTCCTGAGGGATATGATCCGAGACAACCACTCGAGTACGAAACCTCTGCAGTAAAGCCTTGTCATCAAGACATACATAGTCCGCCGAGTTAATATCAGGACAGGCCTCGTTCACGGTCCCAAGGGTCATGTCCCAGCCAGTCCTAAAAAACCCAGGGAAGACTAAATCGTCTCTCACCCTCATGGACTGGGTAAACTCCTCCAAGTACAGATAGTTGTCAATCGCCTTATCTTTCTCCGCCCTTAGCACCACCAGCTCAGCGTTGGACTCTCCGAGCTCTTCCTTCTTACGCTTCAGCTTCCGCTCCAAAGCGGCGTACTTCTTCTGCTGCCTCCTGAGGGCATTATCAGCTTTGTTAGAGGCCCTCTTCCATGATTCAGCTTTCCTCACAGCGCCTTGGAAGTAGGCGCTAGATTGAAACTAAACAATAAACAAAAGTGTAAGGCAAGTGAATACTATAAATAAGAAAGAAAAATTTCAAGAAATAAACATACCGAGGCTAAGGACTGAGCTCCCGTGAGCTTTATCCTCTCCAAGTCAGGAGTAGCCACCACATCGGTGAAGTCTTTGGGAGTTACGCCATGGTAAGACCAATCTCAGGCGTGCTTCGTGGATCCAACCACGGTATCCCCTCGGCGGAATCCCCAGAGAGGCTGAAAGGCCCCCGTAGCAGCAGAGACATGAGCAGCAGTAGTGATAGGGGCACTATGGCCCTCACTCATTCAGCCGGAACCTCCACCATGGGCTCCTTATGCTTCCATAGGAAGCTAGGCTCCGTAGCCTTTCCTCGAGTATCCAGGCCCGCAAGGCGAGCCTTCTTCATCCTGGAAGTCTCCTCAATGAGAGGCACATTATCCTCGTTGATCTCCTTAGCAGCTGTAAAATAAGAGAAAAAAAATAAGTGGTGTCAATAATGCATGAAATAAAATAAAAATGAGAAGAGAAGAAAGATACCCTTTTGAGAAACAGATGACAGCCCCACGTGGATGAGGGAGAACTCCTCTAAAAGAGTCGAGCTGATAGTGGCACCATCATGCCAAGTAAGCTCATCATAAATGATAGTTTCCTCGGGGGTTAAGTGAATGGATTTGAGGCTACCATCACTAACCTTCCCGAAGGAAGATCTGAAGAGGGTGCCCCAGTCACCATTCTCCCACCTTAACCCGAAAAAACTATTCCTCCAATTTTGGTTATTGTTGGGAATGGAGGCGCTGTTAAAAATGTGCTTACACTTGGGCCTTTGTTTAACGTAGACCCAACCACAATTACCAGAAGAACTGTTGTAACATTGAAAAACCTTACTAAAAATAGCTACAGATAAGGAAAAACCTCACCGAAGACAACAAACCATGAAATATAAAATATTCCTCCAGGCGTTTGGAGGAAGCTGACAGGGGTTTATTTGCAAATCAGCTAGGAGGTGAGGAATAAAGGGGTGAAAAGGAAACCTAAGCCCAGCATCAAGGGCATCTGTGTAAACAAAAAGAGTATCGGGTTTCCAGTGGCAGGTACGGTCGCCACCAGAAACCGGAACTAGCCTAAGGGGAGGACGAACATTGTAACGTGCATTTAACTTATCATAATCTATATTGTGCCATGTATTGCAATGATTAAAAGAGTCAAGATGTGCAGTGGAAGGATATTCGCACCCAAGTATTAATCATATCTATCAAAGACATGTAAAAAGAGCGGATTTCGACATCTCTTCCTCATTTTGAAGTCGAGGCAATCTTAGCCGCTCTCTCAGCACCTTTGTCTGCCATTAATGGAGGATGAAGAAAACCTTGAAACCTTGGATGGAAGGAAGGAGGCCGGAAAAGGCTTGGAAACGGTCGGAAAACTCTTGGAGAAAGAAGAATGTTGAGAGTGTTGAGAGAAGAGGAAGGTATTTGAGAAATGAGTGAAGTGGGAAGTGTGAGGAGGTCACACCCCCCCTCCACTCTTATATAGGCAAAAGAAGGGCAAATTGGGCCTAAAAAGCCCATTCAGGCCCAAAAATGGAGAATTCTGAAAGTTTCTATAAGATTTTGGAAAAATCCAAGAAAATCCTAGAAACAGATAGAAGATTCTAGAAAAATCTAGAGTTTGGGCTTAAAAAGAAGGCCCAACACAAATTTTATTGGGCCTGTAAGTAACTCAAGCCTAGATAAGGGCCCATGACAGAAGATACCAATTTTTTGAATACAACAAGCCCACATACTGGGCCCAAGTTCATATACTCAACTCAAGCTTAGTGGATGGCCCAGAGGGAAGGAAAGCCCAATTATTTGAAAAGCCCAGCAAAAGGGGCAAGATAGAAAATAAGGAAACAAGCCTCATTGGGCCTTGAAATAATAAAATGGCCCAATAGGGGATAAGCCCAGAAAAGGGCCTAGTTAAATTAAAAAATGGGCACAAGATAAAAAGCTCAGGAAGATAGGGACAAAAAATTGATTTTCTGACCTAATTCGACCAGGATTAATGTTATGTTCTTGGTCGAATGATCTAGGTCGAAATGACCTTCGACCAGGGCAAAAAGGAGGGCATAATTCGGTCAAAACATACATCCTGACCAAAATTCCTCCTCGAGAACAAAAGAAAAATATTTAAAATTCCTGTTCCATTCGACCAGAATCTCAGAATAATTCATGATCGAAATCTTTGAGGTCGCAAAGCTTCGACTGGGGCAAATTGAGGGTTTAATTCGGTCAAAAGAAAGTTCCTGCTCGAAAAAAAAATAAAAAAATAAAAAAGGGAGAAAATCCAGGCCGAAATTCGACCAGGATTCATGCTCGAAACCTTCCTCCTCGAAACCCTGTCGACCAGGGCAGACATATGGTTAATTCGACCAGGATCCTAGTAGAACAGGATTCCTGGTCGAACCAGGTATTAAAAAAAGAAAGAGAAAAAGAAAAAAGAGAAAATAAGAAAAAATGAGGGAAGAAAAATCCTTAAAAAATAAGAAAGTCAAGGAAATTCCTTAAGATATTTTCTGAAAATGTAAATATTTTCAGAAAATAAGGAATAAATCAGAAAATTAAGGATAAATCCCAGAATTAAGGGAAAAATCCAGAAAATTAAGGATAAATCCCAGAATTAAGGGAATAATCCAGAAACTTAAGAATAAATCCCAGAATTAAGGGAAAAATCCAGAAAATTACGGATAAATCCCAAATTAAGGGAAAAATCCAGAAAATTAAGGATAAATCCCAGAATTAAGGGAAAATTCAGAAAATTAAGGATAAATCCCAGAATTAAGGGAAAAATCCAGAAAATTAAGGATAAATCCCAGAATTAAGGGAAAAATCCAGAAAATTAAGGATAAATCCCAGAGTTAAGGAAAAAATCCAGAAAATTAAGGAAAAATCCCAAACTTCAGGGAAAATTCCTGGAAATGAAGATAATTCCTGAATAATAGGGATAAAAGCAAATCATTGTAAATGTGTAGGTCGCTCCACACTTTACGCAAAAACGATACCATGTAAGGAAACAAATGAACTTAATTTCTGCGAAACCTAGTCACTGTTTCCCAAAAGTTGGGGGGCAAATGATAGGGAATAAATAAATCATGATTATGTAATTAATATTGCATTAATTACACACGACTTGGGCACGAAGCTCAATAAGAAGATGTATGACATTCAGACCAAAAAAGGTTAACACATTGATCAGGCCTGATGGACCAGATCAGGCCTGATGGAACAAAGAAGGCCCATAACCCTGAATATTTAATTAATTTCATAATTAATTAAGTAAGGGAGAAAACAGATGTCAATATGAGTCCTAACAGGGACATGAATCCTTGTAGATCAGCCCTCAAGGGGTCTAATTGAATAAGGAATCAACTTCCTACTTCCTAGGACTCCAAAGTCCATTCTGATTCTGAGACTTGCCCACCAAGTTTCCTAACCCTAGTCCAATTCAAGGACTCTCAACATCTATATAAGGGGCCTCACCCCACAAATCAGAACTACATTTTTTGACTTGATCCTTTGCAATCAGCAAGGTACGTAGGCATCTTGTTAAGGCTGATCAAGTCACGAAACACAAGAGCAGTCAAATCGAGCCTCAAAGCTCACGTTCCTTAGTAATAGATACAACAATTATTATATCTTACTTTTTGATCCATAACAATCTTGGTAGGTGAGAGACTTTATCATTATCCGTAAGCATCACATCACCATTTTGAGTCAAAAGAAATCCATAATTTCTCCCAGACTCATGGTGAATCCTACTAGATCTACGAATAACCTGTGTTTCTTAGAAAAGATTACTTTCAACATTTGATGTACATACTGATCTTATTCCAACTCTAGTTCAATATTATCATATGGTTCTCGATCTTCATCGAGATGTATTATCCTCCCACTGATTTTCTTAGAAAGTAGTTATCCCTCAAGAAATACAGCGGCCCGAGCAACAAACACTTTATTCTCGGAAGGATTATAAAAAATATACCCTAGTCTCACATAGGTTTCCCACATAATAGCATTTATCTAATTTTGGTCCAAGCTTGTCAGAGGCTAAACGTTTTACAAACACTTCACGTCCCCAAATTTTAAAAATGACATGCTATGACGTTCATCAATCTATATCTCATATGAAGTATTTTGAACCGCTTAGTTGGAACTTGGTTAAGTGTATATGAAGACGTTTCTAGAGCATAACCCCAGAAACTAAATGGAAGATCCGTGTGACTCATCATCGATCGTACTATGTCCAACAAGGTATGATTTCTCCTCTCAGAATCTCTATTCCATTGAGGTGTTCCAGAAGGAGTAAGTTATGATACATTATCACACTTCTTCAAGAAACTCTTGAAATTGAGGCTTAAGTATTCTCCTCCACGATCTGATCGTAGAACTTTTATACTTTCCTCTATTTTCTTTTCTACTTCAACCTTATATTCTTTGAACATTTCAAAAGAATCAGGTTTGTTCTTCATAAGATATACATTTCCTTACCTACTGAAGTCAACAGTAAATGTTATGAAGTAGTAAAATCCACCCCTTGCCATCATACACATTCGACCACATACATCATTATGTATAAGTCCTAATCGTGCGGTGGCCCTTTCACCTGATCAGGTAAACAAAGTTTTAGTCATTTTGCCAATGAGATAAAGTTTGCATCTTCCATATGATTTAAAATCAAACTTATCCAAGTATCCATCTATATGTAACTCAGAATTGCATTTCTCATTAATATGGCTTAACGACAATGCTAGAGGTAATGTTTGATTTGAGTCATCTTAGAACATATAAATTGTAAACTAATTGTGCAACATTATAAGCCTTATCATTAAAATAGAATAAACAACTATTTTTTATTTAATTAAAATGAAAACCTTTCTTGTTCTGACAAGAAATTGATTTAATGTATCCGCGAAAGGCAAGCACGTAATAACAATTTATCAAGTTCTCAATATTGCCTTATGGGAAAAATTAGGTATCGAGTTCCTTCAACTAGAGCAACAACTTTTGCTCCAATTCTAACCCGATATCTGAAGCTTGACCATTGATAGTCTTCTTCTTTAGATCTTCCAAACAAGCTCGACAATTTAACTTCCAATCATCCAGTTATTTCCACATAAATGACAACCATCTCCTTTAGCAACACCGCTATCAGGCTTCAAAAGCCCTTTGGGATTGGACTTTGGTTTGGCACCAAATAAGATCAAATCTTCACCTTGCCTGTCCACTTTTCTTTCCCATTTGCATTCCATGTGTACATCATCAATATGGACATAATTCATGCCTTTACCGTGTTATTTCAGTAGTTCTAAACATGCCTAACAACTCAGTGAGTGTTTTGTCTATCTCATTCCTCTTATTCTTAATAAACTAAGAATAGAAGTTATTCAAAGTGTTTGATCAAATCAGAGTCTCTAGACTATTCTTAAAACTCAAAATATCAATGTACATATACCTATCATCTTTAGAATATGTGATCCAACCAGATATCATTCTCCAAATAATGCAAAAGTATGGTACCTTATTATTATTAAATCTTTACGACGAGCCTATCCTTCAAACATCCTTTGAAGGTGCTCAATCATATCATAAGCATCATTATGCTCTTGTTGCATCTAAAGCTCAGCACTCATAATTACAAGCATGAGACATGAAACATCAGTTGCATAATCAATTTGCTTCTGGTAAGCATTTTGTTCAGCACATGTTTCATTCTCATCTAGAAAAAATAAGGGAGGGGTTTGAGTGACATCGTTGAACCTGAGGATAATCCTCAAGTTCCCATGTCAATTAAGGAAATTATTTCATGTCAGCTTGTCCTTCTCAAGGACTATTACATAGAGAAGTTATTTGTCATTTGATATCTATAATATTAATGTGCATAAAATGACTTAGTTTACAGATGATCATTAAATTGTGTTCAAGTGATTATTCATATATATATATTCAATATATATCTCCCACTATTTTTATCAAATCAATAGCCCTAACTATTAATTCGGAAAGAATATCTTCTATATCCTTTCTAGTGAGCCAAGATCCATATTTCACTATGCGTTAGGTCAACTTTGGCTTTTCTCCTAAAACATGATTATTTAGGTAGACAACATTTGTCAATTATATCAACTATATAACTCTTGGATAGCTTGGTGGAACAACATTTGTTCATATTTATCTAATAAATCTCGTCAAACTCTATGCCTCTAAGTTCACAATCCAATTGTGGTAACTTAGTTAAGTCAAACCCAATAGTCAAAAAGTATCAATATACTTCAACACAACTCTCACGATAGATGGGAGTACTTCGCTTTGGCGAACCCACTCCTTGTCGATCTAGGGGTTAACGTATTGGACTCATTGGAAGACATCTGATCAACTTATTATTAACTTTAGGGTTTTGTTAATTTTAAAACGATCATGATCCCATCATAAAGAGATTCCCAATTTTTCCTTGAATAAAATACTTCAAATCAATATTCGTCAATGGTTTGATTTCCAGGTAGTGAGGGAGTCACAATGGTCTCGTTTAAAACCCACAACCTTACAAGTTCAATAAACTCGCTTTTGACAAAATCATCCCATGTCAGAAACAAAGAAAATTTGTATTTTATTCCGTGTTTCATAAACACGAGAATCTCATAATCGTTTGTTCATTTTAAAATCTCGAGTCGTTACAAATTTTATCGTGTTTAGCAAGCATGGCATGAGTGTCGTATCTAATACATACATCCTAAATCTAATTAAGCATGTGTCTTTATAAACTACTCTGCACATACATTCATCATATGCGCATATACATGTAAAGTGCAATAAATAAACGTGGTTGGTTATGGCTGTTAGTGTTTGTGCCCTAGAGACAACACTATGATGTTTTAGTTTAAGACATTAGGATTATTAATGTTTATGTTCTATCGATTATTCTATTTATAATTTATTAATTCTTAATTTACTGAGATATAAATGTTAGATTAATAAATGTCCTTGGCATATGATATGCAATTCTATATACATCCTTAATCTAATTAAGCATGCGTCTTTATAAACTACTCTGCACATACATTCATTATATGCGCATATACATGTAAAGTGCAATAATAAACGTGGTTGGTTATGGCTGTTAGTGTTTGTGCCCTAGAGACAACACTATGATGTTTTAGTTTAAGACATTAGGATTATTAATATTTATGTTTTATCGATTATTCTATTTATAATTTATTAATTCTTAATTTACTGCGATATAAATGTTAGATTAATAAATGTCCTTGGAATATGATATGCAATTCTATATCTCTAAGTACGTGACTTAGAAATGAGATTATGAGAATAGTATCAATATTCCTAAAGGTCCCTAGTCGAGTATTATTATTAAGGGACAATAATAATGCATTAAGACTGGTGTGTTTGTTGACTGATGATCACATCTCATTGATCATAGGTATAGTGATACTAAAGTCAAAAACACAGGCAGATGTATATGTAAATGGTGTTGGACAGACCCAATGTGATATTCTACATGTCTGTTGTGTCATAAGCAATTCTCACAGTGATAATGATGTAATGGTCCTTAGACCTGAAGTTGTTAGGAATATGTGTATTAGTTTGATGATAAGTTAAACAAAACACTTAAGTAGAAATCTAGTGTTTGTAGCCTCAACGGATAAGACCATCTTGGCTATCCGTTGAAGGAGTAGCTTTACTTAGCAATAAGTTTAGTATTGTAGCACATTTCATTCTCTGGATTCAAGTTGTAATTCTTAGATGTTGTAGGAAATTATCAGTCATGTTGACTACTAATGGATATACAAATAGGAGGGCTAATTGTAAATATTTCATGCCTTGTAATTTTGTATAAGTGAAGAAGTATCAACGGATATTGAAGACCTTCAACGGATAAGAAACAAAGCTTCAACGGATGTCTCTAATGCTTCAACAGATAATATCCATCAACGGATAAGTGCTTCAACGGATAAAGACTTCAACTGATAATGCATCAACGGATAAAGCTTCAACGGATAAAGCCTCAACGGATAAGGCATCAACGGATGAAAGCTTCAACGGATGCTTAGTTCATTAGCAGTTGATAGTGACAATTCACAAGTTGACAGAGGCACATGGGTTGACAAAGACAAACTGGAATGTGGAAGCCTCTAGGAGGAATCAAGAAGATGCAGCATTTCCATTCTGATGCAAACAAGGAAGTATTCAAAAATTTACAGATTATCCTAGATTGCATTGGATAGAGAAATGAAGAAGAAACATGTGAAGAATCTTTTTAATTGTATTTTACAGTTTTGTCTTCACTTGTAAACTTGGTGATATATAAACCAAGTAGCAGCTAGTAATTAGATAAGAATTTTCTTGAGCTGTTTAGAAATATCCAGAGAGAAAATCATCTAGTTTGTACTAGGAAGCAGCTGTGATTTAATTCTTTGAATCACAGATTTTCTGAAATAACACATCTCTGGTGGAACAACAAATCCACCAGAAAAGTTTTTAAGTTCTTTGTGTTCTTTACATTTGTGTTTGAATATATATCTGTCTGTATCAGCTTCAAGCAATTCACACACATTTGTTCACTTAAACACTTAGCCTTAGAAACTACTCAAAACTTGAAAAAGTTTTGAGATTTACATTCAACCCCCCTTCTGTAAATCTCATTGTTAGTCCACTGGGAATAACAATTGGTATCAGAGCTAGCTCTTAACGTACAAAGAGTTTAAAGATCTATTCTGCTAACATCATGAGTAAGAAGGATATTGGTGTAAAGATTCCAATCCTGGAAAGAGATAACTACCATCACTGGAAGGTGAAGATGCACTTACATCTTCTCTCTCAAGATGAAAGCTACATCAACTGCATTGAAAATGGTCCTCACATCCCACACAAGGTGGCCACAACTGCTACTGCAACAGTTGCTGTTGGACAGTCTATTCCCAAGCCAAAGGCAGAATGGACTGTTGAAGATATTGAAGAGGTCCACAAGGACAAGAAAGCCATAAACATTCTGTTTAATGGCCTGGATCAAGATATGTTTGACAATGTCATCAACAGCCAAACTGCTAAGGAAATTTGGGATACTGTGCAGCTTATCTGTGAAGGCACTGAGCAAGTTAGAGAAAACAAAATGCAGCTTCTCATTCAATAGTATGAATATTTTTACTTTGAAGAAGGAGAATCATTGAATGATACCTTCAACAGATTTCAGAAACTGTTGAATGGATTGAAGCTGTATGGGGGAGTGTACCAATTCAAGGAGTCCAATTTAAAATTTCTAAGGTCTCTACCTAAGGAATGGAAGCCCATGACTGTTTCTCTAAGAAATTCTCAAGATTATAAGGACTTCACACTTGAAAGATTATATGGAATTTTGAAGACTTATGAACTTGAGATGGAGCAAGATGAGCTATTGGAAAAGGGAAAGAGAAAAGGAGGATCAGTTGCACTTGTTGCTGACAGTGAGAAGGTTGAAGCCAGGAATGAAGAAAAGACAATGCCAAGTCTCAAAATTGGCACAAGCAAATCAGAATCAAGCAAGGGTAAAGAGCAAGTAGCTGAGGATGAAGACAATTCCAGTCAGGATGACTCTGATGATATTGATGAACATCTGGCTTTTCTGTCCAGGAGGTTTGCAAAGATGAAGTTCAGGAAAAATACAAAATTCACTAAGCCAAACAAAAACATGGTGGACAAATCCAAGTTCAAATGTTATAACTGTGGCATGAGTGGACACTTTGCAAGTGAGTGTAGGAAGCCAACCTCTGATAAAAAGAAATTTGAGCAAGTTGATTACAAAAAGAAGTATTTTGATTTGCTCAAACAAAAGGAAAGAGCTTTTCTCACTCAAGATGATTGGGCAGCAGATGGGGTCAATGAAGATGATGATGTGGAATATGTCAACCTAGCCCTGATGGCTAATTCTGATGAAAATGAAACTAGTTCATCAAGCAACCAGGTAATTACTACTGATCTCTCTCAGCTTTCTAAACATGAATGCAATGAAGCCATAAATGATATGTCCAATGAATTATATCATTTGCGTGTTTCCCTTAAATCACTAGCTAAAGAAAACACTAGGATCATAGAGAATAATGTGTTTTTAAGTGATAGGAATGCTGTGTTAGAGAATCAGGTAATTGATCTTGAAAAGATTAAACTTAAATGCTTGACTGTTGAGAGTGAACTAGAAGAAGCTGTTAAGAAAGTAGAAATTCTTTCTAAACAGTTAGAAAGTGAGCAAGAGGTAATCAAGGCCTGAAAAACATCTAGAGATGTTAGTGTTCAAATTGCCAAGGTTCAGGGAATTGAATCATTCTGTGAGGATGCCTGGAAGAAGAACAAAAAGGAGTTAGAATTAATTGATGGATTGTCAACGGATGTGGAATCAACGGATGATGAAAGTTATCCGTTGAAGGAAGAAAAGGAGCATCAGTTGAAGGCTCATCAATTAAAACAGGCAAGTAATTTTAAAAATAAAAACCTTAATAAGAAGAATGATTCAACTCTCAAGAACTTTGTCAAAGAAGGAGCTAGCACATCCAAAGATGCCAATAAGGTGAATATAGGTCACATGACTTTGGATCAGCTGAAAAATAGGCTTAAGTTGGTTGAGGATAAGAAGGAAACTAAAAGAAAATCTAAAAGAAATGGGAAGATAGGGATTAATAAACATAACAATTACACACCTGATAGGTATGCTCCTAGAAAAAGTTGTGTGCATTGTAAAAGTGTTAATCACAATTGCAAATCTGTTAAAAATGCTCCCATGCCTTCAAATCCCTCCATGCCTAACATGTCTATGTCACCTCTGCATGCTATGCCTGTTGTGTCTCATCAGAATCCCCATGCACATTTTGCAAACATGCCATATATTAATAATCCTTATTTTACTGCATTTAGTATGCCTCAAATGCCATACAATATGCCTATGTGGAATAACATGTTTGCACAATCCATGCCTTATCAAATTCAATCAAATGTGCTAAGTGATTCTGTGACTAACCCTACACTTCAACCAACCACATCTGAGATCAAGGTTGACCCAAAGCTACTTAAGTCAAAAGATGCAGGAGGAATGAAGTCTAGGAAGAAGACTAACAAGGCTGGACCCAAGGAAACTTGGGTACCAAAATCAACTTGATTGATTTTGTTGTGTGCAGGGAAAAAGAAGGAATTTATGGTACTTGGACAGTGGCTGTTCAAGACACATGACAGGAGATTTCACCCTGCTCACAGAGTTTAAGCTGGCCCTAGCATAACCTTTGGAGATGACAGCAAAGGATTCACTATGGGATATGACTTGATTTCAAAAGAAAATGTCATCATTGATGAAGTTGCATTGGTTGATGGTCTCAAACACAACTTATTGAGCATCAGTCAACTATGTGACAGAGGGAATACTGTTTCCTTCAATTCTGAAGCCTGTATTGTCACAAGTAAGAAGGACAATAAAGTGGTTCTAACTGGAGTTAGGAAAGGAAATGTGTACCTAGCTGACTTCAACTCTACAGATGCAGAATCCATTACTTGTCTTTTCAGCAAAGCAAGTGCAGTTGAAAGTTGGCTATGGCACAAGAAGCTATCCCATTTGAATTTCAAGACAATGAATGATCTAGTCAAAAAGGACTTAGTTAGAGGAATGCCTCTAGTGGAATTCACAAGGGATGGACTGTGTGATGCTTGTCAGAAAGGAAAGCAAAAGAAAGTATCATTCAGTAAGAAGCTTGAATCTGCAATTGATGAACCATTACAACTGCTACACATGGATCTTTTTGGACCAGTCAATGTATTGTCAATTTCAAGGAAAAGATATTGCCTAGTGATTGTAGATGATTTCTCAAAGTTTTCATGGGTCTATTTTCTTGGATCAAAGGATGAAGCTAGTGAAATCATTATCAATCATATCAAGCAAGTCAACAATCATCCTGATTTCAAAGTAAGGAATATTAGGAGTGACAACGGAACTGAGTTCAAGAATTCAACCATGAAGTTGTTCTGTGAAGAAAATGGGATCATGCATGAGTACTCAGCTCCAAGGACTCCACAACAAAATGGTGTGGTGGAAAGGAAGAACAGATCACTAATTGAAGCTGCAAGGACAATGCTTGAAGAGTCAAAACTCCCAACTTACTTTTGGGCTGAGGCTGTTAACTGTGCATGTTACACTCAGAATATTTCTCTAATCAATCAGGCAAAAGGCATGACTCCCTATCAACAATTCAAGAGAAGAAAACCAACTTTAAACTTTCTGCATGTCTTTGGTTGCAAATGTTACATCTTAAGGAATCAATCTGATCACAAAGGGAAGTTTGATGCAAAGGCCGATGAAGGAATATTTGTTGGTTATTCTGCTGGAAAATCTTATAGGGTCTACAATCTAAGAACCAACATTGTCATGGAATCTGTGCATGTTGTGTTTGATGATAAAAAGATTGATGGACTAACAGATGAGGGACATCATGAAGGACTCAAATTTGACAACATTGAGATATATTGTGATGATAGTGAAGATGAGAATGATGAAGAATGCATCTCAAGAAGAATTCAGAATCTGCCTTTGGATAATGCACAGAATGCTGCATCCGTTGAAAGTCATAATTCAGCTTCCGTTTAAAGAAGCAATGCAGCATCCGTTGAAAGACAAAGTGCATCATCCGTTGAAGTTCATAATGAAGCATTCGTTGATCACAGTCTGTCAACGGATAATCAATTCACTTCATCAGTTGATAGAGCTCCCAATTCCTTTCAAAGGATCAGTAACTCAGGGGGAGTTTCAACCAATCAACATTCTATCTCACATCATGACAATACTGAGGCAACCTCATCCAGAGCTAATCTACCACCTCAAAGAAAATGGACCAAGAATCACCCTTTTGAACTGATCATTGGTGATGCTACATCTAAAGTGCAAACTAGAAGGGCTACTCAAGATGAATGTCTGTATAGTAGCTTTCTATCACAGGAGGAACCTAAGAGAGTGGAAGAAGCTCTATTGGATCCAGATTGGATTTTAGCAATGCAAGAGGAGCTAAACCAATTTGAAAGGAATAAAGTATGGAAGCTGGTACCCAAGCCAAAGAACAAGAGTTCTATTGACACAAAATGGGTATTCAGAAACAAGATGGATGAAAAAGGCATTGTCATAAGGAATAAAGCCAGATTGGTTGCTAAAGGCTATTCTCAACAAGAAGGGATAGATTTTGATGAAACATTTGCTCCAGTTGATAGACTTGAGGCCATCAGAATCTTTCTAGCCTATGCAGCCCATGCCAATTTCAAAGTCTATCAAATGGATGTCAAGAGTGCATTTCTAAATGGGGAATTGGAGGAAGAAGTTTATGTAAGCCAACCTCCAGGATTTGAGGATCCAAACTTTCCAGACTATGTGTATTATCTGTTGAAAGCACTCTATGGACTAAAGCAAGCACCTAGAGCCTGGTATGAGACTTTGTCAAAATTTCTTCTAGATAATCACTTCACAAGAGGTACTGTTGACAAAACTCTCTTCTTTAGAAATGTTAATGGCTCTAAAATACTTGTTCAAATTTATGTAGATGATATTATATTTGGATCTACAGATGATAAGCTTTGTAAAAAGTTTGCTAAGTTAATGCAAAGTAAATATGAAATGAGCATAATGGGAGAGCTAACTTATTTTCTTGGTTTACAAGTTAAACAAGTTAGTGATGGAATTTTCATTAGTCAAACTAAATACATTTATGATCTTTTAAAGAAGTTTGACTTAATGGATTGTTCATCTGCAAAAACTCCCATGGCCACTGCCACCAAGCTTAAATTAAACAAGGCTGAAAAGTCTGTGGATATTTCAAGTTATAGAGGCATGATTGGCTCACTTTTATATTTAACTGCTAGTAGACCTGATATAATGTTTTCTACATGTCTCTGTGCTAGATTTCAAGATGATCCTAAAGAATCTCACTTAGTGGCTATTAAAAGAATCTTCAGATATCTCAAAGGGACTCCAAATCTAGGAATTTGGTACCCTAGAGAGTCTGGTTTTGATCTAATTGGCTACTCAGATGCAGATTATGCAGGCTGTAAAATAGACAGGAAAAGCACAACTGGCACCTGTCAATTTCTAGGGAACAAGCTTGTGTCATGGTTCAGGAAGAAGCAAAACTCTATTTCTACATCAACAGCTGAAGCTGAGTACATTGCTGCTGGTAGTTTCTGTGCACAGATACTATGGATGAGGAATCAACTATTTGACTATGGTTTGACTGTTGACAAAATTCCAATATTCTGTGACAACACAAGTGCCATTGCCATTACTGAAAATCCAGTACAGCACTTAAGAGCCAAGCACATTGATATCAAGTATCATTTCATTAGGGAACATGTGATGAAAGGTACAGTGGAACTTCATTTTGTTCCAAGTGAAAAGCAGATTGCAGACATATTTACCAAGCCACTTGATGAATCAACATTCACAAGATTAGTAAGTGAGCTAGGTATGCTTAATTATTCATAAATTTATGTCCTCTATATAATCTGCATTGAAGCCTGAAATGAATTTGCTGCAAGAACAAAGTTGGCTTCAAGAAAGACATATCCTATTAATGGATATTCCCTATCTGTTGAAAGCCAAAATTGTTCTATCAACGGATGTTCATTATCCGTTGAAAGACAAATACATTTCTGGTAATTTTATCCCTCAACGGATAAAATAGTGTTGGTCATCAACGGATAACTATTTACCTTATCCGTTGAAGTGTCACATCAGTTACTTTCAGTAAATCACAGCCGTTGATTTCTTTACTTAACCGTTGATACAGATATACACTGTTGTATGTATTTGTTTTAAAGGCAGTTTAGAATTTCTACAGTTTTATTTATTCTTAAACGGCTGTAATTTACTTAAAAGTATCATTTTATTTACGTTTTAATTCAAGAAAGTATAAAAGCCCATTGAACTCTTATTTTTCACTTAACGCTTTCTTGCAATTTTCATTCTCCTTCTCTTCCAAAATTCTCAAGTTTTTCTCTGCAACCTCTACTCACAACAATGGCACCAGTAGTCAAAATTATGTCTCAAACAGGATTTGTTTATGAAAAGAATAATTCCGTAGCCTTGGTTGAAAAGAATGAAGCCCATTCTGATTATCACAAGATGATGGACTTCATCAAACACTGCAAACTGAGCTATGCAATGCTGGAAGCCCCAACCATCTACCATGAGGTGATTGAGGAGATTTGGACAACTGCAGAGTTCAACTCCACATATATGACTATTGCCTTCTCTCTCAAAGGTAAGGATTATTGCATTAACTGTGATTATATACAGTCTTGCTTTAAGTTGCCTGAGAATAATGCCATCACACCACAAACTGATAAAGATGTATCTGCTATGTTAGATTTCATAGGTTATGCTTTTGATTCTGCTAGTTTAGGTAGCATTAGAAGGAAAGGCCTTAGGAAAGAATGGAGTTTTCTTGGAGATGCCTTTATTAAGGTTTTCTCTGGGAAGATTAGCAATTTTGATGCCATAACTTCATCTCTTGTTAATATGCTTTATATGCTAGTTTCTGATAGGTACTTTAATTTTAGCAACTGTGTCATGCTAGAATTAGGTTCCAGATTAGGTAACAAAGCTAATAGACCATATAACATCTACTATGCTAGATTCTTTATGTTATTGGCTAACCATGTTGCTGAAGGATTGGTTATATCAATTGAGAATAATAAACTCAAATGCTGGGCACAAGAGAAAAGGGTCCTTCCAGACCTTTTGAGAATGAACCTCAACAGCCAGGTGCCATTGGTATATTTGCCAATCATGAATGCACCACAGGTAAGTGAGGTAAACACTTCTATAACTCCTACTATCTCCAACCCCATTATTTCTTTATCTTCCAGTGTGGCAATGGGATCTGTGTCTTTGACCAAACAGGTTCCTACTAAAGCCACCAAAACTAAAGTTTCAAAACTCAAGTCAAAGAAAACTACCTCTGTTGTTTCTCAAAAGACAACAGTTGTAACAACTACCATAAACCCTGAAGGGAGTGAACAAGGTGTGAGTGGTGAGGGGAGGGGTGAACATCAAGAAACCCCCCAGGATAAGGTGGGAGAGGTGAGTGGTACCCAAGCCAACCAAGCCACAGTCTCTCAAAAGACCGTGGTGGTTCAAAAGGAGTCTAACACATCCCTAGTTGCATCCTCCCAAAAGGGTGCAACTATTAAAAATAGTCCCCAACCAGGGACACAGATCAAAAGAGGGAGGGACACTGAAGCCACACATTCACCAATTAAAGCTTTTCAAGGAAGAAGAAGGCCAAGACCCTAGTTTCCACATAAGGGGCACACACAGCACAGATACATCCACCTGTATCTGAACCTTCTCAATTTCAGCTTGATGTGATTCCAGCAAATGTGGAGTCACAGCCCCATTCTCTCATAATAGAAATACACCAATCATCAAACTCTCCATCACCCTCTCTGGATGTGGATATGATATTCACATCAATTCCTGATTCTCCCTCATTAAAACTCAGGGAGGAGCCCCACTCAAAACCTGATGATCATCATTTTTAGATGATTTGTTGGATCATCAGCCAATTCTTTCAGATGCAGTTGAAGAATCTGTGTTACCTCACTTAAAATCAATTCACACAGACTCAACAATTATGTCACTTTCTATATCTACATCTTTTCCTTCTTCAACGGATATCACTCATCCGTTGACAAGTGGTTGTTCTTCAACGGATAAGCTTAACATCAGTTATCCGTTGATACCATCAGTTTCCACTTCAACGGATACTCCCTATCCGTTGATGGTCTCTACACCCATAACAGAAACAATTCCAACTGTAGAGGACATGGCTACTGTACAATCACTTTTAGGTTTGAGGGAAGGGAATGATCTTTTGAGTGAGAGGCTGGGTTGCTCCCAGGCAAAAGGAGAGGTTGAGAGTCACCATATGCATGCTATTTCTTCCAGCATGGCAAAAGTGAGTGAGGGGAGTACCACCTTAGAAGGTGAGGGTGAGGGTGTGAGGGTGTGTGTGAGCCAGGGGGAGCCCCTGATGCAAGAAAATAGAGAAAAAGAGAGAAAGGCAGGTACAGAAGCTATAAGGGTGGAACCAGCCATTGCTAGTGAGTCAATGAAAGTGGATGATGCAGAAAAGGAAAGACAATTTCAGTAACATTACAAAGCTGTGATTGATAACATTTCCTTGGATGCTGACACTTTTACTCATCCTATTTCAGCCTATCAATTATTGGCTGCTCAGGGCAATGTGGAGGCAGAACAGACATTAAACATTGTACACACTTCAGAATCTCTTCTCAGAGACAAAGCTGCTGTTAACAGGCTGCCTTCTCAAGCTGGTGAGCCATCTGAAGAATTTGGAATAAATTCTAATGATGATGACTCTGATTCTTTGGATGAGATCATGAACTTAGGGGGAGTAGCAGGCCCAAGTTCTGTTCCAGATCTTCCTGAATGGGCATGGGAAAAAGCATCAACACCAGGAGAGTTTGGTGTCACTTTGGTCAGAAAAGTCATGACAATTCAGAAGGCCCTTCAAGAGACTATATATGCTGGTACCAAGGCAATTCTTCAAGCTCATCTGGAATCTCTGCATCTCTTGCAGTTGCAGCATTTCAAACAGAATCTAAGTGTGGATGAGCTCAAGCAGGATATTGCTGATCTAAAATCCTACAATGCTGAGAAGTTGGATTCAGTCATACCTTATGGTACTATGCATGATTTGTTGGGGAGACTGAGGAAACAATCTGATGCTGACAAGAGACTGGCCAGATTGGAAACCAGAGTTCAGATCATTGAAGACTCTATGGTCACCATTCTTCAAAATCAACAAACTCAAACAAATCTACTCATGCAGCTGGCAAATGCACAAGGCTTGACCCCTACCCTTGATGATAACAAAAAGGGGGAGAATAAAGGGGAAGGGGAAGGAGAGCCATCAACAACAGTTCAAATTTCTCAAGTGCTAGTTCCTGTCATCACCACTTCTCCAATTATTCCAATCAAAGGAAAGCTTGATGGAATTGATCTAATCCAGATAGCAACAGCTGAATTGCAAGTCAAAGAGCAAAGGAAGAAGATTGATGAAAAGATACAACAAATATTTGGTTCTACAACTTCTCAATCACAATCTGTGAAGCATAGCAGAAAAGTGGAATCAATTATTATGGAGCTCAAGCCAGTAGGGAGGAATAAGGTTGGAGAGACTTCTTCCAAGGATCTGAAACCTATGGTTCTCAAGCCCAACAACAGATCCAATAAGGACTCTACAAAGAATCCTCTGAAAGAAGTGGATTTTCCTCTTCCAAAGGCTGATGAGGACAAGCTTTTGGGAAGAAGTATCTCAAAGCTCAAAGAGACCATGGATGTGGCTGTAAGGAGGAACATAGCTATTATCTTCAGAGAGGGAAAGAGCATATGTGTGATGCAAGGACATCCCAAATTCTCAATAGCCAAGAGGGAAGAAACCAGAAGGTTGAAGGAAGAAGCCAAACAGCTAAAGGCTGACAAAAGAGCACAAGCAAAGCTTGAAAAACAGCTAAAGTCAAGTCAGGCTGAAGAACAGAAAGAAATTGAAGACAAAAGTGAAGATGAAGCTATGGGGGACATGGTTGATACTGATATGGAGGAAAGAAGTAAGGGAAGAGAAGAATGGCAGAAAGGGAACAGAAAGAAGGTCAATGCAAAGAGAAAGATGGTAGATGAGACTGAAGAAACCCAATCAATATCCAAACCACTACCCTCTATTCCTGAACCCATTGTGCCTGACCCCTTCATGAACATTCATGGTGAAAAAATCATTCCCAAGGAGGAACCAATTGATTGGGACCCCTTCATGAACCCATTGTGCCTGACACCATCATATTGCCCACCTTCCTAACCTTTTCTCCACCATCAAAGAAGCAGAAAAGAAGAATCAAATCAATACCCTCTAAAGCCTCAATCAAATTCACACAGAAGCCTAAGCCTAAGCCTAAGCCTCAAGCCTCTAAGGATGATTATGTTCACATCTGTGACATAAAAGAATTTTTAGACATTGAACTCTATCTGGATGAGCTGGAGGAAGTAAGGGGAATAGCTGCCTACAGACAGCTACCAGAAAGACTAGTGTTCAAATACAAAGGAGATGGGGAAAGAACCTGGCCTCTTTACAGAATTCTGAATGAAGGCTACTCTACCTTGATTAGAGTCTACTCAGCCATACAAAGGGATTCTGGCTTTACCAGGACTGCCAAGACTGAGATTCTCAACAAGATTGCCAACATAAGGAAAACTTGGAGGGAGCCCAATGTTTTGCCTAGAACATTACTCATTCAAGAAAGAGGAATTACAATTCATAAATCACCTCATTGGTTGATGGAGTTCAGAGACAACAAAGGAGTCAGAAGATTTTTCAGAACTCTCAAGGATATGCAATCTAAGTTAGACATCAATGAAGAAGATGATGCTGAAATCTACAAACAACTTCAACTTCAAATAGAGGAGAATGACAGGAGGCTAGGAAAGAAAACAAGGAATCAAAGGAAAAGAAACTAATCTGCTCAGGCTAAAGGAGCACCCTTGGAAACAATGTAACTCTTCAATTCCATCTCAGCATACACATTTTTGTAGCACTTTTGAATTTCTGCTTTATTACAGTTTATATATTTGTCAAGTGTTTTGTTATCATCAAGCTAAACCCAAATTTATGCCTGCAGTTCTAGTAGACATAAATAGGGGGAGATTGTTAGGAATATGTGTATTAGTTTGATGATAAGTTAAACAAAACACTTAAGTAGAAATCTAGTGTTTGTAGCCTCAACGGATAAGACCATCTTGGCTATCCATTGAAGGAGTAGCTTTACTTAGCAATAAGTTTAGTATTGTAGCACATTTCATTCTCTGGATTTAAGTTGTAATTCTTAGATGTTGTAGGAAATTATCAGTCGTGTTGACTACTAATGGATATACAAATAGGAGGGCTAATTGTAAATATTTCATGCCTTGTAATTTTGTATAAGTGAAGAAGTATCAACGGATATTGAAGACCTTCAACGGATAAGAAACAAAGCTTCAACGGATGTCTCTAATGCTTCAACGGATAATATCCATCAACGGATAATATCCATCAACGGATAAGTGCTTCAATGGATAAAGACTTCAACTGATAATGCATCAACGGATAAAGCTTCAACGGATAAAGCCTCAACGGATAAGGCATCAATGGATGAAAGCTTCAACGGATGCTTAGTTTATTAGCAGTTGATAGTGACAATTCACAAGCTGACAGAGGCACATGGGTTGACAGAGACAAACTGGAATGTGGAAGCCTCTAGGAGGAATCAAGAAGATGCAGCATTTCCATTCTGATGCAAACAAGGAAGTATTCAAAGATTCACAGATTATCCTAGATTGCATTGGATAGAGAAATGAAGAAGAAACATGTGAAGAATCTTTTTAATTGTATTTTACAGTTTTGTCTTCACTTGTAAACTTGGTGATATATAAACCAAGTAGCAGCTAGTAATTAGATAAGAATTTTCCTGAGCTGTTTAGAAATATCCAGAGAGAAAATCATCTAGTTTGTACTAGGAAGCAGCTGTGATTTAATTCTTTGAATCACAGATTTTCTGAAATAACACATCTCTGGTGGAACAACAAATCCACCAGAAAAGTTTTTAAGTTCTTTGTGTTCTTTACATTTGTGTTTGAATATATATCTGTCTGTATCAGCTTCAAGCAATTCACACACATTTGTTCACTTAAACACTTAGCCTTAGAAACTACTCAAAACTTGAAAAAGTTTTGAGATTTATATTCAACCCCCCTTCTGTAAATCTCATTGTTAGTCCACTGGGAATAACTGAAGTCATTATATTTCTATACGAGAATTAATATACATTGATTCCATTAAAAGTTATCATTGACCGAGTAATGATAAAAGTGGACATTGGGTATATTATGAATCTTATGGGAAATATGAATGATCTAGATGGGATTTAACCCTCCTATTTTATGAGTGATATTATTGGCCTCTTGTGTGAGCTAGACTATGATATGCGTGGCCACACTCAAATGTTGATTTGATATGATAGTCTACTCAATGATCAAGGAAATTTGGATTAAACTATGATGAGGATGACACATTACATGCCTCTAGTTTAATCTATAATATTTGGTTAAAGGGATTATATTACATTGTACATTATTCACAAAAGGTTTAATCGATCACCGATTCAATTATTATTACTTGGGTAGCAATGATGTATTACTAGATGCCGCTCATTGTTTACGATTTTAAATTAGATTTAAAATTTGTTACCAACGTAATAATAACCTATAGGGTCACACACTAAGAATGCTTGAAGGATTATTTAATTTAAATTAGATTTAAATTATATTAAAGTAATTCGAATTATTTATAATATTAATTAAGTATGACTTAATTAATTAGATAAATATTGATATTCGAATTTACTAATATTAATTATGAAATTTATTTATTAAATAATTAATTGAGCCTTAATTATAATACAAATAGGATTTTTGAATTAATAATAACTCCTAATTAGTTAAGAGTTATAATTCATTTTTCTACTCTCTATATAATATCTCTTGTGTGGCTGATTTTTGTATGAAAAAGGACTTTTACTAAAACCCTAGCCATCAAGAGAGAAGATGGAGAGAGAAAGAAGAAACGAGTTTGTGCTAGTACACATCCAATCCTTGAGTTCAAGCATTCGTGTGGATACCGATAGAGCGTAGATCGCGAAAGCGGGATGCGTGGTGATTGAACAAGCTTTGGATCTCCATTAGTCAACCAATTGGTAAAGCTTCTTAAGGTAAACAATCTGATCTACAAATTAAATATATGTTTTTCGCATGGATCCTGTGGCGGGTTTCGAAAATTCTGGTTTTTTACATTTTTAATTATTGTTTCCGTTGCGTGTATGTGCACCGAAACCCTTCAATGGCATCAGAGCTACTTGCGAAAAATGTTTAATTCGTTTATGTGTTTACTGGTTTTATGATGATAACATGTATAAAATATTCCATGACTGTTATGTATGCGATTTTGTATGTTTTACATGTTGTTATGTTTATATATGCGTATATATATATGTTTTTGAATATATGATATTCATGAGAGTTTTATAATCATATGAAGATTATATAATCTGTATATATACTTATATATACATGTTTTATGTTTGTTCTTATTATAAGAATCGTATTTGATACGATTCTGAATCGGATGCAGCGGATTTGCTGAAATCTGGGTCTGGTGTCTGAGTTTGGCGAACGAATATGCTATTTCATATGGAATCAAGCGTCTGAACAAAACATATAGCTAAAGCTATCATCGACTGATCTCTAAGACGTTTGACATCGTTTAGATCCTGTAATCTGCGATTTAATATTATCAGATTTAATTTCGAATTTTCTGATTTTTTGCTATATTTGGTTTTTATTATTAAATCATGATGGGTATGATATGTTAAGATCATATTATGTGTTTTAACATGTTCTTATGTGTTAATTGAGCATGGTGGATGGTTATGGCTTATGACCTTAGGATAATGGTTTTGGTTTTTTAAATACGGCTTGCATGTCGTTTGATCTTTTAATTATTAAATCTCGAATGTAACTCGAGTTCTTATTGTAAGACATGAAGATTTGAAGATCAAGGAAGGGTAATCTCACATGGAGGCCATCCAAGGAAGCAATACAAGAAAGAAGACATGTAATGGTTAGCATGTATTTATTTTTCACCTTAGATTGACCTAGATCTTTGTCATTAGCTTGATGAAGATCATATAGGATAAAGCCATAACCAACCACGTTTATTTATTGCACTTTACATATATATATGAGCATATGATGAATGTATGTGTAGAGTAGTTTATAAAGATGCATGCTTAATTAGATTGAGGATGTATGTATTAGATACGACACCCATGCCATGCTTTCTAAACAAGATAAAATCTGTAACGACTCAAGATTTTAAAATGAACAAACGATTATGAGATTCTCATGTTTATGAAACACGGAATAAAATAAAAAATTTCTTTATTTCTGACATGGGGTGATTTTGTCAAAAGCGAGTTCTTTGAACTTGCAAAGTTATGGGTTTTAAGCAAGACCGTTGTGACTCCCTCACTACCTGGAAATCAAACTATTGAAGAATATTGATTTGAAGTATTTTATTCAAGGAAAAATTAGGAATCTCTTTATGATGGAATCATGATCATTTTAAAATTAACAAAACCCTAAAGTTAATATTAAGTTGATCAGATGCCTTCCAATGAGTCCAATTCGTTAACCCCTAGATCGACCAGGAGTGGGTTCGCCAAAGCGAAGTACTCCTATCTATCGTGGGAGATGTTTTGAAGTATATTGATACTTTTGACTATTGGGTTTGACTTAACTAAGTTATCATAATAGGATTGTGAACTTAGAGGCATAGAGTTTTGTTATTCCCAGTGGACTAACAATGAGATTTACAGAAGGGGGGGTTGAATGTAAATCTCAAAACTTTTTCAAGTTTTGAGCAGTTTCTAAGGCTAAATGTTTTAGTGAACAAATGTGTGTGAATTGCTTGAAGCTAATACAGACAGATATATATTCAAACACAAATGTAAAGAACACAAAGAACTTAAAAACTTTTCTGGTGGATTTGTTATTCCACCAGAGATGTGTTATTTCAGAAAATATATGATTCAAAGAATTAAATCACAGCTGCGTCCTAGTACAAACTAGATGATTTTCTCTCTGGATTTTTCTAAACAGCTCTGGAAAATTCACCATCTAATTACTAGCTGCTACTTGGTTTATATATCACCAAGTTTACAAGTGAAGACAAAACTATAAAATACAATTAAAAGATTCTTCACATATTTCTTCTTCATTTCTCTATCCAATGCAATTTAGGTTTAGCTGTGAATCTTTGAATACTTCCTTGTTTGCACCAGAATGGAAATGCTGCATTTTATTGATTCCTCCTAGAGGCTGCCACATTCTAGTTTGTCTCTGCCAACCCATGTGCCTCTGTCAGCTTATGAATTATCACTATCAACTGCTATTGAACTAAGCATCCGTTGATGACTTTATCCGTTGAAGCTTTATCTGTTGAAGCTTTATCCGTTGATGCATTAGCAGTTGAAGCTTTATCCGTTCAAGCACTCATCCGTTGATGGATGTTATCCGTTGAAGCTTTAGAGACATCCGTTGAAGCTTTGTTTCTCATCCGTTGAAGGCCTTTAATATCAGTTGATACTACTTCACTTATACAAAATTACAAGGCATGAAATATTTACAATTAGCCCTCCTATTTGCATATCCACTAGTAGTCAACATGACTGATAATTTACCACAACATCTAAGAATTACAACTTAAATACAGAGAATGAAATGTGCTACAATACTAAACTTATTTCTAAGTAAAGCTACTCCTTCAACGGATAGCCAAAATGGTCTTATCCGTTGAGGCTACAATCACTAAATTTCTACTTAAGTGTTTTGTTTAACTTATCATCAAACTAATACACATATTCCTAACAATCTGCCCCTATTTATGTCTACTAGAACTGTAGGCATAAATTTGGGTTTAACTTGATGATAACAAAACACTTATCAAACATATGAACTGAAATAAAGTAGAAATTCAAAAGTGCTGCAAAAATGTGTATACTGAGATTGAATTGAAGAATTACATTGTTTCCAAGGGTGCTCCTTAAGCCTGAGTAGATTAATTTCTTTTCCTTTGATCCCTTATTTTCTTCCCTAGCCTCCTATCATTCTCCTCTATTTGGAGTTGGAGTTGTCTGTAGAATTCAGCTTCATCTTCTTCATTGATGTCCAACTTAAATTGCATATCCTTGAGAGGTTCATTACTGGCAATCTTGAGCTGATCTTCAAGTCTGAAAAATCTTCTGACTCCTTTATTGTCTCTGAACTCCATCAACCAATGAGGTGATTTATGAACTGTAATTCCTCTCTCTGGGATGAGTAATGTTCTAGGCAAGACATTGGGCTCCCACCAAGTTTTCCTTATGCTGGCAATCTTGTTGAGAATCTCAGTTTTGGCAGTCCTGGTAAAGCCATAATCCCTTTTTATAGCTGAGTAGACTCTAACCAAGGTAGAATAGCCTTCATCTAGAATTCTGTAAAGAGGCCAAGTCCTTTCCCCACTTCCTTTATATTTGAACACTAGTCTTTCTGGAAGCTGTCTGTAGGCATCTATTCCCCTTACTTCCTCCAGCTCATCCAGATAGAGTTCAATGTCTGTAAATTCCTTTATGTCACAAATGTGAACATAATCATCCTTTGAGGCTTGTGGCTTAGGCTTAGGCTTCTGAGTGAATTTGATTGAGGTCAGAGGAGGTGTTGATTTGATTTTTCTTTTCTGTTTCTTTGATGGTGGAGAAGTGGTTAAGAAAGTGGGCAATTTGATGGTGTCCCAATCAATTGGTTCCTCCTTAGGAGTGATTGTTTCACCATGGATGTTTATGAAGGGGTTAGGCACAATGGGTTCAGGAATAGAAGGTAGTGGTTTGGATTTTGATTGGGTTTCTTCAGTTTCATCTACAATCTTCCTTTTTGCATTGGCCTTCTTTCTGTTCCCTTTCTGCCATTCCTTTCATTCCTTGCTTCTTTCTTCCACATCATCATTAAGCATGTCCCCCATACCTACATCTTCACCCTTGTCTTCAATTTCTTTCTTTTCTTCAGCTTGACTTGATTTTAGCTATTTTTTAAGATTTGCTTGTGCTCTTTTGTCAGCCTTTAACATTTTAGCTTCTTCTTTCAACCTTCTGGCTTCTTCCCTCTTGGCTATTGAGAATTTGGGATGTCCTTGTATCACACAGATACTTTTTCCCTCTCTAAAGATAATAGCCATGTTCATTCTTTCAACCACATCCTTGGTCTCCTTGTGCTTCATGATATTACCACCCAAAACCTTGTCTTCATCAGGCTTTGGAAGAGGAAAATCCACTCCTTTCAACTGAGCAAGGCTTAGAGGGTTCTTTGTAGAGTCCTTGTTGGATCTGTTGTTGGGCTTGAGAACCATAGGTTTCAGATTCTTGGAAGAAGTCTCTCCAACCTTATTACTCCTTACTGGCTTGAGCTCCATAATGTTTGGTTCCACCTTTGTGTTATGCATCACAGATTATGATTTTGAAGTTGTAGAACCAAAAAATTGTTGCATCCTTTCATCAATTTTCCTCCTTTGCTCTTTGACTTTCATCTCAGCTGCTGCTATCTGGATTAGATCAATTCCATCAAGCTTTTCTTTGATTTGAAGTGTTGGAGAAGTGGTGATGGCAGGAACTAGCACTTTAGATATTTGAACTTTTGTTGATGGCTCTCCTTCCCTTTCCCCTTTATTCTCCCCCTTTTTGTTATCATCAAGGATAGGGGTCAAGCCTTGTGCTTTTGCCAGCTGCAATAGTAGACTTGTCTGAGATTGTTGATTTTGAAGAATGGTGACCACATAGTCTTCAATGACTTGAACTCTGTTTTCCAACTTGGCCAGCCTCTTGTCAGCATCAGATTCTCTCCTCAATCTCAGCAACAAATCTTGCATTGTACCATAAGGCATGACTGAATCCAACTTCTCAAAATTGTAGGATTTCAGATCAACAATATCCTTTTTGAGTTCATCCATACTCAAATTCTGTCTGATATGCTGCAACTGCAAGAGATGCAGAGAGTCTAGATGAGCTTGAAGAATAACCTTGGTACCAGCATCTGAAGTGTCCTGAAGGGCCTTTTAAAATAGCCATAACCTGCTTGACCAAAGCTACACGAAACTGTCCTGGTGTAGATTTCTTTGTCCATGCCCATTCAGGTAAATTTGGAACAGAACTTGGGCCTGCATCTCCCCCTAAGTTCATGCTCCTATCCATAGAAATAGAGTCATCATCATTAAAATTTACTTCAAATTCTTCAGATGGCTCACCAGCTTGAGAAGGCATCCTATTAACAGCAGCTTTATCTCTTTGAAGAGATTCTGAAGTGTGCACTATGTTCAAAGTCTGCTCTGCCTCCACATTGCCCTGAGCAGCCAACAGTTGATAGGCTGAAATAGGATGAGTAAAAGTGTCAGCATCCAAGGAAATGTTATCAATTTCAGCTTTGTAATGTTGCTGAAATTGTCTTCCCTTTTCAGCATCATCCACAATCATTGACTCACTAGCAATGGCTGGATCCACCCTTTTAGCTTCTGTACCTACTTTTCTCTCATTTTCTCTATATTCTTGCATCAGGGGCTCCCCCTGGCTCACACACACCCTCACACCCTCACCCTCACCCGTACCTACTAAGGTGGCACTCGCCTCACTCACTTTTGCCATGCTAGAAGAAATAGCATGCATATTTTGACTCTCAACCTCTCCTTTTGCCTGGGAGCAACCCAGCCTCTCACTCAAATTATCACTCCCTTCCCTCAATCCTAGAAGTGATTGTACAGTAACCATGTCTTCTACACTTGGAATTGATTCAGTTTTATGTGTAGAGACCATCAACGGATAGGGAGTATCCATTGAAGTGGAAACTGATGATATCAACGGATAACTGTTGTTAAGCTTATCCGTCGAAGAACAACAACTTGTCAACGGATGAGAGATATCCGTTGAAGAAGGAAAAGATGTAGATATTGAAAGTGACATAATTGTTGAATCTGTGTGAATTGATTTTAAGTGAGGTGACACAGATTCTTCAACTAAGTCTGAAAGAATTGGCTGATGATCCAACAAATCATCTAAAAGATGATGATCACCAGGATTTGAGTGGGGCTCCTCCCTGAGTTTTAAAGAGGGAGAATCAGGAATTGATGTGAATATCATATCCACATCCAGAGATGGTGATGGAGAATTTGGTGATTGATGTGTGTCTATTATGAGAGAATAGAGCTGTGACTCCACATTTGCTGGAGCCACATCAAGATGAATTTGAGAAGGCAAAGATACAAGTGGATGTATCTGTGCAGTGTGTGCCCCCTGTGTTGAAACTAGGGTTTTAGCCTTCTTTCTTCTTGAAAAGGCTTTGATACGTGAATGTGTGGCTTCAGTGTCCCTCCCTCTTTTGTTCTGTGTCCCTGGTTGGGGACTATTTTCAATAGTTGCATCCTTTTGGGAGGATGCAACTAGGGATGTGTTTGACTCCTTTTGAACCACCGCAGTCTTTTGAGTAACTGTGGCTTGGCTGGCTAGGGTACCACTCACCTCTCCCACCTTATCCTGGGGGGTTTCTTGATGTTCACCCCTCCCCTCACCACTCACACCCTATTCACTCCCTTCAGGGTTTATGGTAGTTGTTACAACTGTTGTCTTTTGAAAAACAACAGAGGTGGTTTTCTTTGACTTGTCTTTTGGAATTTTAGTTTTGGTGGCTTTGGTAGGAATCTGTTGGGACAAAGACACAGATTACATTGCCACACTAGAAGGCAAAGAAACAATGGGGTTGGAAGAGGTAGAAGTTGCAGAAGTATTTACCTCACTTACCTGAGGTGCATACATTATTGGTAAATATACCAATGGCACCTGGCTGTTGAGGTTAATTCTCAAAAGGTCTGCAAGGACCCTTTTCTCTTGTGCCCAACATTTGAGTTTATTGCTCTCATTAGTTATGACCAAACCTTCAGCAATATGGTTAGCCAATAACATAAGAATCTAGCATAGTAGATGTTATGAGGTCTATTAGCTTTGTTACCTAACCTGGAACCTAATTCTAGCATGACATAGTTGCTAAAATTAAAGTACCTATCAGAAACTAGCATATAGAGCATATTAACAAGAGATGAAGTTATGGCATCAAAATTGCTAATCTTCCCAGAGAAAACCTTGATAAAGGCATCTCCAAGAAAACTCCATTCTTTCCTAAGGCCCTTTCTTCTAATGCTCCCTAAACTAGCAGAATCAAAAGAATAGCCTATGGAATCTAACATAGTAGATACATCATTATCAGTGTGTGGTGTCATGGCATTATTCTCAGGTAGCTTAAAGCAAGACTGTATATCATCACAGTTAATACAGTAATCCTTACCTTTGAGAGAGAAAGTAATGGTCATATCTGTGGAGTTGAACTCTGCAGTTGTCCAAATCTCCTCAATTACCTCACAATAGATAGTTGGGGCTTCCAGCATTGCATAGCTTAGTTTGCAGTTCTTGATGAAGTCCATCATCTTCTGATAATCTGAGTGGGCTTCATTCTTTTCCACCAAGGGTACAAAATTGTTCTTTTCATAAACAAAGCCAGACTGAGACATAATCTTGACTACTGGTGCCATTGTTGTGAGTAGAGGTTGTAGAGAAAAGATTGAGAGTTTTGGGAGAGAAAGAGAGTAAAAATTGCAAGAAAGCGTAAAGTGAAAATAAGAATTCAATGGGCTTTTATACTTTATCGAATTAAAATGTAAATAGAATGATTAAGTAATACTTTTAAGTAAATTACAACCGTTTGAGAATAAAGAAAACTGTAGAAATTCTGAAAACTGCCTTTAATACAAATACATACAACTGTGTATATATGTATCAACGGTTAAGTAAACGAATCAACGGCTGTGACTCACTTAAAGTAACTGATGTGACACTTCAACGGATGAGGTAAATAGTTATCCGTTGAAGATTAACACAGTTTTTATCCGTTGAAGGATAAAATTACCAGAAATGTATTTGTCTTTCAACGGATAATGAACATCTGTTGATAGAACAATTTTGGCTTTCAACGGATAGGGAATATCCATTGATAGAATAAACTTTACTTAAAGCCAACTTTGTTATTGCCACAAATTCATTTCAGGATTCAAAGCAGATTATAATGAGGACATGAATTTATGAATAATTAAGCATACCTAGCTCACTTACTAATCTTGTGAATGTTGATTCATCAAGTGGCTTGGTAAATATGTCTGCAATCTGCTTTTCACTTGGAACAAAATGAAGTTTCACTGTACCTTTCATCACATGTTCCCTTATGAAGTGGTATTTGATGTCAATGTGCTTGGTTCTTGAGTGTTGCACTGGATTTTCAGTAATGGCAGTGGCACTTGTGTTGTCACAGAATATAGGAATTTTGTCAACAGTTAGTCCATAGTCAAATAGTTGATTCCTCATCCACAGTATCTGTGCACAGCAACTACCAGCAGCAATGTACTCAGCTTCAGCTGTTGATGTTGAAACATAATTTTGCTTCTTGCTGAACCATGACACAAGCTTATTCCCTAGAAATTGACAGGTGCCAGTTGTGCTTTTCCTGTCTATTTTACAACCTACATAATCTGCATCTGAGTAGCCAATTAGATCAAAACCAGACTCTCTAGGGTACCAAATTCCTAGATTTGGAGTCCCTTTGAGATATCTAAAAATCCTTTTAATAACCACTAAGTGAGACACTTTAGGGTCAGCTTGAAATCTAGCACAGAGACATGTAGAAAACATTATATCAGGTCTAGTAGCAGTTAAATATAAAAGTGAGCCAACCATGCCTCTATAACTTGAAATGTCTACAGAGTTTTCAGCCTTGTTTAATTCAAGTTTGGTGGCAGTGGCCATGGGAGTTTTTGCAGATGAATAATCCATTAAGTCAAACTTCTTTAAAAGATCATAAATATATTTAGTTTGACTAATGAAAATTCCACCACTAACTTGTTTAACTTGTAAACCAAGAAAATAAGTTAGCTCTCCCATCATGCTCATTTCATATTTACTTTGCATCAACTTAGCAAACTTTTTACAAAGCTTATCATTTGTAGAACCAAATATAATATCATCTACATAAATTTGAACAAGTATTGTAGAGCCATTAACATTTCTAAAGAAAAGAGTTTTGTCAACAGTACCTCTTGTGAAGTGATTATCTAGAAGAAATTTTGACAAAGTCTCATACCAGGCTCTAGGTGCTTGCTTTAGTCCATAGAGTGCTTTCAACAGATAATACACATAGTCTGGAAAATTTGGATCTTCAAATCCTGGAGGTTGGCTTACATAAACTTCTTCCTCCAATTCCCCATTCAGAAATGTACTCTTGACATCCATTTGATAGACCTTAAAATTGGCATGGGCTACATAAGCTAGAAAGATTCTGATGGCTTCAAGTCTGGCAACTGGAGCAAATGTCTCATCAAAATCTATTCCCTCTTGTTGAGAATAGCCTTTAGCAACCAATCTGGCTTTATTCCTTATGACAATTCCATTTTCATCCATCTTGTTTCTGAATACCCATTTTGTGTCAATAGAACTCTTGTTCTTTGGCTTGGGTACCAGCTTCCATACTTTGTTCCTTTCAAATTGGTTTAGCTCCTCTTGCATTGCTAAAAGCCAATCCGGATCCAATAGAGCTTTTTCAACTCTCTTAGGTTCCTCCTGTGATAGAAAGCTACTATACAGACATTCATCTTGGGTAGCCCTTCTAGTTTGCACTTTAGATGTAGCATCACCAATGATCAGTTCAAAAGGGTGATTCTTGGTCCATTTCCTTTGAGGTGGTATATTAGCTCTAGATGAGGTTGCCTCAGTATTGTCATGGTGTGAGATAGAATGTTGATTGGTTGAAACTCCCCCTGAGTTGCTGATCCTTTGAAAGGAATTGGGAGTTCTATCAACTGATGAAGTGAAATGATTATCCGTTGACAGACTGTGATCAACGGATGCTTCATTATGAACTTCAACGGATGATGCACTTTTTCTTTCAACGGATGCTGCATTGCTTCTATCAACGGAAGCTGAATTATGACTTTCAACGGATGCAACATTCTGTGCATTATCCAAAGGCAGATTTTGAATTCTTTTCGAGGTGCCTTCTCCATCATTCTCATCTTCACTATCATCACAATATATCTCAATGTTGTCAAATTTGAGTCCTTCATGATGTCCCTCATCTGTTAGTTCATCAATCTTTTTATCATCAAACACAACATGCACAGATTCCATGACAATGTTGGTTCTTAGATTGTAGACTCTATATGATTTTCCAGCAGAATAACCAACAAATATTCTTTCATCAGCCTTTGCATCAAACTTCCCTTTGTGATTAGGTTGATTCCTTAGAATGTAGCATTTACAACCAAAGGCATGCAGAAAGTTTAAAGTTGGTTTTCTTCTCTTGAACAATTGATAGGGAGTCATGCCTTTTTCCTGATTAATTAGAGAAATATTCTGAGTGTAACATGCACAGTTAACAGCCTCAGCCCAAAAGTATGTTGGGAGTTTTGACTGTTCAAGCATTGTTCTTGCAGCTTCAATTAGTGATCTGTTCTTCCTTTCCACCACACCATTTTGTTGTGGAGTCCTTGGAGCTGAGAACTCGTACATGATCCCATTTTCTTCACAGAACAACTTCATGGTTATATTCTTGAACTCAGTTCCATTGTCACTCATGATATCCCTTACTTTGAAATCTGGATGATTGTTGACTTGCTTGATATGATTGATAATGATTTCACTAGCTTCATCCTTTGATCCAAGGAAATAAGCCCATGAAAACTTTGAGAAATCATCTACAATCACTAGGCAATATCTTTTCCTTGAAATTGACAATACATTGACTGGTCCAAAAAGATCCATGTGTAGCAGTTGTAATGGTTCATCAATTGCTGATTCAAGTTTCTTACTGAATGATGCTTTCTTTTGCTTTCCTTTCTGACAAGCATCACACAGTCCATCCCTTATGAATTCCACTAGAGGGATTCCTCTAACTAAGTCCTTTTTGACTAGATCATTCATTGTCTTGAAATTCAAATGGGACAGCTTCTTGTGCCATAGCCAACTTTCATCTGGACTTGCTTTGCTGAGAAGACAAGTAATTGATTCTGAATCTGTAGAGTTGAAGTCAGCTAAGTACACATTCCCTTTTCTAACTCCAGTTAGAACCACTTTGTTGTCCTTCTTACTTGTGACAACACAGGCTTCAGAATTGAAGGAAACAGTATTCCCTCTATCACATAGTTGACTGATGCTCAATAGATTGTGTTTGAGACCATCAACTAATGCAACTTCATCAATGATGACATTTTCTTTTGAAATCAAGCCATATCCCATAGTGAACCCTTTGCTGTCATCTCCAAAGGTTATGCTAGGGCCAACTCTCTCCTTGAACTCTGTGAGCAGGGTGAAATCTCCTGTCATGTGTCTTGAACAACCACTGTCCAAGTACCATAGATTCCTTCTTTTTCCTTGCACACAACAAAATCAATCAAGTTGATTTTGGTACCCAAGTTTCCTTGGGTCCATCCTTGTTAGTCTTTTTCCTAGACTTCATTCCTCCTGCATCTTTTGACTTAGGTAACTTTGGATCAACCTTGGTCTCAGATGTAGTTGGTTGAAGTGTAGGGTTAGTCACATAATCATTTAGCACATTTGGTTGAATTTGATAAGGCATGGATTGTGCAAACATATTATTCCACATAGGCATGTTGTATGGCATCTGAGGCATATTAAATGCAGTAAAATAAGGATTATTAACATATGGCATGTTTTCAAAATGTGCATGAGGATTCTGATGAGACATAACAGGCGTAGCATGCAGAGGTGACATAGACATGTTAGGCATGGAGGGAGTTAAAGGCATGGGAGCATTCTTAACAAATTTGCAGTTATCAAATAGATGATTAACACTTTTATAATACACACAGCTTTTTCTAGGAGCATACTTATCAGGTGTGTAATTGTTGTGTTTGTTAATCCCTACCTTCCCATTTCTATTAGATTTTCTTTTAGTTTCCTTTTTATCCTCAACCAACTTAAGCCTATTTTTCAACTGATCTAAAGTCATGTGTCCTATATTCACCTTACTGGCATCTTTGGATGTGCTAGATCCTTCTTTGACAAAGTTCTTGAAAGTTGAACCAACCTTCTTATTGAGATTTTTCTTTTTAGAATCACTTGCCTGTTTTAATTGATGAGACTTCAACGGATGCTCTTTTTCTTCCTTCAACGGATAACTTTCATCATTCGTTGATTCCACATCCGTTGACAATCCATCAATTAATTCTAACTCCTTTTTGTTTTTCTTCCAGGCATTCTCACATAATGATTCAATTCCCTGAACCTTGACAATCTGAGCACTAACATCCCTAGATGTTTTCCAGGCCTTTATTACCTCTTGCTCACTTTCTAACTGTTTAGAAAGAATTTCTACTTTCTTAACAGCTTCTTCTAGTTCACTCTCAACAGTCAAGCATTTAATTTTAATCTTTTCAAGCTCAATTACCTGATCCTCTACCACAGCATTCCTATCACTTAAAAACACATTATTCTCTTTGATTCTTGTGTTTTCTTTAGCTAGTGATTTAAGGGAAACACGCAAATGATATAATTCATTGGACATATCATTTATGGCTTCATTACATTCAATTTTAGAAAGCTGAGAGAGGTCAGTAGTAATTACCTGGTTGCTTGATAAACTAGTTTCATTTTCATCAGAATTAGTCATCAGGGCTAGGTTGACATATTCAATATCATCATCTTCATTGGTTCCATCAGCTGCCCAATCATCTTAAGTGAGAAAAGCTCTTTCCTTTTGTTTGAGCAAATCAAAATACTTCTTTTTGTAATCAACTTGCTCAAATTTCTTCTTATCAGAGGTGGCTTCCTGCACTCATTTGCAAAGTGTCCACTAATGCCACAGTTATAACATTTGAACTTAGATTTGTCCACCATGTTTTTGTTTGACTTAGTGAATTTTGTATTTTTCTTGAATTTCATCTTTGCAAACCTCCTGGACAGAAAAGCCAGATGTTCATCAGCATCATCAGAGTCATCTTGACTGGAATTGTCTTCATCCTCAGCTACTTGCTCCTTTCCCTTGCTTGATTCTGATTTGCTTGTGCCAATTTTGAGACTTGGCATTGTCTTTTCCTCATTCCTGGCTTCAATCTTCTCATTGTCAGCTACAAGTACAACTGATCCTCCTTTTCTCTTTCCCTTTTCCAACAGCTCATCTTGCTCCATCTCAAGTTCATAGGTCTTCAAAATTCTATATAATCTTTTAAGTGTGAAGTCCTTATAATCTTGAAAATTTCTTAGAGAAACAGTCATAGGCTTCCATTCTTTTGGTAGAGACCTCAGAAATTTTAAATTGGAATCCTTGACTTGGTACACTCTGCCATACAGCTTCAATCCATTCAACAGTTTCTGAAATCTGTTGAAGATATAATTCAATGATTCTCCTTCTTCAAAATGAAAATATTCATACTGTTGAATGAGAAGCTACATTTTGTTTTCTCTAACTTGCTCAGTACCTTCACAGATAAGTTGCACAGTATCCCAAATTTCCTTAGTAGTTTGGGTGTCAATGACATTGACAAACATATCTTGATCTAGGCCATTAAACAGAATGTTCATGGCTTTCTTGTCCTTGTGAACCTCTTCAATATCTTCAACAGTCCATTCTGCTTTTGGCTTGGGAATAGACTGTCCAGCAACATCTGTTGCAGTAGCAGCTGTTGCCACCTTGTGAGGGATGTGAGGACCATTTTCAATGCAGTTGATGTAGCTTTCATCTTGAGAGAGAAGATGTAAATGCATCTTCACTTTCCAGTGATGATAGTTATCTCTTTCCAGGATTGGAATCTTTACACCAATATCCTTCTTACTCATGATGTTAGCAGAATAGATCTTTAAACTCTCTGTATGTTAAGAGCTTGTCTGATACCAATTGTTATTCTCAGTGGACTAACAATGAGATTTACAGAAGGGGGGTTGAATGTAAATCTCAAAACTTTTTCAAGTTTTGAGCAGTTTCTAAGGCTAAGTGTTTTAGTGAACAAATGTGTGTGAATTGCTTGAAGCTAATACATACAGATATATATTCAAACACAAATGTAAAGAGGACAAAGAACTTAAAAACTTTTCTGGTGGATTTGTTATTCCACCAGAGATGTGTTATTTCAGAAAATCTGTGATTCAAATAATTAAATCACAGCTGCGTCCTAGTACAAACTAGATGATTTTCTCTCTGGATTTTTCTAAACAGCTCTGGAAAATTCACCATCTAATTACTAGCTGCTACTTGGTTTATATATCACCAAGTTTACAAGTGAAGACAAAACTGTAAAATATAATTAAAAGATTCTTCACATGTTTCTTCTTCATTTCTCTATCCATTGCAATTTAGGTTTAGCTGTGAATCTTTGAATACTTCCTTGTTTGTACCATAATGGAAATGCTATATTTTCTTGATTCCTCCTAGAGGCTGCCACATTCCAGTTTATCTCTATCAACCCATGTGCCTCTGTCAGCTTATGAATTGTCACTATCAACTGCTATTGAACTAAGCATCCATTGAAGCTTTCATCCGTTGATGACTTTATCCGTTGAAGCTTTATTCGTTGAAGCTTTATCCGTTGATGCATTAACAGTTGAAGCTTTATCCATTGAAGCACTCATCCATTGATGGATGTTATCCGTTGAAGCTTTAGAGACATCCGTTGAAGCTTTGTTTCTCATCCGTTGAAGGCCTTTAATATCAGTTGATACTACTTCACTTATACAAAATTACAAGGCATGAAATATTTACAATTAGCCCTCCTATTTGCATATCCACTAGTAGTCAACATGACTGATAATTTCCCACAACATCTAAGAATTACAACTTAAATACAGAGAATGAAATGTGCAACAATACTAAACTTATTTCTAAGTAAAGCTACTCCTCCAACGGATAGCCAAAATGTTCTTATCCGTTGAGGCTACAAACACTAGATTTCTACTTAAGTGTTTGGTTTAACTTATCATCAAACTAATACACATATTCCTAACAAGTTTGGCGAGATTTATTAGATAAATATGAACAAATATTGTTCCACCAAGCTATCCAAGAGTAATATTGTTGATATAATTGACAAATGTTGTCTACCTAAATAATCATGTTTTAGGAGAAAAGCCAAATATGACCTAACGCATGGTGAAATATGGATCTTGGGTCACTAGAAAGGATATAGAAGACGTTCTTTCCGAATTAATAGTTAGGGCTATTGATTTGATACAAATAGTGGGAGATATATATTGTGAATATATAATGAATAATCACTTGAACATAATTTAATGATCATCTGTAGACTAAGTCATTTTATGCACTTTAATATTATAGATATCAAATGACAAATAACACAAATAACTTCTCTATATAATAGTCCTTGAGAAGGACAAGCTGACATGAAATGATTTCCTCAATTGACATGGGAACTTGAGGATTGTCCTCAGGTTCAAGGATGTCACTCAAACCCCTCCCTTATTTCTTCTAGCTGAGAATGAAACATGTGCTGAACAAAATGCTTACCAGAAGCAAATTGATTATGCAACTGATGTTTCATGTCTCATGCTTGTAATTATGAGTGCTAAGCTTTAGAAGCAACAAGAGCATAATAATGCTTATGATATGATTGAGCACCTTCAAAGGATGTTTGAAGGATAGGCTCGTCAGAAAGATTTGACAGTAAAAAGGCACCATACTTTTTCATAAATGGGAGAATGATATCCGGTTGGACCATATGTTCTAAAGATGATAGGTATATGTACCTTGATATTTTGGGTTTCAAGAATATTCTAGAGACTCAGCTTGATTTGATCAAACAATCTTTGAACAACTTCTATTCTTAGTTTGTTAAGAACAAAAAGGAATGAGATAGACAGAACACTCACTAGGTTGTTAAGCATGTTAGAATTGCTGAAAATAACACGGTAAAGGCATGAATTACGTCCATATTAATTATGTACACATGGAATGCAAATGGGAAAGAAAAGTGGACAGGCAAAGTGAAGATTTGATCTCATTCGGTGCCAAACCAAAGTCCAATCCTAAAGGGCTTTTGAATCCTGATAGTGGTGTTGCTAAATGAGATGATTGTCATTCTTGTGGAAATAACCGGATGATTGGAAGTTAAATTATCGAGCTTGTTTGGAAGATCTAAAGAAGAAGACTAGAAATGGTCAAGCTTTAGGTATCGGGTTAGAATTGGAGAAAAAGTTGTTGCTCTAGTTAAAGGAACTCGATACCTTATTTTGCCCATATAGGCGAGATTGAGAACTTGATAAATTGTTATTACGTGTCTGCCTTTAGGGGATTCCATAAATCAAATACTTGTAAGGACAAGAAAGGTTTTCATTTTAAATAAATAAACAATAGTTGTTTATTCTATTTTAATGATAAAGCTTATAATGTTGCACAATTAGTTAACAATTTATATGTTCTAAGATGACTGAATTCAAACATTACCTCTAGCATTTTCGTTAAGCCATATTAATGAGAAACACATTTCTGAGTTACATATAGATGAATACTTGGATAAGTTTGATTTTGAATCATACGGAAGATGCAAACTTTGTCTCATTGGCAAAAAGACTAAAGCTTCTTTTACCTGATTATGTGAAAGGGCCACCGAACGATTATGACTTATACATAATGATGTATGTGGTCAAATGTGTATGATGGCAAGGGGGCTTATACTACTTCATAACATTTACTGATAATTTCAGTTGATATGGATATGTGGTTCTTATGAAGAACAAATCTGATTCTTTTGAAATGTTCAAAGAATATAAGGCCCAAGTAGAAATGAAAACAAGGGAAAAGTATAAAAGTTTTACGATCAGATCGTGGAGGAGAATACTTAAACCTCAATTTCAAGAGTTTCTTGAAGGAGTATGATAGTGTATCATAACTTACTCTTTCTGGAACACCTCAATGGAATAGAGATTCTTAGAGGAGAAATCGTACCTTGTTGGACATAGTGCGATCGATGATGAGTCAAGCGGATCTTCCATTCAGTTTCTAGGGTTATGCTCTAGAAACGGCTGCATATACACTTAAGCAAGTTCCGACTAAAGCGGTTCAAAATACTCCATATGAGATATAGAGTGATAAATGTCAAAGCATGTCATTTATGAAAATTTGGGGACGTGAAGCGTTTGTAAAACGTTTAGCCTCTGACAAGCTTGGACCAAAATTAGATAGATGTTGTTTTGTGGGATACCCAAGTGAGACTAGGGTATAGTTTTTATAATCCTTCCGCGAACAAAGTGTTTGTTGCTCGGGCCGCTGTATTTCTTAGGGGAGAACTACTTTCTAAGAAAATCAGTGGGAGGATAATACATCTCGATGAAGATCGAGAACCATATGATAATATTGAACCAGAGTTGGAATAAGATCAGGATGTACATCAAAATGTTGAAAGTAATCATGTCCAGAAACACAGGTTATTCGTAGATCTAGTAGGATTCATCATGAGCCCGGGAGAAATTATGAATTTCTTTTGACTCAAGATAGTGATATGATGCTTACGGATAATGATAAGCCTCTCACCTACCAAGATGCTATGAACAGTTCAGACTCCAAGAGATGGCTAGAGGCCATGAAATCCGAGATGGAATCCATGTATCAAATTAAAGTACTGACTTTAGTTGATCCACTCGAAGGGGTAAAACCTATAGGGTGCAAGTGGGTTTTTAAGAAGAAAACTGACATGGATGGTAAAGTACAGACTTATAAGATGTGACTAGTGGCAAAAAGGTTTCAAACAAATTCAAGGTATAGACTATGATGAGACTTTTTCATCGGTTACTATGGTCAAGTCTATGAGGATTTTGTTAGCAATAGTTGCTTACTTTGACTATGAGATTTGGAAAATGGATGTCAAAACTGCTTTCTTAAATGGGAGCCTTGAACATGATGTATATATGATACAACCTGAGGATTTTATCGATCCAAAGTTTGCTAAGGTAGTTTGTAAGTTGCTTCTATCTATTTATAGATTGAAGCAAGCCTCAAGGAGAATGAATATTCATTTTGATGAAAAGGTCAAAGAGTTTGGTTTTATTCAATATGAAGATGAACCATGTGTTTACAAGAAGGTTAGTGGGATCCATGTGACATTCCTAATATTATATGTAGATGACATATAACATATATGGAATGACATACCTTCTCTACAGGCTGTTAAAACTTGGTTGAGAAATAGTTTCTCGGTGAAAGACTTAGGCGATGCTACCTATATATTAGGGATCAAGATCTATAGAGATAGATTGAAAAGATTAATCGACCTAGTCGGAGTACATACATTGATAAAGTATTACATCATTTTATGATGAAAGAGACAAATAAAGGATATGTTTCGATATCTCATGGGATAGTGATCTCAAAAGATAATTGCCCTCTAAATCATTATATAATAAGGGCCGTTTGAGAAAGTTTCAGATGCGTCAGCAATTGGATCTATAATGTGTACAATGATATGTATTTATCCTGAGTTTTCGTATGCTTTGAGCATGACGATCAGATACCAGTCTAATCCAGGTGAGGGTCACTTGATAGTTTTCAAGAATATTCTTAAGTACTTAAAGAGGACTAAAGATTTATTTTTGGTGTATGGAGAAGATAGGGAACTGGTTGTAAAGGGTTACACTGATACTAGTTTCTGAACCTAATTTTTGGACAAACAAGGATGATTACGAATTTATGTTTGTTTTGTGTTTTGTCTAAATATAATTGATGTTAGCTTGAATAGTTCACAACAAGAACATTGATGATTCTATGGAAGCCGAATATATTGATATTTTTTTGAAACAGCCATGAAGACTGTTTAGGCATGTCCTTAGGCAATATCACCTTATTAATGAGATTAATAATTAAGGAGATATAAATGTAAAGTGCATAGTAATGATAGTGTTGCAGACCCACTGACTAAGGCTTTGTCGCAGCAGAAGTACGATGGTCATACTAGTTCCATGAGTATTAGATACATTGGTGATTGGCTCTAGTGCAAGTGGGAGATTGTTAGTGTTTGTGCCCTAGAGACAACACTCTGATATTTTAGTTTAAGACATTAGGATTATTAATGTTTATGTTCTATCGATTATTCTATTTATAATTTATTAATTCTTAATTTACTGCGATATAAATGTTAGATTAATAAATATCCTTGGAATATGATATGCAATTATATATCTCTAAGTGCGTGACTTAGAAATGAGATTATGAGAATAGTATCAATATTCCTAAAGGTCCCTAGTCGAGTATTATTATTAAGGGACAATAATAATGCATTAAGACTGGTGTGTTTGTTGACTGATGATCACATCTAATTGATCATAGGTATAGTGATACTAAAGTCAAAAACACATGCAGATGTATATGTACATGGTGCTGGACAGACCCAATGTGAGATTCTACATGTCTGTTGTGTCATAAGTAATTCTCATAGTGATAATGATGTGATGGTCCTTAGACCTGAAGTCATTATATTTCTATACGAGAATTAATATACATTGATTCCATTAAAAGTTATCCTTGATCGGGTAATGATAAAAGTGGACATTGGGTATATTATGAATCGTATGAGAAATATGAATGATCTAGATGGGATTTAACCCTCCTATTTTAGGAGTGATATTATTGGCCTCTTGTGTGAGCTAGACTATGAAATGCGTGGCCACGCTCAAATGTTGATTTGATATGATAGTCTACTCATTGATCAAGGAAACTTGGATTAAATTATGATGAGGATGACACATTACATGCCTCTAGTTTAATCTATAATATTTGGTTAAAGGGATTATATTACATTGTACATTATTCACAAAAGGTTTAATCGATCATTGATTCAATTATTATTACTTGGGTAGCAATGATGTATTACTAGATGCCGCTCATTGTTTAAGATTTTAAATTAGATTTAAAATTTGTTGCCAACGTAATAATAACCTATAGGGTCACACACTAAGAATGCTTGAAAGATTATTTAATTTAAACTGGATTTAAATTATATTAAAGTAATTCAAATTATTTACAATATTAATTAAGTATGACTTAATTAATTAGATAAATATTGATATTCAAATTTACTAATATTAATTATGAAATTTATTTGTTAAATAATTAAGTGAGACTTAATTATAATACAAAGAGGATTTTCAAATTAATAATAACTCCTAATTAGTTAAGAGTTATAATTCATTTTTCTACTCTCTATATAATATCTCTTGTGTGGATGCTTTTTGTATGAAAAAGGACTTTTACTAAAACCCTAGCCACCAAGAGAGAAGATGGAGAGAGCAAGAAGAAACGAGTTTGTGCTAGTACACATCCAATCCTTGAGTTCAAGCATTCGTGTGGATACCGATAGAGCGTAGATCGCGAGAGCGGGATGCGTGGTGATTGAAAAAGCTTTAGATCTCCATTAGTCAACCAATTGGTAAAGCTTCTTAAGGTAAACAATTTGATCTACAAATTAAATATATGTTTTTCGCATGGATCCTCCGGCGGGTTTCAAAAATTCTGGTTTTTTACATTTTTTATTACTGTTTCCGTTGCGTGTATGTGCACCGAAACCCTTCAATGGCTTCATCCTATGTGATCTTCATCAAGCTAATGACAAAGATCTAGGTCAATCTAAGGTGAAAAATAAATACAAGCTAACTATTACATGTATTCTTTCTTGTATTGCTTCCTTGGATGGCCTCCATATGAGATAATCCTTCCTTGATCTTCAAATCTTCATGTCTTCTTGTACATTACATGAATGAAAAATAAAAACTAATCTAATGTACATACAATAAGAACTCGAGTTACATTCGAGATTTAATAATTACAAGATCAAACGACATGCAAGCCGTATTTAAAAAAAACAAAACCATTAACCTAAGGTCATAAGCCATAACCATCCACCATGCTCAATTAACACATAAAAACATTTTAAAAGACATAATATGATCTTAAAATATCATACCCATTATGATCTAATCATAAAAACCAAATATGGCAAAAATCAGAAAATTCAAAATTAAATCTGATAACATTAAATCGCAGATTAAATGGCCTAAACGACGTCAAACACCTTACAAATCAGTCGATGATAGACATTGCTATCAATTTCGTTCAGACGCTCGATTCCATATGAAATAGTGTATTCGTTCGCCAAAATCGGACACCAGACACAGATTTCAGCAAATCCGCTGCATCCGAGTCAGAATTGTATCAAATACGATTCTTATAATAAAAACAAACACAAAACATGTATATATCAGTATATATACAGATTATCTAATCATCGTATAATTATACAACTCGCATGAATATCATATATTCAAAACATATACATACATACGCATATATAAATATAACAACATATAAAACATATAAAATCGCATACATAACAGTTATGGAATATTGTATACATGTTATAATCATAAAACCAGTAAACACATAAACGAATTAAACACTTTTTTCAAGTAGCTCTGATGTCATTGAAGGATTTTGAGCACATAAACGTAACATAAATAGTAATTAAAAATGTGAAAAACCAGAATTTTCAAAACCCACCGGATCCTTGCGAAAAACAGATATTTAATTCCTAGATCAGATTGTTTACCTTAAGAATCTTTGCAGATTGGTTGAATAATGGAGATCCAAATATTGTTCAATCACCACACATCCTGTTCTCGCGATCTACGCTCTATCGGTATCCACACGAATACTTGAACTCAAGGATTGGATGTGTACTAGCACAAACTCGTTTTTTCTTGCTCTCTCCATCTTCTTTCTTGGTGGCTAGAGTTTTAGTATAAGTCTTGCACACAAAATCAGTCACACAAGAGATATTATATAGAGAGTGGAAAAAGAATTACAACTCTGAACTAATTAGGACTTATATTAATTCAAAATTCCTATTTGTATAATAATTAAGTCACACTTAATTATTTAACAACTGAATTTCATAATTGTCATTAGTAAATTCGAATATCATTATTAATCTAATTAATTTAGTCATACTTAATTGATATTATAAATAACTCGAACTACTTTAATTTTTAAATCTAATTTAAATTAAATAATCTTTCAAGCATTCTTTGTGTGCGACCCTATAGCTTAATATTACGTTTGCAACGAATTTTAAATCTAATATAAAATCGTAAACAATGAGCGGCATCTAGTAATACATCATTGTTACCCAAGTAATAATAATTGAATCGGTGATCGACTAAACCTTTCGTGAATAATGTACAATGTAATATAATCTCTTTAACCAAATATTATAGATTAAACTAGAGGTATGTAATGTGTCATCTTCATCATAGTTTAATCCAAGTTTCCTTGATCAATGAGTAGACTATCATATCAAATCAACATTTGAGCATGGCCATGCATTTCATAGTCTAGCTCACACAAGAGGCCAATAATATCACTCCTGCAGGTTAAATCCCATCTAGATCATTCATATTTCTCATACGATTTATAACATACCCAATGTCCACTTTTATCATTACCCGGTCAAGGATAACTTTTAATGAAATCAATGTATATTAATTCTCGTATAGAAATATAATGACTTCAGGTCTAAGGACCATTACATCATTATCACTGTGAGAATTACTTATGACACAACGAACATGTAGAATCTCACATTGGGTCTGTCCAGCACAATGTAAATTTACATATGCTTGTGTTTTTTACTTTAGTATCACTATACCTATGATCAATGAGATGTGATCATCTATCAACAAATGCACCAGTCTTAATGCATTATTATTTTCCCTTAATAATAATACTCGACTAGGGGCCTTTAGGAATATTGATACTATTCTCATAATCTCATTTCTTAGTCACATGTTTAGAGATATAGAATTGCATATCATATTCCAAAGACATTTATTAATCTAACATTTATATCATAATAAATTATTAACTAATAAATTATAACAGGAATAATCAATAGAACATAAACATTAATAACCCAAATGTCTTAAACTAAAACATCATAGTGTTGTCTCTAGGGCACAAACACTAACAGAAGACACATGAACTGGAGATGGAGCAAAGAAACAAGAGGAGAGGGCCTAGAGCAAGGCAGGTTGCACTCAAGGTTGCAGAGAAACCAAGAGAGAAAGCTGGGAAAAAAGCCATTCTAAAGGCAAGGCTATGATTGCAAAGTCTGATACTGAGTCATCAAACTCTGATGATGACTCAAACTCTGAAAATGAATCAGACATTGAAAGTGATCATGACAATAATAAAGTTATTTAACAGATGGCTGCTCTATTGGTTAAAAGCTTCAAAAGGATGGTCTACAAAGACTTCAAGAAGGGAAAGAGGTTTTCCAAGAAGGGCTCCAGTCTCAAATACTGGAGGAATTACAGAAGAAACTTTGATGAAAAGGAGTTAAAATCTGGGAAATATGACAAGTCAAAGACAAAGTGCTATAATTGTGATGGAATTGGACACTTTGCAGCTGACTACAGGAAGCTAAAGGCTGCGAAGAAACAAGCCTTGATTACAAGGAAGAAGAACTGGGATGATAAATCAGAATCAGATGAGGGTGCAATTATGCTCTCATAGAAAATGCTGATAGTGAGGCTGAGACTATTGAGATGAAGGTACCTTAAACTACACTTGCTTTTGATACTGATGATATTTGTGAATTAAGGCTATTTCTTAAAATATTGCATGACCGAGAGAGCGCTAGTTAAAGCCGGACTTAGAGATCTTTCGCTTGTGGGTATTTTACTTATTCATTCTTCAGTTCTAAGAAAGTTTGTTCTTATTCCAATATTATTCTTGTCTTGTATCAGCTGCTGATGCCTTGAACACAGAGGCTGATAAGAAGGAAATCAAGCCCACATGGAGAAAGATCAATCAAGCTGCTAAGGAAGTAAGACATCTTTCTCCCAAGGTTACCGCTTTTTTGGGGATTCCTCTATAGGGAAGAAGAGGACCAAGGGTTCCGACATGAACTGCAAGACTCCTTTTGAGCCCTCTTGGGGGATATGTGGCTAAGACTCTGTGATTGGGAGTCCGGAGCTCGCCCTAAACTGGTCTAGGTGTGCTATCACTGCCCTAACTTGATCGAGGTCACTACTGAAGGGTTTCAAGTTATAAAATGCAACGGAAATTGTAATTAAAAAAATGAAAAACCAGAATTTTTGAAACTCGTCGCAGGTACCATGCGAAAATAGATATTTAATCCTTAGATCAGATTGTTTACCTTAAGAAGCTTTACAAATTGATTGAATAATGAAGATTTAAAACTTGTTCAATCACCACGCATCTCGCTCAAGCGATGTACGCTCTATCGGTATCAACACGAATATTTGAACGCGAGGAATGAATGTGTTCTAGCACAAAATCGTTTCTTCTTGCTCTCTCTATATTCTCTCTTGGTGGCTAGGATTCTTTTTAATCAAAGTCTTGCATCCAAAATCAGCCACACAAGAGATATTATATAGAGGGTAGAAAAATGAATCATAACTCTTAACTAATTAGGAGTTATTATTAATTTAAAATTCCTATTTGTATTATAATTAAGTCTCATATAATTATTTAACAAATAATTTCATAATTAATATTAGGAAATTTGAATATCATCATTTATCTAATTAAGTCAACTAATATCATAAATAATTTGAATTTCTTTAATTTAACTTAAATCCAATTTAAATTAAGTAATCCTTCAAGCATTCTTTGTGTGTGACCCCTATATGTTATTATTACGTTGGTAATCACTTTTAAATCTAATTTAAAATTGTAAATAATACGCGGCATCTAGTAATACATCATTGCTACCCATGTGACACCCTCAAACTGGAGGTTAGGAATGAGGACTCACGACACCTTAATAAAAACTAAGCTAACATAATAATAATATGAATCTCTGTGATAGGGTTTCAAGGGATCAAGATTATGGTTCTGAATAGCTCAGTATTTGAAATGAGCAACATTTCTGCGAGGAGTTTCATTAGAACTTTGGAAAGCTTCAACTTACTTGTTTTCAAAATTCAAACCAAAACACGATGTAGAAATAGTGCTTAAAGCACGATTAAAACCTTTACTTTATTTTTCATAAAATTAAAATCTTCAACTGGAATATTAATCTTTTAATAATAATACGGGTGATCAGCCTGTACTGACCTCCATTTCCGTCACAAGGTACCTAAGGCGCTATATTGGCCTTCAATATTGGACCAGCCCCGCTAGCCTCTTATTTAGTTGGACGAGCCCACCCTTGCCTCTTAGGAATACATCCAATCTTTATAAATTCAACGAAAACCTTTATATTAGAAAACTCTTATTTTTCTAAAACTTAATTCCATTTTAAATATTTACCTTCCTTTGAAATTATTCGGACTCTTTCAGGTCAAATATTATTCTTAGTTTCATTTCATGAATTTAAATGGGTAAACAAGGGTATAAGACAAGGAACACAATCTAAAGAGCGATTAGGGTATATAGGTATTATCAATGTACGTAAAAAGCTATTTCTAAGCAGGATGTTAACAGAACATGGGTGTTATGAGTATATGAATCTGGTTCAATTTAAGTATCGATTGGGTTAAATGAGTTATCAGGTTTTATTGGGTATAAAGATGCTCAGATAAGAACAAGATATTAATATAAACAAAGTATATAGGTATTTGAAAGTAACAAGCTAATAACAGGGCTTATGCATAGGATCAATTAACAGTATCAATAATCAACTTCTGTGGTTATTTCACATAATAAACATTTCCCTTATCATTTTATATCATTCATATTTATAAGAAATGGCAGAGTTACTTGCCTCACAATGCTTTCCTTTTTCACAGAGATTGAGTTACTTTCACCAAGAACTTCTTTTCCTTCCTATTTCGAATGCCTTGGCTTTCCAAATCTACAATATAATAACAAATCCTAATTAGGGATCTTATAAACACTCGAGGTTTCTCTGAACGTCTGACTTTCTACCCCAATCGTGTTATCTTATATTCCTACTTATAATCTTGGCCACCCTGATCTCGTAACTGGTAATCACATTTATCTACATATATCTTATACCTTTAATCGATCGTACCAAATTTTGCACATAAGCAAATAATCACACATTCATATATTCATCTAATATACAATCAGACACGATTGACTTACAGTCTTAACTTATAATTTGTATTATTCTCCTTTACTTGCATTCAATTCTCATCAAAACATAACGTCCGCATTACAATATACGCATCTATCATTCACAAATTCTTTCGAAAATTGGGCATGACGTATTCCTACATACGCTAAACCTTTTTCCATAATCAATAACAATAAACAATGGTCCATTCTTTACAACACATACTTTAACATCTTCTACCTACGCCATATTCGATCAACAACTAATTTATTTAATATTATACAATATTTTAACTTAACATGATCCGAGAACTATACAACATAGCATGCAAACCCGATTTTGGTCATATACCAACGTAACGGTTTATAATGTTGAATAATAACTACAACACGAGACTAAAATCCAAGAAGCTCATTTCTATATCCATTTAAACCGAATGAAAATCAAATAATCAATTTTGAGAATCTAAAAATCGACATTCTTCACATGCAACTCCATTATATCATATAATTAAACTCGTAATCCAAACTATTAATTAAATAATTCAAACAAAAATTAAGAACCCCGGAAATTGCAAAACTTAAAATTTTGTTAAACTTGACATGCAACTACATACACGAATTTATTCAAATTATTAGAGCTTAGTAATTACGTCATGGATCACCAAGGACTCACCAGAGTTCATCATCGATGGCGGAGATTTTCGGAGGTACCCTAAATCGAGGGTTTCCTGCTCGGAAATCATCGATTTTACAAGAACTAACATTGACCCATTCATTCTCATCAAAACCGAAGCCCAAAACCCTTAAATTCAAGGTTAAACTCGAAGTGGGTTTAATGGGTTCAAATTCAAATCCACACAAATCAGCCATGCAACCTCAGACTCGGAACTAGAGACAAAAAGAGGCACAACCACGGTCTTAGATCAAGAAACGGGTGAAAAACGAGGAGAACGATAGAGAGAGAGAGAGAGAGACGGTGTCGGGGTGGAGTAAAGGAGGAGAGGGAGATACAAGGGGTTGGTTTGGCAGGTGCAATTTGGTAATTAGCCAAAAAATCTGATTTTCTATTTAATCATTTTTTTCTTATGCCAAAATTCTTAAAACAAATTTAATAATATAAATCTGTTTGTAACAACTGAAACTGATACCAAATTTATTTTTAAGACGTAGAATACGAATTTAGCTATGTTCCCATATTTTTAAAATAATTTTTATGCAAACGGTTTAATTTTTATGAATTTTGAAGTTAATTAGCAATAATCAAAATAACACTTGAAAAATCACTTTAAAATACCAAAATCTCAAAATAAATCCAATTCTCATTTTTATAAAGTCTCCAGGACCATTCCAGAGATAATAAAACAAGTTTCATAACATGGACATACTTTGATTAATTTATAAAAATATTTAAAGATCAAATAACCCTTATTTTTTACTAAATAAATAATTCAAAAATATTTAAAAATCCCACAATTACAAATTTGCACATGCAAGGGTCAAATAACATATATTTACATTTATAATCAATCAAATCTTATATCCATACATTTTTCCATTTAAATCTTATTTACAACTGCTCACACATTTATCAAATAATCGTCAATTCAGATAACGGTATGACTTCACATACTCGAATCAAAATAATCACATATATATGTAGGATTATTCACCTTATATATTTTTACATAATCCATTCATTTCTCCTTTCAACAATTATCATTAAATCCACTTTTCGCACAACCGTCTTTTACGGGTCGCGTCTCAACTAACTACCAGACAGTCATTCTGACTCGATCATTAATCACATTGCCTATCTTAGATCTTATACTGACTCGTCAAACTGGAATAAAATATTTTGAAATATTCCTTCAGTAATTCACATAAGTTGCACAAAAAACATATTATTTATATTTTATTCACGTAAATATAATTCGCGAAAATCCCTGTTGTTACAACCTAAGTAATAACAATTAAAGCGGCGATCAATTAAAACTTTCATGAATAATATACAAAGTAATATAATTCCTTTAACCATGTATTATAGATTAAACTAGAGGCATGTAATGTGTCATCCTGATCATAGTATAATCCAGGTTTCCTTCATCAATGAGTAGACTATCATATCAAATCAACATTTGAATGTGGCCACACATTTCATAGTCTAGCGCACTTAAGAGGCCAACCATATCACTCCTAAAATTAGGGGTTAAATCCTTTCTAGATCATTCACATTTCTCATACGTTTCATATCATACTTGAAATACACTTTTATCATTACCCGATAAAAGGTAACTTTAAATGTAACTAAAGTACATTAATTATCGTATAAAAAATATAATAATTTAAAGTCTAAAGACCATTACATCATATCACAATGAGAATTACTTATGACACAATAGACATGTAGAATCTCACATTGGGTCTATCCAGCACCATGTACATTTACATCTGCCTGTGTTTTTTAATTTAGTATCTTTATACATATGATTAGTAAGATGTGGCCATCAGTCAACAAACACACCAGTCTTAATGCATTATTATTGTCCCTTAATAAAAATACTCGACCAGGGACCGTTAGGAATATTGATACTATTATCATAATCTCATTTTTAAGTTACGTACTTAGAGATATAAAATTTATGTCATATTCCAAGAACATTTATTAATCCAAGATTTATATCACACTAAGTTAAGACATGTTAAATTGTAAAGGGAATCATCGAGAGAAGATAAATATTAATAATCCGTATGTCCTAATCTAAAACATTACAGTGTTGTCTTTAGGGCACAAACACTAACAACTACCCCAAACAAGCTTTTCGAGGCGGATATGATGGGCGCTCCTGCCTTGTATTAGGTATGCTAGATTCTTTTGACATATTTGAACTTTTCTAGTCTATTTTTAGGCTCTATTTGAGCATACTATGCTTAGTCTAGTCGGTTTCAGTAACTCCTTGTTGCATGCTCACTCTTTTCAGGCCAACGCGTAATTCAATGCATTATCTTTTTAAATGCACAATTTAATGAGACAGAACATTGCCTTAGAGAAAGCGAGGAGCAAGTTTGAGGATGATGGTTAATCTTTACCATCTAATGTATAAGTTTCTTCAGTTGATGGATCAGCATGATGATCAGATACGTCTAGTGAACATGTCACTTGGTTGGGATTCGACCATCACTAAGGTCCATGGCGTCTTTCCTGATATTTTTCAGCCAGAAGACTTTTCTAGTCCTTGGGCCTCATTGACACTACCATTGTCACCCAAGTCCTTGGCCTCTATTAAGACAAGATGTTTCTCCATTATTGCCTTCAAATCAGCATCCCATCCTTGGGTGAATTGGATGAGATAAAGGCCCTCGTCATGAATCTTCATCAAAGACTTGAACTTTTCAGAATCCATGTACTCGTCGATCAGGACCTCCTTATCGCTTTTGAGCTTCAGTAACTTAGCATGAGCCGTTGACAACTCCTCTGTCTTGATCTTCAGCTTTTTCTTAAGGACCCCAGCCTTGTACTTCCACTTGTTCCACCCCTTCTCGAAGTCGTCCGAATTGGCTTTCCAGGACCCGGCCTAGTGGAGTGCCGCCTGATAGTAGGTGGTACTTTGCACATAAAAAAAGAGAAGAAGAATAAGTTAGCAATGTGCGAAAAAAAACAAAAATAAGGAAAGAAATGAAAATTACCGTAGCTTGGGCCTAAGAACCCATATGCTCTATCCTCTCCATGTCACTTCCCGTGACTATATAAATATATTCACATGGAGTTATGGAGTGACAGGACCAATCCTTGGCATGCTTGGTGGATCGACATAATGGAAAATTCTTCTTTAATGAAAATTCTTCTAAAAGAGTCCAAGTATCTGTTTGGCCGCCAACTCTCTTTAATGAAAATTCTTCTAAAAGAGTTCAAGTATCTGTTTGGCCGTTATCCGCAACAAAGGCTTGATAAGCAACCTCCTCCTCATCAGTTGCCCTTATGGTGGCTTGGCTACAATCCACCACCTTAAAAAAGGCCTACATAACAAGGTAGCCCAATCACCTCCGGCCCATGTTAATCCAAAAAATTCATCACTCCATTTTGGGTTATTTTCGGGAATAAAATTACCATAAAAAATATGGGGACATTTGGGCCTTTGGCGAATTAGAACCCAGCAGGTTTGCGTTAAAGGGCTATAATAAAATCAAAATACTTTTCTAAAAAAAGGGACAGAAAGAGGGAAGTTATTCCTAAGTCAAAGAACCATAAAACAAATAAAGTTCCTCCATGCATTTGGAGAAAGTTGGCATGGTTTAACTTGAACATCAGCTAACAGGCGAGGAATGAATTCATGAAATGGGAACCTAAGGCCAACTACTAAGGCTCCTCTATAGATAAATATTGTATCCCCTTCCCATTGACAAGTTCGTTCATCAGGGATGGCAGGAGTAATTCTAAGGTAGGGGGAAGCTTATATAAACGATTATAATTCTCTATCCTACCATCTGATTCGTGAAAGATATTCCCGTGATTATAAGAATCTAAGCCAGAAATGGAAGGATATTCATCCCCCCTAATGTTCATCATGTCAATGAGAGATGTATATATTGAAGACCGAATTTTAATTGGGGTACCTCGTTTGGATGTGTTCATTTTGGCCAGTATAACAAGATCACAATCCGTCATTGGAATGCTTGGGAAAAAGGCTTGGATTTGCATAAAGGCATAGGGATGATGAAGATTCTTTAATCTTCAATGAAGTAACCCAGAAAATGGTGAAGAAAAGAACGCCAAAAATCGCCCAAATGATGAAACCCTGGAGGATGATTGTGAAGTACTTCACCAAAAATTGCTTTCTTAGAGAGTGAGATGAGAGAATTTAGTGAGAGTAAAGTGAAAAAGTCACTCCATTCCACTCTATATAGCATTGAGAGGGGTAAATGAATTGACGAAGGGGTGAAGGAAAGGCCATCAAAATAAGGCCCAAAAGGAAAGCCCATAAAGTAAAAAAACTCTAGAACAATCTAGAAGATCCAAGGACGAATGAAACGATGAAATGAGAACGTAATAATTGACCCATAAGTCGATGAGAATCCTGGTCAACAAAGTTCAGAATTCTGGTCGATTTTTCAAACAACCAGAGTGTCAGATTGACCCATAAGTCGTCGAGAATCCTGATCGAAAAAGGTTAGAATCTTGGTCGAATTTTCAAATGACCAGAGTGTCAGATTGACCCATAAAGTCGACGAGAATCCTGGTCGACAATTGTCAGAATCTTGGTCGATTTTTCAAATGACCAGAGTGTTAAAATGACCCACAGGTCGACTAAACTTCTGGTTGATTAAGCGCAAAATCTTGGTCGAATTTCTACTCGACCAAAGTGTCAAAATACCCCATAAGTCGACGAGAATCTTGGTCGACTTAGGGTAGAATCCTGATCGAATTTTCACTCGATCAGAGTGCTAAAATGAGCCATAAGTTGAACAGAATCCTGGTCGAAATCGATCAGGAATCCTGTCGATTAGGGATACATCATGGTCGAAAAAAAGGAATATCCTGGTTATATTTTTGACATAAAAATGGAAATATTAATAGGAAAATTCCAGAAAATCGTGGAATTAAAGAGTAATTCTTGAAAATTCCCGAAGGTCAGGGGCGTTGCCCCCGAACCCCTAAATTAGAGCGTTTCTCCCTTGTAACCTGACTCGTTGACCCCCAAAGTTCCAACATTGGGGAAATTAACTGATCCAAGGCATATCCCAATAGAGAAAGTATGTAAGAAAAATGAGTATGGAAAATTTCCATAAAATAGTTTGAAGCCTCGAGAATGGCAAATTGTTGTAAACGTGTAGGTCGTTCAACACTTTACCATAAAACGATATCCTGGAAGGGCACGGTACAACTTAACTTCTACAAAATCTTGTGTTAAGGTTTTCTATAAGTGTGGGATCAAATGATATGGGCCGAAAATATGCCTAAAGACATAATTAATGTTGTATTAATTAGACCTAATATGGTCCAATGACAAAGCTCAATTCATGAGGCCTGGAACCCTAGTTATTTGTTAATTTCGTAATTAATAAATGGGGTGAATTAACAGTTTATTAAATATATCTAATAAAAGATATAATTCTGTGAAAAGTAGCCTCCGAGGCACCTAAACAATTCCAAGAAATCCGCTTCTACGTTTTAGGACTCCATTGTCCATTCAAAGACAGAGACTTGCTCACCAAGTCTCCTAACCCTAGTCCAATTTGTAGACATCCAACATCTTCATAAAGGGTCCTACCCTATCATTCAGAACTACATTTTGGGCTTGATTCTTTAAACGCACATAGATACGTAGGCCTCTTGTGTGGGCTGATTAAAGCTAATAAACACAAACACAGTCATTAAAGGACTTGATCTCACGAAACCTGGCATTAAATAACATAATAAATATAATCTACTTTTTTTACGCATAATAAAACTAAAATATGATCATTTGGTAGAATATTAGTTTAATGTAATATTAGATATGTAAGGTAGGTTATATACCTAACTTATGAATTTGATTCGAATATCTACAATAAATACACATTCGAGTTCTCAAATTATTCAAATTAATCTATATTTAAAATGAGAGTGACGAAGTTCGACTCGATATCCATTTGAGTTACAAATTGAATTTGATTTTTTTAGTTTTTCAATTTGAATATGAATTATATTTGTTATAACTAATCAAAAAGAAAGGAGGGGTATCTGAATGAAATTCAAAATACCACGTGGCATGTTCATATTTGATCATTATTCAATTAATAAGATAGATCCCCTATACATGTACATCAATCTCGTCAAATTGAAATAGCACAAATGACATATAATTTTCATGTTTGGTCATTTTAAAATTATTTTTGTATTTAATTTTGAGATTCTATCCCTCTAGAACAAATCTGAATATAAATCTAAATTACTCTGATTGAATTTCACACCGTTGCGCTTATAAAGTGGTAATGTTATTTAATGTAAAACTGAAAAATAAAAAAATCTTTTCCTCATACTTTTCTTTTCAAGTTGGGTGTGTTAGCGTCTGTTGCTTTGTTTCTTTTTCAATAACCTCTCTTGGTATTCACGTTATTTCCCTGAAGTTAGGGTTAAGATTACACTACAAGAAAAATGTCCATAGACATCGATTTTTGGCCGATGTCTATACTGTTTAGCCACTGATGTTGATGTTGGTGATGTCTGTTCTAGACATCGGCCAAAATTCGATGTCTTTTACCTGCTTAGACATCGCTTCTGGAAAAATGGTTGAAGTTCATGTATTGTTTTTTTACAAAAATAGTTAGAAATAATTTATTTAATAAATAAATTACACCTATTACAACATATTAAACATATATTGAGCTATATTTTTTTGTAATATAGACATCGAATATTTTGATTTAGGTGATGTAAAATTAGTTATTAAACATCGATTTTTTTAGTAAAAGGTGATGTCTATATTGGCTCATTGACATTAGTTTTTTCCAAAACAAGGTGATGTCTATGTTCAATTTATACTTGAACATGTCAGTCTTTGACATCAGTTTTGTATCTGAAAGCGATGTACATTAAATTTTTTGACATCAGTTTTTCTTCTTTAAAACTGATGTCTATATTAGCGTATAGACATCAGTTTCCCCCCAAAGAAAGTGATGTCTATGTTCAATTCAGAATTGAACATGTCAGTCTTTGACATCAGTTTTTTATCAAAAAGTGCTGTACATTCACTTTTTTGACATCAGCTTTTCTTCCTTAAATATGATCTGCAATTGCTTTTGAGACATCAATATTTATTCATTAAAAGTGATGTACAATTGTTTTTTTGACATAAGTATTAATTCAATAAAAGTGATGTATAAGAAGTTTGTAGACAATGTGTGAAATTTTGACATCACTATTTTTCTAAAAAAATGATGTATTTGTTATTAATAGCCATTTGTTTAAATAAAACTGATGTCCTGTACTACATAACCAAAATTAAAAAGTGGGAATAACAAGCATCCACACAAATCCAACCATTCGACCATTCAACCATTCAAGAATCTACATCAACCAACACCAACCCCAGCATTTACAAACTAACTAACTACACTTCACATGTTCATGAGACACTTATATTCTTACTACAAACCAAAATGAAAGACTGTCCTCACCAAACTGTAGTTTAAATTACCAAATGTACGTTCGCTACATAAAAGAAAGACCTTGAGTACTAGAATTTGTCAGATATGCTTTTGGATGAACTGGAGGGCCTCAATGCGTACTTCATCTAGCTGTTCAATGTTGTAAGATGATCGAGTCTTGGCCAACCACTACAAATTCCAAGCAAACACAATTCAATAAAAATGAAAAGTGACAATATCTCAATATATAGCAAACTGGAAGCGTCAAAGTATACCTTTTTAGCAAAACTCAACTTGTCAGCAGCGATAATTTCTTTCATGTATCGCATTATTACATAAGCGCATTCAATCCCACCAGGTTGTTTGGGAGATCCCTATTTCATTAGTTGAATGACAAATCAGGCATGTCAACTAAATCATATATATTAGCACAAATAGGTACTCGGTCTATTGTACTTACACTAAGAAACTTTGCCTGGCCATCTTATTGCCCCTACCGGTTTCAGAGTTGTAAATTTTCAAAGCCCTGCATAAAAAACATAAAATCTCATACAATATACACAAATAATCATGAATTATACCAAACTGTTACGTTAATAAAAATTTACCTTGATAACGCATTTTCACCTTCCCAGATAATAACCAAAATCTAGTGCATACTGTTTTCACAAAAAAAACACCAAAGGCAGATTGGACACATCATATACAAGTTTGTACTATCCATGTTTTTAATTTTCAGTATTATAATAATTACTTACTTCTTATTATGCGTCAAAAAGAATAGCCGATCCGGGTTACCCTCTTTCAGCCAGTTTCAAAATCAGCATTCACGTGATATGTTGATCCCGGATGAATAAAAGCAAATATCTCCGCAAGTTCTGGTATTTCACTAATCTCAGAATGTAAGTGCCTATCGAAAGAGTACTGATATTAGAATGCAAATTCTGGAAAATTACAAATATTAAAACGAACTGATCATGTCCTATCGGGAAAAGAAAAAAAGGTAGCTTACGCCATGTAAGATGCAACTACAGCTTGGCCCAATATTTCAAACTCCAATAAAGACACAACATTCTCATGCAACAAATAAATAATTTTTTCATGTCCAAATACATCCGGCTCACATCGAACCTGGATACTAACCCATGTAGTTTTCATCCAAGTTGTTCCATGTTTATACAATAGGTCAAAGCCCTTTGGCACTTTCACAACTTGCTTTGCTTGAATGAATTGTTCCTTCAAATCATGCAACCCGTCATTCTTTTTTATTTTTTCAACACTTTTTTGGGGCCTTTCTTTTTTTACACCTAATGATAATATATAAACCAAAATAAAATGTACCTACCATTTAATTTTTAATATCTTGAAATGAACAATTTAATTTCAAAATTCAGACAATATTATACATATATATTATTCATCATACCGCAATTTTTGTGTAGCTAATTAATTCCTCAGGCCATGCTAAAAAAGAACCTAGAGCATCGCGGACAGTCATCATATCACCACGTGTCTCAGCGGGAAGCAAGGCATCTGGTTTGATGAGGACAACAACAGAGACACATTGATGTCCAATTGGTATATCAAGTCCATGTACTGAATTAGTTAAATTATCCTCGCGAGGATATACCATACCAAATGCAACCATATTCTCTGTTCTCTCGACAGATAGCTCACAAGATCGTTGGGCCTATAATATTTAAATAACAAAATTAAAAAATTAAGGTAAAAATGATTTACCTTAGTAAGATAAATCACAAGGTTGCTCACAAAATTAAAATAACTTACCAAACTTCCCGGAGGTGAAGGCCTAGTTGGGGCATTTGTAAGAACATATCCATCATCTTCAGGTACCAACACAACTCCTCTTACAAATAGTGGCTTTGACTTTATTTCTTTATCCTTTTCAGGATCGTAACTTGCCTTTTCAGACCACATCGGAGAGTGAAAAGTACCTCCATTTTCTAAATATGACTTCAAGTGAGAAATCTTTGCGTCGAGAGTTTGCGTCTTTTTATTAACCAGTTCATCCCTTTGTCGTTCACGGGCTATCAACTCTGCCTTTGTGATTCGAAGATTTTGCTCTCTCGGCAATTTAAAGTATTGCTTTAAAGTGATGTACCCTCCAACAGCCTGAACCCTTCCAGAATGCTCACGACTCTCCAAAGCCGTATTCAGAACATCTTCACCACCCGAAAACTGTATCTCACCCTTCTCTTTTTTTTTCCAACAATGCGTATGGTTAACAAGAAAATAATTTAACCAAAATGGAGTTAACTAGTTTTCATAATTTTTTCACAAATTAAATTTTTTCATTGGAGTTGAAACTTACAATTTTATCACATACAACATCCAACTCTTCATCGACCTCTTGACCATTTTTCCGCTTACGAGCCTTTTGCCAAAAAATCGCTCTATCTGGTTCTTCTCCCGTATTCAACCTTCCTTTTTTATATGTTAAAAGTAAAGCAATAAATAATAAAAATAAATAAATAAATAAAAATAAAGAACTGGGATTATCTATGATTGTGTAATGGCCTGATCATGGTCTTAAAAGTTCAAAGAAATAGGGGAATATAAGTTTTCAAAGATTAAAATTAATTCAGGTAGTTAATTAATCCAAATTCATACGAAAACTTACCAGCAAGTTAATAAATAACTTAAATCACATAAAAGATTGTTAAATGGGCCTTAAATCATATAACAAATAATCTTATACATATTTTATATTATTAAAATATTTAACATTATTATGTTTTCAAAGAATAAGTTTACCTAATCACAAAGATACTATAAGTTATCAAAAAACATAAATACACTTATACAATTAAATAAACTTTTCTTACCTACATTTACCCATATACCTACCTTTACCCTTTCACTTATACAATTAAATACACTTATACAATTAAATAAACTTTTCTTACCTCATCTTCTTTTAAACCGATGTAGCCCTTTCTTGACAACCGGTGATGAAATTTTCTCTGAGCCACTCTTTCACTTTATGTTTGATGAATTTCAGAAAAACAAAAATTACAAAATTAAATACATGACAACAGATGCAAAAAATTAACCAAAATAACATATTATAAAATTAAAACATACCATCCAGTTAGGATCAGTCCTCTGTCTCACAAATCTTTTCCAAGTTGACTTACTAACATAACCATATCCTCTTGGCGGCTTACTCAGCTTCTTCTTTTCTCCAATAAATGGAAGCACATACTTTCTCGTCAAATCAGTCTTAAACTGTCACCATTTACAGCCTGTTGACGTTAGGACTATGTCCTCAATTTCTGGTTTAACTTTGAAGATAGCCTAAAAAAACACAAGTTCACAAAATCATAACAGTAAAACATTATTCATGGTCTACATTTAATAATAATTTTCCAAAATTGATCGAGTACCTGAAGATCTAACAAAAGCTTTGATTTTAATTCAGGGTCTATATTTGGCCATGTAGGAATGTCGATTGGAATTGTAGTCCTGGCCAACATACCAATATAAGATTGCAAACAGGCTCTAGTTTCCCTATTAGGAATCCCCCATTCATTAGAAGTGACTTTAACTTTCTTCACGCGAGCTTTCTTGACAATCACTTTGTACATTGCACATACGCCTCGCTTACCCCCAGAATTTCTTGTAGCAGTATTAGTTGTAGTATTTTTCGATTGTTCAGAGTTAGTCGGTTGAGATTCCGATGCATGGCCTTCACTGTTTTCATGATTGTTCGCCACATTCTCCAGCTGCTTAGGGCTTCCACCGCTAAAATTATGTGATGCAGTCTTTTCTGATTGCTTTTGTGGTTCCATTCTTTCGTCTTTATTTAATCTGAAAAATAAGCTAATATTTAATAGATTAGAACAACTACACATTTCATGGTATAATGCCTAAAAGATATGCAGGAAATTAAGCAAAATTCTCATTTAATTGTTAAGAAAAATTACAGATAGATAATTCCAAGTAACTAATGAAACAAAAAAAACAGAGATCACACTGAAACTATCATCGACAACTACAAATAAGGAGAATACATTAAAACTACATTGAAGCAAATTGTCTAAACATATAGCTAGACTCCTATAACTTTTTGACCCAAATACCCTCAATATTTTCTCTTTTATTGCTAACACTTGTATCATCAATGTGAGTAGGGTCACATGTAGGGATATTAGAACAGAATGGGGGAGGGTCCCAGTAGGTGTCATATTTCCCTGATCTCCCCATAAAATGTTAAATCACTCTCTATGGGATTCATGTCCTTAGCACTAGAGACTTCGACTATCCTTGCAACTAATGACACACCATTATTCTGAACTACCCTTGCATTATCTCAATCCTTTGTGTGGTATCAGACCCCTTCAACAACATAACTTTCATAAGTCAACACTGAAAATGAAGGCTTCACAGCCAACCATCTTATAGTTTCAGATACGGCTTCCGCATTGTCCCTCATTTTTGTACTGACCTACATGTAAATTATTGATGCATATAAGTGGAGATAAATTAAAAAGCACGACTTATAGGAAAAAAATAAAAGAAAAAGAATGTAAACCAACTTTTTGTTCAAACAAATTGGCAAATTATCGATTGTGCTCTCCCAATAGCCATTGTACACTCTTCTTTTTCCCTTGATAAATCCCTTCCAAATAGTTTTTATGCAACCTGAAATTAATTACATCAGATTCAACTAAACTACACGAAATACAACTTTAACACTTATATGTATACTTATTTATGTTTTACTTACATAACATATGGTTTCACTTCAGAATTATTACGAAGAACTGAAAGATGAGCCTCATCTTGCTCTTTTTCCGCCACTGACTTCATAGTCACACCACCGATTGGACCAGAAATTTTTTTCTTCATCTTTCTGAAGACCAACTGTTCTACTACTCCCGCTAAAGAAATCACTGCAAAACTCTATTGACTCTTCTTTGAGGTAACCTTCAGCTATAGAATCTTCCGGATAGAATCGGTTTCTTAAATAACTCTTCAATATTTTATTGAATCATTCAAATAGAAACATCCATCTATAAAAAATCAGTCCACATAATCGTTGTTCCCTTACTAAGTGGACCATAAGATGTATCATAACATCAAAAAATAACGGAGGGAATATCTTCTCAAACTCACACAAGGTCAAAATCACATCTGATTGTAATTTACTCAACTTCGACACATCTACAACTTTGTTGCACATAGAGTTGAAGAAAAAACACAATCTTATGATACTAACCATTAAATTTTCCGGAAGCACTGAACGAACGCAACCGGGTAGTAATTGTTGGAGAAGGATATGGCAGTCATGGGACTTTAAACCATACAACTTCATATCAATCATCGATACACAGTTTCTGATATTTGAAGCATGTCCGTAAGGAAGTTTCATGCCGTACAATGATGACAACATTGTTTGTTTTTCTTTCTAGGAGAGAGTATAAGGGGCAGGAGGTAAGTTTGCTCTTTTTTCACCTACTTCTGGAGCTAAATCAGCCCTTCGTCCTATGTCAACCAAATCAAGACGCGAGGCAAGGATGTCTTTACTCTTGAATTTCATGTGCAGAAGTGTCCCAATTACGTTATAGCACACGTTCTTTTCGATGTGCATGACATCTAAACAATGTCGAACATGGTGAAGCTTTCAATACTCTAACTCAAAAAAGATTGATTGTTTTTTCCATAGAAACACCACCTTTTTTGACTTTCCCCTTCCCAAAACTGAACCTAAGTTCCTGTTGTTGCCCCAACACTTCCTCTCCGCTAAGTGGTTCAGGTGCACAACCAAATTCTTGTTCTCCATTGAAAGCTTCCCTTTGCCTCCTATACGGATGATAAAGATCTAAACACGGATGATGTCCTTGGTAGCTCATTTTTCTACTATGGCTTAGATATTTAGCCACGGTCTGATCACCGTATACTGGACAAGCCTTATAACCCATATTAATGCACCCTGAAATATTTCCATATCCCGGGAAGTCATTTATATTCCACATCAAGATTTCCCTTAAAGTAAAAAAGGATTTGATATGGGCATCGTACACGGTTGGTTCACCTTCCTCCCATAATTTTTTTAAATCATCGATCAATGGCTGGAGATATACGTCAATGTCATTACCAGACTCTTGTGTGCCAGAAATTAATGTGGTTAACATCATAAACTTCCTCTTTATGCATAATCATGGAGGAAGATTCTAAGTTACTATGTTAGATATATTTGATAATGACATGGCTAATATAATTTATGTTTAGATTTCAGATTTTACTTAACAGGACAAGTCAGTACTTAACCATTAATCAGTACTTATACTGGAAGTCAGGACTTAAGGATATCAGTACTTATATTATCAGGAGATAATCATCAGAAGTTAGATATCAGAACTTAAGTGCTGAAGGACGTTCAGATAAGGACAGTAGCTGATTAAAGGAAAGAAGATCGAGATAAACATAAGAAGAGATATGCATGAAGAAGGAGTTTCGTGAAGAATGGAATACTTGGAAGAAAAGATATCTGATTGATATATTTTAGGAAGCAGAATTATATTCCATATCAATTAGCGATTATCTTGTAACTGTGTAGTATATAAACACAGACATAGGGTTTACACTATAAGTGTTATCATATTCGAGAAGATTATTTATTGTAACCCTAGCAGCTCTCGTGATATCTGTTCATCACTGAGAGGTAACAGTTCCATACTGTAACAGAGTTTATTGTTTTAATAAAGTTTGTTTTCTGTTACTTAATATATTAAAGTTCGATTTGATTGTATTATACACTGTATTCACCCCCCTCTACAGTGTGTGTGACCTAACAAGTGGTATCAAAGCTAATCTGTTAACACACATACAGTTAAAGATCCAAACACAATCATGTCTGACACATAAACTCCAACTAAGCCTACCAAAACTGAAGAACCTCCAAAGACACAAATTCAAAGTCGGTATGAGACTATCAGAGTTCCCATACTGAGACCATCTGAATATCCCATATGGAAGGTAAGCATGACCATGTTCCTGGAAGCAACAGATCCAGAATACCTTGATAGAATCAAGGAAGGGCCTCACAAACCAACCAAGCTCGCTGTTGCAGTTGCAGGTGAAGCAGCAAAGACCGTACCAAAGGAGAAGAGTGATTATACTGCTGAAGATATAGCATCAATTGCTAAGGATGCTAAGGTACGACACTTACTGCATAGTGCCATTGATAATGTAATGTCAAACAGGGTAATCAACTGCAAGACTGCTAAGGAGATATGGGATGCTCTGGAAACAAGGTGTCAGGGAACTGACACAATTAAGAAGAACAAGAAGACAATACTCACTCAAGAGTATGAACATTTTTGACTCAAAGACTAATGAGTCATTGAATGATTTATATGATAGATTTGTCAAACTTTTAAATGATTTGTCATTGGTTGATAAAGAGTATGATCTTGAAGATTCAAACCTTAAATTCCTGTTAGCTCTTCCTGAATGCTGGGATTTGAAGGCAACGACAATAAGAGACAACTACAATCTTGATGAAACAACTCTTGATGAAATCTATGGAATGCTCAAGACTCATGAACTTGAGATGGAACAAAGAAGCAAGAGGAAAGGAGGAAAGTCAAGGACAGTTGCTCTTAAGGCTGAAGAAGAATCCCCCAAAGCAGCTTCCTCAAGGAAAGACAAGGGTAAAGCTCTTTTCATAAAGTCTAAAACTGAGTCATCAAGTTCTGAAAGTGATGATGACTCAGATTCTGAAAGCTTTCCTGAGACTGATGCTGATGAGGAGATGATGAAGCTGTGTGCTCTTATGGTGAAAGGAATCACAAAGATTGCGTACAAGAAGTTCAGGAAGGGAAAGAAGTTTTCCAGGAATGGCATAAGTTCTGATAAGAAGAATTTCAGAAGATCTGAAGGCAGAGGAGGAAAGTCTGACAGAGGAGATTATACCAATGTTAAATGCTATAACTGTGGTGAGAAAGGCCACATATCTCCTGATTGCAAGAAGGCAAAGGGTGACAAAGGCAAGGCTCTTGTCACAAAGCAGAAAAGCTGGACAGACACCTCAGACTCTGAAAGTGAGGAGAACTATGCATTGATGGCAAATGCTGATAAAGAAAGTGCTGAGAGCAGTTCTGAAGCTGCTGAAACAAAGGTACCTCAGACTACTTATGCTTTTCATACTGATGATATTAATGAGTTGAGAAGATATCTTAAAACCATGTTTGTTAGTTATAGAGATCAAACTTTAACATGTGAAAGATTAACTTCTGAAAATCTTGCTTTTAAGAAAAGAAATGATTTCTTAGAAAAAGAGTTAGTCATGTTCCATCAAACTCAGAAGGATAGAGATGATGCTTTTTATGTTAGGGATGAAGTGCTAAAAATGAATGAATCTCTAAAAACTGAGTTAGAAAAGGAAAGAGAGATTATCAGGACTTGGACTAACTCTGGCAAAACAACTCAAAATTTGCTAAGTAGTGGAAACTGGAAAGAGGGCTTAGGTTATGGAGAAGATAAGAATGATAAAGGAACTGAAGAAATTAAGCCTGTTGTTAAGCAAAAGCCAAAGTTAAAACCTGTTAAGTTTGTAACTGTAAAGTCTGAAAATGAGAAATCAGAAGTTAAAGAGGAATTAACTTCTGACAAACTAAAACAGGAAAAGACAGCTGAAGTGAACATAGGCTTAATGACAAAGAAGCAGCTTAAGCATAAGCTGAAAGATGTTAAGAATGCAAACAAGGTAAAATCACCTAGGAAAAATAGGAATGGAAAGGAAGGTGTGAATAAAAGTAATGATTATAAACCTGTTCCTGATGCTCCTAGGAAAACATGTCATAACTGTGGAAGTTCTAACCATCTGGCTTCTTTTTGCAGGAAGAATAAGAATATTAACTCCTTACCTTCAAAATCAGGAGTTAAGAGTCAGTCTGTTAGATACAAACCACAAAATCCTTGTTTTCATTGTGGTAGTTTATGGCATTCCATTTATACTTGTAAGGAATATCATAGTTTGTACTATGATTATTATCAAATAAAACCTTCTTTGAAGAAAGTTTCCATTGTTTCTTCTAGTGTAAATTCTGATTCAAAGTCTGATAGTGTAAGTTCTGATAAGAAAAATGTTAACATAAACTCTGATGCTAAATCCGCTGCAAATGTTAACAAACTTAATAAGGCCAAAGGATTCAAGCAAGTCTGGGTCCTTAAAACTAATAATTAGTGGTCTTTGTGATTGCAGGGCAACAGGAAAAATATTCTAGTTCTGGACAGTGGATGTTCAGGACATATGACTGGAAATAAGGCCCTACTATATCAATCTTGGAAATGTCATAATTAAAGAAGTAGCTCTGGTCTCAGGACTTAAACACAATCTGCTGAGTATAAGTCAAATCTGTGACAGAGGTTATCATGTTGATTTCTTTGAAGAACACTGTGAAATTGTGAGTAAATCTAAAGGCAAAGTTGTTCTGAAAGGATACAGGCGTGGCAACATTTATGAAGCTAAGCTTTCAACAAGTACTGATGGTTCTACAATCTGTCTGTTAAGTAGAGCCTCAATTGAAGAAAGCTGGAATTGGCACAAGAAACTTTCTCATTTAAATTTCAACAATATAAATGAACTAGTCAAGAAAGATCTGGTGAGAGGACTGCCAAAATCAGTATTTGCTCCTGATGGCCTTTGTGATTCATGTCAGAAGGCTAAACAAAGAAAATCTTCATTCAAGAGCAAGACTGAATCATCAATTCTTGAGTCTTATCACCTACTACATGTAGATCTATTTGGTCCAGTGAATGTCATGTCTATTGCAAAGAAGAAATATGTTATGGTCATAGTGGATGAGTTCACAGGATACACATGGGTGTATTTCTTGCACATAAAAAGTGAAACTGTATCTATCTTGATTGATCATGTCAAACAGCTGGATAAAATGGTCAAAGATTCTGTGAAAATTTTAAGGAGTGATAATGGCACTGAGTTCAAGAATTTGATAATGGAAGAGTTCTGCAAAAACCATGGAATAAAGCAGGAATTTTCTGCTCCTGGAACTCCACAGCAAAATGGAGTTGTTGAAAGGAAGAATAGAACTCTCATTGAAGCTGCACATACAATGCTTGAAGAAGCAAAGTTCCAACCTATTTCTGGGCTGAAGCTGTGCAGACTGCTTGTTTTACTCAAAATGCAACATTCATTAACAAGCATGGAAAAACACCATATGAGATGGTGAAGAAAAAGAAGCCAAATCTGAAATACTTTCATGTATTTGGATGCAAGTGTTTTGTTCTCAAGACTCATCCTGAACAACTATCCACGTTTGATCTAAAAGCTGATGAAGGAATCTTTGTTGGATATCCACTTTCCAAAAAAGCCTTCAGAGTCTATAATTTGAGAACAAAAGTGGTCATGGAATCTATCAATGTCTCTTTTGATGACAAGAAGATTACTGGTCTTGAAGATTTCATTGACCATGATCAGCTGAGATTTGAAAATGAAGACTCAAATTCTGATACTGAAAATCCTGACAGTCTAATTCCTGATACTGTAAACTCTGATGGATTAAACTCTGATGTTATTGAAACTGTGGTGACTACGTCAAAGGAAGATGCACCTATGCAGGGGGAGCATACTCAAGATCTTACCACATCTCAAGAAACATCAGAACATACATCTGGCTCTTCAAGTTCTGATTCGTCAAGTTCTGATAAGCCAAGTTCTGCCAGTGCTGAAAATCTAAATTCTGAAGAATCCAACTCAGCGAGCATAGTTTCAGGGGGAGCATCAGAAAATGAAAATGAAGACAACATGGATCATGGGGGAGCATCCAGTTCTAGAGAAAATCTTCCATCTGCAAGGAAGTGGACAAAGTCACATACACCTGATTTGATAATTGGAAATCCTGATGCAGGTGTCAGAACTAGAACAGGTACTTCAAATGAATGTCTTTATAATTCTTTTCTTTCTCAGACTGAGCCAGAGAAAGTGGAAGAAGCTCTTCAAGATGCTGATTGGGTGCAAGCAATGCAGGAAGAGTTAAATAAATTTGAAAGAAACAAAGTCTGGACCCTAGTGCCAAGACCAAAGAATAGATCTGTTGTTGGTACAAAGTGGGTGTTCAGAAATAAAACTGACAGTGATGGCATAATTACAAGGAATAAGGCAAGGCTAGTTGCAAAAGGATATTCTCAACAGGAGGGAATTGATTATGATGAAACATTTGCACCAGTTGCTAGGTTAGAAGCCATAAGGATATTTTTGGCTTATGTTTCTCACAAAAAGTTTACTGTCTTTCAAATGGATGTGAAAAGTGCTTTTCTCAATGGAGAATTGGAGGAGGAAGTATATGTTGAACAACCTCCAGGCTTTGTAGATTCCAAAACATCCAGATTATGTCTACAGGCTTGATAAAGCACTTTATGGACTTAAGCAAGCTCCTAGAGCATGGTATGAGACTTTAGCTCAGTTTCTTCTGGAAAGTGGATTCAACAGAGGAACAATAGACAAAACACTGTTCTTCCTCAACCACGGAAAGGACTTACTTCTCGTCCAAATTTATGTTGATGATATCATTTTTGGGTCTACAAATGACAGACTTTGCAAGAAGTTTGCCAAACTGATGCAGTCAAGATATCAGATGAGTATGATATGGGAACTTAGCTATTTTCTGGGCCTTCAAGTCAAGCAGAATGAAGAAGGCACTTTTATTTGTCAAACTAAGTACACCAGAAACTTGCTAAAGAAATTCGAAATGCAAGATTGTTCAAGTGCATCCACTCTCATGGTCACTGTAACAAAACTGGATTAGGATACTGGTAAATTAGTAGATATTACTGATTACAGAGGTATGATTGGGTCTCTACTCTATCTAACTACTAGTAGACCTGATATCATGTATGCTACCTGTCTTTGTGCAAGATTTCAAGCAGATCCAAGAGAACCTCACTTAACAGCCGTGAAAAGAATCTTTAAGTATCTTAAAGGAACAACTGATCTGGGATTGTGGTATCCTAGAGAATCAGATTTTAAACTAATAGGTTACTCAGATGCAGATTTTGCAGGTTGTAAAATTGACAGGAAAAGCACAAGTGGAAGCTGCCAATTCCTTGGAGGCAGATTGGTTTCTTGGTTCAGCAAGAAACAAAAGTCAATTTCCACATCAACTGCAGAAGCAGAGTATATTGCTGCAGGAAGCTGTTGTGCATAGATTCTTTGGATGAAGAATCAGTTACTAGATTATGGGTTAACATATTTCAAAATCCCTATTTACTGTGATAATCAAAGTGCTATTGCTATGACAGGTAATCCAGTTCAACACTCTATGACAAAGCACATCAGTATCAGGTACCACTTCATAAGGGAACATGTGGATGAAGGTACAGTGGAATTGCACTTTGTTCCAACAGATCAACAACTAGCAGATATCTTCACAAAACCACTGTGTGAAGCCACTTTTACAAGATTAATAAATGAACTTGGAATGATTTCAGGTTCTTTCTCTAAATCTGGTTAGTCTTGTTCTGTATTATCAGACTTTATGATCAGTATTTACAGAATTTAATCTCTTTGTGTATTCTGTGATTAATTGATAAATGTTTTTAAGTACTGACTGTTGTCTGATATATGTTTCTAAACTCTGATAAGTGATATGTCTGTCTAAGTAACCATTCAATCCTATGAGGATAATTGTGTTAGATACTGACCTAGTAGTCTTCAATAAATAAATGATCCCATGTAAGAAATAATTATTTATGTGGAAATTTTATGACACAAGCAAATTCTGATAATTGAGCTTAGTTGAGTTTACTTTATTTATCTTATTACTAAGTCACAAATTAGAATAATACTACTCATCTGTTAAGTTCTGATACTGGTAAAACTGCTGAATGTACTAAGTGCTGATAAACCTCACTTATAAAAAGAAAAATCAAAAGGTTCAAAGAATAAAATCGAGTACTCCTTTGAGATCTAGAGTAAAAATGTGGAAGGGAAGACCCAAGTGCATTGCTGGTATTAAGTAAATATGCATTAGAAAAGCAAAATATTTTCTTGGTGACTTTTCACACTCTATGATTACTGGAGAAATACTCTGATAATAGTATAAATTCTGATAAGCAGTCGTGACTCACTTACACTGAGGAGCCACTGTAAAATAGAATTTAAAAAGATGCATAAAATTAGCACAAATCGGTTGAGGTGGACTCAAGCATGAACTCATTCATCAGTAGGTTTCAGGATAATGACAGCTCTTTAGCAAAATTTTAATTATGCCTTATTTCTAAGATGTACTGAAATGAATCAGACTTTACTCTTTGTCTGCTATTTAGCTTGATGCACACACTAATCACTCCATCTGAATGATGAAAATTACTGTGGTGGTCTATGTTGTTTTAGATAAATAGTCATTGTGTCACCTTGCACTAATTCTGAGGACAAGTTCTGGTTGCATATTCTGAAGATTAAGTTCTGAAGAGTATAACTCAGAACTTGTATGAGGATTTACTCAGATAAGCATTTTTTTTCGAGTTAAGAAATTATGTTCTGATGACTGTTAAGTTCTGAAATAAGTCTAAGTTCTGATATTACAGTCTAAATTCTTTACTTGACTTATCTGTGGATAAAATTTGATAACAGTCTCGGTACAAACTAGAACATGTGAAGTGGAAGATTAATAGTCACTATGGTTAGGATTAATGGTACTTGTACTTGAACAGTCAACTTTTACTTGTGTCTTGTGCGCATTCAACCATGTTTTCTCTTTCCAATGAATGTTATTCTTTTTCCAAGTCTGGGGAGACGAGGTAGAATTAATTCTACCTGTCCGCATTAAAAACCTTTACGTCTCCTGGCATTCTCTTGCCTATATAAACAGCCTCTTCCCATCAGCCTTCCCATCAAATTCTTTCTCACAAACTTACCTTCATACTTTTTCTTTCAAAAACACAATGGTCAGATGCAACATATTTTTGAACTACCAAAACTTCAATATGGAGCTAAGCTGTGCCGACTGGCAGCAGGAATGACACGTCACGGCCATTCCTGAGGAGATATGGGACTCTGTCCCACAGGAGGTACTGACCCACCCCCCGTTCTTCTATATGGACTACCATCGCCATCTGGAGCGATTGGAGGAGGAAAGGCTGGAAGCTCTCCGCCAGCAAGAGCGTATCATCCGACTCGCCATTCTGTTTGTCGAGAGTAGGAAGAAGAAATGATTTAATCTCGTCTTCTTCCTGTTTTTCTTCATCATCAGCCTTGCCCTGCTTCTTGAGCTAGGACTAAGGCTGTTGATGTTAGGTTTAGTAGCTTAGGGAAATCTTGTATAAGTACTGATGTAATTTCCATTTCATGAATGTATTCTCTTGATATATTAATGAAATTTGTTTTTGTTTCAAGATTTTGTCTCTAAATTATTTTGTAATGCATTGATAAATCCTGATAATTATTCATATTCTGATGACCATATAAATTCTGATTTAATTTAAGTTCTGATTTTCCTTTATCAGTACTTACTCATATAATTTATCTTGGTCACTTTCACTTGATTTCTTTTCAGAATATTAATGTTGCAGTGAAAATTAATTAAATCAGTGGGAACGGTTTCAATTTTGAATTAAAACTGTTTCACCTTGATTAATGGAATATATGGGTAAGTGGAACGGTTTTTTCTTGAAAACAGGCAAGTGGGCAAGTAATGATTACTGTTTTCTCGCTCCCAGTAACTATCCGTTATTACTGCATGTCTGACAGGTGTCCAACGGTAACATTTTTTTTAGAGTATAAGTACGACAGAGAAAGGATTTCTTTAATCTTTTATTTCCTTCATACTTTTTCTCTCTACTTGCTTTTACTCTCTCTTTCTCTCACGTTGGTTTTTTCATACAGACATTTTATCAAACACCTAACAGGCACTTTTAAATCTCAATTTTTCACATGGCACCTAAGGATTTAATCATTGATAGAGCTAAGTTTGTTCCAAACAACTATGCTGCAATTTTTGATCATGCTGAAGCTCCATCTGAATTGCATTTTGTGCAAGATCTTCTTGCACACAGTGAGATTGGGTATGCACTGACCCGACCTTCAGTCTTTTCGAGCCAACAAGTTCTGACATTTTGGCGGACTGGGCACTTTGATGATGGTGGTAAACATGGCACTCCTAGTATTATTTTCGATGTGGGTGATTCTTCTTATGCAGTCACTCCTGGTACAATACGCAAGGCTCTACATCTTCCAGAAGGTTGTATTTTTTCAATTCCAGAAGAATCAGCTCTTCAGGAGTTAATGGCAAATTTGGGGTATGAACGGAGTTTGGCAAAACTTGGGCAGTTGAAACGGGCTCATATCAAAAGAGAATGGAGCTTCTTCTTCGACTGCATCACCAAAGCTTTTGGGAACAAATGTTCGAATTTTGATGCTATCCCAATTCTGAGTCAGCATATCGGGTATGCTATTATCAATCAAACTCATTTTGATTTTGCAACTGGTATAATTGGTTTTATTGGGGATAGGATGACAGAGGATAGGAATGTTGTCTATTTTGCTAGATTCTGTCAACTTATTTATACTTTTTGTACTGATGAACCTCAATTAGTCAGTTCCTCAACCCCACCTTTTAAAGTTGCAAAACGCTACTTTAATGATCTGATAAATGCTGACACTAAGAAATCAGTGGTTAGACCATTACAGATTCCTCAGTCTGTAAAACAGATCCTAGTAAATGCTGATCCTGATACTTATAGATCTGTTTACTCTGATGTCCAACCAACAACAAACACCCAAAAACCATCATCCTCAGCACCTACTACTCATTCTACTCAACCTACCCTCAGGACATATCTCAAATCCTATCTCTCCACTTCACAGACTGTTCAACCCTCATCCTCGGCACCTACTGTGAAGCCTTCATCCTCCAAGCCAAAGAGGACAAAGACTGTTCCTCAAACACCTCAAAAGAGAAGGAGGATTGCCTTGAGAGATGAATCTGATACTGAGGAACAGGTTCCTTCTTCAGAACCTGTTGTAGGTGAAGCTGAGAAAGAGACTTCTCAGAAGGATTCTGGAATTGGGGGATCTAGGCTTCTCAAAAGGCTTAGAAGAATGACAGTTCCTGAAACTCCCAAGGAATCCAAATCAACAAAGAGATACAAGAAACAGAGGGCAAAAAGGCCAGTTTCAGATGATGAAGAGGAAGCAGCTAAGGAAGGGGATCAGGAATCTCTGATTTCACAAGACAAGGAATTTGCTCCAGTCACTTCTTCTCCATCAACTCCATCTCAGGAAGCTATTTCTGAAAAGGCTAACACACCATCTGTGTCTCCTGTTGATCCAGGCACAAGTGCTGATATTGATGTTCAAAACTTGGTTATGCCTGAAGTAATTCTCTTAGAAGCTCCAACATTAAATAATCCTTCCACAACACCTGTTACTGATGCTATTCAAACTCCAGAGTTATCAACAACACCTTCTCTGCATCAAGATGCTGATGATCAGACTTTAGGTGAGCATCAGGATATGGCTGTTGATCAGAACTTAGAACAAGATCAGCAATTAGAGGATGCTGAAGCCTCCATTGCTACTCACACTGTTATTTTATCAGAGGATACTGATTCTGTAAGTTCTGATGCTGCAAATGCTGGAGATACTGGTGATGCTGCTCCAACTGCAGATGTTGATACAGCAGGTCCTTCAGGACATGCTCCTCAACAGACTATTCTAAAGTCTGAACTGGTTAAGAAGTTTGTTACCAGAGAAGCACCAGTACCTTGAAGTGAAACTCCTGCAGGTCAGGATTGGACTAAGGAATGGAACTCAGTTTCATGTGTTCCAACTGAAAAGCATCTTGCTGAGCACTTGACTAAAGCTGATGAAATGTTAAATTCTGATGATTTCAAAACCCAGCTTAGAGTCACTGCATTGAGTACTAAACATCTACAAGGTCTTCACTCAACTACTCATGCAGAGCTACATAAGATTCAGGAAAACTTTATCAAACAGGAACAAGTTTGGAAAATTGATAAGAAAAAGTTCTTCCAACCTACCATTGACAGGATTGCTTATATCGAGAAGACTCAAGATCATCAACAAGCTCAGATTGATGATATTCTGAAAAATCAAGCTTCTCAGCAATCACAGCTGACTGAAATCCAATCCTCAGTGGAATTGCTTATCTCTCTTCTACTACCTGCTGATGCCAAAAAGGGGGAGAAAGTAATTAAGTCCAAATGCAAGACTGACAGGACACTGACAGGAAATGGTGATGAAAAAGATGATCAAGGAAACCCTGGAATGGGTATAGGTCATAGTCAAAGTAGAGGATTCACATCAAGACAAGCTAGTCACAGGACAAGTTCTGATACTGGGAAAAGAATAAGTTCTGCTACTGGTAAAAGGATAAGTTCTGATGAACTTTTAGATCTTGATGAGGAAATGTCAAGAAAATTATTTCTTCAGGAAAATCCAGGAATGGACTTGGAGAGTTTAATGAAAGAAGAAGCCAGGATTAAATCAGAGAAAGTCACATCTAAATCTGAAGCTTCTGGTAAAAAGCCACTTCCAAAACTCAAAGGCATTGTGATCAAAGAAAGGACACATACTGAAGCAACATTGGCTAGATCACAACCGCAGATAGATCCAAGATCCAAGGGTAAAGAAAAGATTGGTGAACCTATCAAGGTTTATGTGCCTCCTGAGGATGAAGAAATTACTGATGAAAAAGATGATCTTGCTCTGACTTAAAGAAAAGTTCTTAAAACAACCTCTGATATGGCTCAAGTTGTTCAGAGTCAAGAAATTGTAAGTTCTGATATTCAGAAGAAGCAAGTAACCTCTGACATAGCTCAAGTTAACTTGATATCAGAAGATAGACCAAAGACACTCCTACCAGGATTCACTAAAGCAAAACAGACTCAACCTTTGAAGACTACTGCAAGTGGTTTTGAAGTAAGAGTAGTTACTGGAAAGGAAGCAAGAGATAAAACTGGATTGGGAAGTGCTGATGAAAGAAGAATACATAACACTACCAATGATCCAACTTCCTTGAGTGAACCAGGTATTGGAGCAACTCCTGAGAGATTGAATCAACTGGAATCTGTACAAATGGTTTACCATACCTACTTGAAAGAATACATCTTGTTGTACTTCATGACAGATGGTAGGGTTTATCATATAAGACAAAATGCCATTCCATTGAAGTATTTTGAAGAATTGGAGCATGTACTATTCTTACTTCAAGTGGATGACAGAATAACAGGAACTGCTGCAAACTATTTGAAAGAACAGATTCAGAGATAGAAAAGGCTTTATTCTGTTAAGTCTGACAGCACATACGTTCCAAAATACAGAGATCACAATGGTGATATAGTTGAAATGAAGCCCAACACTGCTAAGATTATAACTACCTTTCTGGGGTACAGGGCTGTTGAATTCAATCTTGAGTCTGATAAAGCTTATTTGATCAGACTGGATCAGGATATAAGAAAAGCAAAGATCAATGATCTCAGAGCTGCAATCTTTCAAATTGGTGAAGATACTGCAGAGCTTGAAGATGCCCAAAGGAGAATGATTGATGAACTCAGATATGCTGAGAAATGTTTGTTGAAGAACTATCTCAGAACAACTCCTGACATCAGAGAGATCAGATGATGAAGCCAAGTCAAAGATCTAGAACTGCTTAAATTCTGATATTTGTACAGACTGAAGTTGTTATCAGAAGTTGAATATTGGTAAAGCTTTAAGCACTGTAAGTTGTAGTTATCTAGTCTAATTCTCATGCATTTTTACTTAATATTTTTGACATCATCAAATATCTGTTAAACTTGTATATTATGCTAATTTACAAGTTGGGAGAGATTGTTAGATATATTTGATAATGTCATGGCTAATATAATTTATGTTTAGATTTCAGATCTTACTTAACAGGACAAGTCAGTACTTAACCATTAATCAGTACTTATACTGGAAGTCAGGACTTAAGGATATCAGTACTTATATTATCAGAAGATAATCATCAGAAGTTAGATATCAGAACTTAAGTGCTGAAGGACGTTCAGATAAGGACAGTAGCTGATTAAAGGAAAGAAGATCGAGATAAACATAAGAAGAGATATGCATGAAGAAGGAGTTCCGTGAAGAATGGAATACTTGGAAGAAAAGATATCTGATTGAAATATTTTAGGAAGCAGAATTATATTCCATATCAATTAGCGATTATCTTATAACTGTGTAGTATATAAACACAGACATAGGGTTTATACTATAAGTGTTATCATATTCGAGAAGATTATTTATTGTAACCCTAGCAGCTCTCGTGATATCTGTTCATCACTGAGAGGTAACAGTTCCATACTGTAACAGAGTTTATTGTTTCAATAAAGTTTGTTTTCTGTTACTTAATATATTAAAGTTCGATTTGATTGTATTATACACTGTATTCACCCCCCTCTACAGTGTGTGTGACCTAACATACTAACATAACTAACCAGCTGCTATACCCATTGTTTAATCCATTATTGTATGGATTTATACCATCGGCCGCTAATCCTAAACATATATTTCTTGCCTCACTACCAAACTCAGGCCAGCTACAATCTACATTTCTCCAAGAAGGAGAATCAGAGGGGTGGCGCATCTTTCCATCTTTGGATCGATTATTTGCATGTCAACGCATTAATTCAGCAGTAGACGCAGATTTAAACATTCGTTTAAATCTGGGGATTATCGAAAAATACCACATAACCTTAGCTGGCACATTAACCCTAACTTGACCATATTTCCCAATTTTCCAGCGAGAAAGATGGCATTTGGGACACTCAGAAGAAGACTCAAGAACTGGACCCCTGTATAATAAACAGTCATTTGGACAAGCGTGGAATTTAATATACTCAAGTCCTAAATAAGTCAAGGTTTTCTTGGCTTCATACATATTAGACGGAGCAGATTATCTTTAGGAAGAATTGATCCAATTGATTGAAGTAGATCAGTAAAAGCTTTATCGCTTACTCCAAAACTAGCCTTCCAATTATGTAATTTTAAGACTGACTCTAGTTTAGTACACTCAATTCCCTCAAACAGAGGTTGTTCCGCATCAGCAACAAACCTCTTAACGTTATCCGACTCTTTATCGCAATCTTCCCTATTATAGGTTGCTTCATACACGTTAAATGTTTCTGAAATTGATATGGGCTTCGAGGGAGGACAAGTACTACCAACAGATGACCTAGTACTATTAACATGTTTTTCTCCATTCCAAACTCATTCAGAATATCCTAAACTAAAACCTGATTCATACAGATGACCTCTGATTATATTCACAGAAAACTTTTTGAAGTTAGAGCAGTGTGCACAAGGACAAGGAATTTTCTTGGGGTTTTTAGCATTTTCCTCGGCAAATATCAAAAAGTTCTCAATACCAATTTCATATTGTAGAGAATCTCTATCGGTTGTTATCCAAGAGTTATCCATTTAAAACCACCTGGTATATCACTAAAAAGTTCAGTATAATTATAGTGATTAAGTTTTATGTATGACGGCTTATATATATTTTATAAGTCTTTGATTTTAAGTATGGTAACCACACATAGGGCATACTATACACGACATAAGAAAACTGAGAATTCATATTATACATTATCATATTGTATATAATGCATATTATACATTTGATTATAATATGAATTGATTTGTAATGCATTACGTAATTCATATTATACATTTGATTAAATATAGTTCATATTATACATTTTATTATAGTACTAGTACTATAAAATTAACTAGTCATTCAATACATAATGTATAATCACTATAAAATTAACTATATTTAATCAAAGTATAATAGAGTCGGATCACAGATGCAGATTTACAAATATCACAAAATGTGTATAGGAAAGTGTAGTAAAAACTTACTATATCGACCTATCGCCATCTATCTTATAAATATTTTACATGCACCTTAAAATTATCAAAACTTTAAGGTATAACCAACTACAGAGCACATAGAGATGCGTAAAGAAGAACCAACTACATAGCACATAGTAATTTATCTTTGCTCATAAATTACTACAGTAAAGAAGAACTAACTATAGAGCACATAGACAAAAAAAACATTATCAAAACTAATAAAACAAATCAAATGTATAAGCGTACATTATCAAAATTGTTCACATTCTCATACAAACTATTATTTATGCAAAAATCTATAGTACAGAACTGAAATTTAGCACATTCATAGAGAATTATAAGCGTATCTGAAGAGATGATCAATCAAGAATACAAAAGGACTTAATTTAAGTAAGAAATGTCTGTAAAAATCCACATGAAAAACAAGATTAGTACAGTGACTTTCCATGTTCTGTCTTAACTTTAAAATCTCAAACTACAACAATTTACAAAAAAAAATAATTAAACAGAGTTAGAAAAGGAAACTCACCGACGATCAGAAAATCAAACAGAACCCTATTATCCTGCAAAAACAAGTCAAAAATTATAAAAGTACAAACAAATGAAAACCGAATTCACAAAAATAAAAAAAACAAACAAAATTACAAAAGTATAGACAAAAACACCCAAATTACCTAAAGATTTAAATCTTTTTCTCAAATTAGGTCCTGTATACAATAAATTAAAAAGTATTAGGAACTTCAAAAGACATTAAATTAATAAAAAAATTAGGGTTTCGAATTAAAAAAACCCCAATTTACAAAATTAGGATTTCAAATTCAAAAACCCTCAATTTATAAAACCGGTCTTCATGCAGAGAAGACCAGTTCGATTCGAGTACATAGAATACTTACGGAGTATAGAGTTTAACAAAGAGATTGTGAGCAGACAGATTGTGATCAGTTGAGAGACATGTGAGAGGAGTTCAAAGAGATTGTGAGCGGAGAGAGAGAGATTGTGAGCGAAGTTTAGAGAGATTGTGAGCGGAGAGAGAGGTTCGAGAGAGAGAGAGAAAGGGGTTCGAGAGAGAATGAACATAGAGACGGGTTCGAGAATTGTAGTTTCAGTTTTTAGTTTTTATTTTTTAGTTTTCAGTTTTTAATTGTCTGAAGTGAGGAATGCAGGGAACACAAAATTGGTTAATGGGGGGAAATTTTGGGGGGGAGTTTTGGAACAAAAAATGAATGGGATTTTGACTAATGGGTAAAATAAAGGTGGACGCAAAATATTTATTTTTGATGAAGTTTAGACATCAGTTTAATAATAACCGATGTCTTCAAACAACAAAGACATCACAAAAATACGGGTGATGTCATTATCTCTTTTAACATGAGTGGCACGATGTCTATTAACATTTTTATTGTAATGTTAATAAATAAAATTGTATTTAAATTAATAATATAATTAACTTAAGGGGTTAATTTTTATTTTTATTTGGTAAAATAGCGATCTTATATTAGTTTAGGATTTGCGCTCAACTTTTATAAATTTTGGATATTTTTTAGGCTTTTATATCTTTTTTGATGAAAAGCAAAAGATTTATTAAAATATTAGAAACTAGCCAAAATCAGATTTTGAAAAAAATGCTAAATAAATAGTGTAGGCTTTTATATTGATACTATTACTTATGCATTATCGTATTCTCTTGAATATCAGATTGCATTTTCGTATTATTTTAAAAGAACGTTATCCAAGGCTTGTTTCCGGACGATTTTGTGCTAGTTTCATTTGTTTAAATTTAAAGCGCATTTTTCAGACTATGAAATGAACTAAATACTTGCTCAATGGGGAGAGTTGTATTAGGTGTAAAGACGTCTAAATCTTATATTTTTGACCCCTTTTATTAATCGGTATTATAATTTTATAATATTATATATTATAAAATAATATTATATTTTATATTATAATATAATATCATGCGATATTATACTTTATATTCATAGTTCTATGTATTATAACGGTCTAATTTAAGATTTAAGGGTTTAACATAAAATATTTACCATAAGGTAGTGTAATTGTAGTACCTATTTGTAAAATAATTTTCACATTTTGTCCAAAAAATTATATCATTTTTTGAAATTCAAATAACATTGTTGTCGAGTGTAATTTCCGAAAAATCTAATTAAAATAAGCTAGCTTGTAATATATGCGATGCACGATTTATTTTTAATATTTGTTATCTTAATTTTATTATAATATTTATATTTTGAACTAAAATTTTGTATTTAGTTTTTAATTATGTGAAAATAATATTATTTATTATTTAATCTTGATATATTTTCTATTTATTATAAATTATTTGGTGATATAAAATTTATTTTTTTAAATAATTTTGACTAGACCTTTCAATAGTGGTATACGACACGTGAACACGGAACCAAACGACATGAATAATTAGTGTTTGGTTTCGAAAATTTGGTACACGAACACGAAAGTATACGAACACGAAAGTACATGAACACGAAAAAATACGGATATAATTAGTGTCTGGTTTGGGTTTCTGATATAGGTACACGACACGGAACGAAAGTACACGGAATAAATAAATAGTTAATTTTTTAAAAAAATATGATATATATTTATATATATATTACATACAAAATATGCTATCTATTTTCAGATTCTTGGTGATCGTGGATGCAAAAAGGAATAAGGAAGATCAAGTAGTTGATTTTATGATTTTCTTTAAATTTATAACTTTTTTATTAGTTCTCATTTTTTATAATTATTTTGATTATTTAAATATATTTGGAAGAGTTTAACTTGAATAGAAGAGTTTAGGAAGAATTTGAATGTAAATATTACTGATAACTGAAATTTATTAATAGATTTTGTAATTATGTTAAATACGTTTTTTAAATTATCTGTTAAATAAAAATATATTTAATTTTTATTTTTTTGGAAGAGATTAACGAATTTGTAAAAAAGTGTTAAAGTAGTCTACGAAACAAAACCAAAAAAACTTAAAAACTTAAAAAAAAAAATTATTACCAAAAAGATATGACCCGTAGGCGGGAGTCTATTAAGGCTGGTCGATTTAATAATATTTAATTAATTAAAATACATAACTGTGAAATCATTTTTAATTCTGGCTACGTAGCCTACTGGTGCGCACACAGATGTTGTCGTAATGACCATCTTCTTTCTATCTACCCTTCCATGTTTCAAACGAGTAACATAAGTAACAACTGTAAAACAAATTTTATATCAGAATGCATTGAATTCGGGGCATCAATGTTGTAGTATAAAATTATAATAATAATCTGATTTTGACATATTCTGATTCGATTATACTCTTCTATAAAACAACGGTAAATTAGCGAAAGCAAAAAGATAAGTGTTTTTTTTTTAATTTTGGTTCTTCTAAAATATCTGTTCATATTTGATAACTAAAACAAATTAATATTTTAATATAAATACTAACTCATAACACATGCATGACACCTTTTTCTAAACTTACCGGTTTAACTTTTTAAGATTTTAGAATTTATTTTTAAAATTTTTAATATTCATATTTTTATTTTTAATGTTGTATCAATAATATTTTTATTTTAATATTTTATTGCAATACCACAACAAATATGCAGAAATTTAGAAATATACGAATATAGTGACGTGGATTATATAGCTGTACTAACTTAAAATTGTGCAATACACAAATTACTTTATTATTTTATAATTTTTAATTTAATCTTAGTTGAATTTTTCTAATATTATATTATTGTGTAAATAAACTTGTCTGTGATATTCATATTGATGTTTTATTCGGAATAAACTAAAAAGGTAACATGATTTAGTAAATAAAAAGATAATTTGTATTTTAGTAGGAAAAAAATGATTAATTATTATTTCCCGTGACATTTTTGGAGGGTAATATATTTTAGTTGGAAAAAATAGAAAAGATAACTTATTTTTAGGTGATATAGATAGAAAATAGATCCTAAAGATGCATTAAATATCACATTAATTACGCGTGACCTTATGTGAAGTTCAGATCTGTCCGGTCCAAACTCGTAGCAGACCCAAGACGGACCATGTAGTCAAGACCCACCAGCAAAGGTCGTCAAGGTCCACGAACACAAGATGTTCACAGACTAAGGCCCAATACAGCTGTAAGAGCAGAGACATATGTCCTAAACAGACTCAAAGTGCTAGACAGAGGGTTCTGGAGTTCCTTCCCTTCTAGGACTTCTAATCACAATCTAAGTTGGAGAATTTTCCACTAAGTCTCCCAACACAAATCTAACCCTAGACTCACCTCTATATAAAGGGCTCTACCCCTCAAACTAGAACTACGTTTTTGGCTTAATTATCTACTACACAGAGATACGTAGGTATCTTGCAAGTACCGATAGTCCCGAACGTGAGAGCAGCCATTAAAACTCGAAGCTCACGAATTACTAACACACTCTAATTTTTATTCCACAACATTTGGTGCCATCTGTGGAAATACTACAACAACCATGGTGAACACACGGAGCAGAAATAATTGTGGAACAGACACTCCTATCCCATCGCGAACAATCGCATCAGTCGTAGAGGTACCATCGCACTCAACCTATTATTAGGGCAAAACACGCGCTAATAATTCACGCAAGTATACGCGTTCGCAAGTAATATAGAATTTATTCTAGTTCGTTCCCACAGAGACTGAATTGGTTAACTTATGTAATTTATGTACCTATGCACCGATGATATAGTTATTATCCAATACTAAGACGATAACAATTTTGGGTTGTTTATACTACGAATTATACTAATGATTATAACTAAGAGAGTGAAGAGAGTTGTATATTATATGAGACAAACATGAGATTCTAACTTTATTAAATACTTCATTCAATAGCCTTATTGTTCTTCACCTTAGCATGCAATGGTGATAACACTAATCAGATATTACGAAACTGCTAATCGCCAACTTTCGTTGCACGAAGAACATACTAACAGACATCCAAAAAAGAGATAGAAGCTGAATAAGCACCAATTATATTGAGACCCTACATGTCTGTAGAATTTGACAACATAAAGGTTTAAAGCACAAGTTAATTATCATGATTACACAGGGCAAGTAAGATGGGTAAAATTACCTACGAATCATGCGTAACAATAACACATGAACCTATGCTAGCATGGCAAGTTCTAAATCCTTAAATTCACTGTCGCTTCATTAAGAATTAACACGCTATCTTACAAGTTCGCGACTCTTATAAAACGAATAAGCACAACCAATATTAGGTTATCATACAATCACCACACACTAGGGCATACAAACAATTTAACTAAAGAAATCCATAAATAAATCCGCTAGAACCCCATGATAACGATTAGCCCATAATCGGACTCATCATCAACGTGGGTTCCGATGAAAGCATGATGTAATAAACGTAGTCTTTATAACGAATTAATAAAACCAAGTACGCAACAAGAGTAAGGTGCACAAATAAGAAAACTAGCATCTAAGTTACAACTTAGAAAAAAGATTCACAAGTAAAAATAAGATCTTCTTCGTCTTCGTTGAATCCGTGCTAAAACGGTCTTCTTACGGCTCTCCTTGCGCACTGGTACGTATCTCCATTAAAAATGTCCTTATTTTAATATATATAGCAGCCCTAAACAATCTGGAAGTCTTCCCTTTTAGAATCAAAGTAGAAACAAGATTCTTTTTCGGCACCGGCGCGGCCGCGGGCTATCACAGCGCGGGCGCGCTGCATCTCTAAAATCCCGGTGCGGCCGCGCGCTATTACAGCGCGGGCGCGCCGTGCTTCTGGGAAAAACTCAGATTTTATCTTTTTCCTGCTGCTTCGAGTTGGCTTTCCACAAGCTTTTATTCCAACACCTGGACACCAAATTAGCACCAAAACAATGCTAATTCACCCGATTAACTAAAATACTAGAAAACACATTAAAACACTTAACAACTTGAGTACAAATGCATCAATTCAAAGCTTATTAGAGCATAATAAAGTGTCATAAATGCCAGTCAACACCTATACCTCTACCCAAGGAGGAACCCCGATAAGGGCAACTGAGGCTCAGCCACAAGGGACGAATTTCACAGCTCCTCAAGGAAGAATCCCCAATTTTAGCAGCTGCATGCAACTGTGAACCCTCAACCCGTTGGGTATGATTACTCCACGATTGTGACCACTAACCCCCCTTACGGGGTGCTTCTATACCCCGAGGTTTGAGAAAGTGGACACTCTAATCGGAGCAAAGCACAAGGGAGGACGCCTCAATACATATGTGGCATGGCTCGTATTCCATAGGATTGAGAATTCTCTAGACCCTATTCTGATAGAGACTTTGAATCATCGGGAAACGAGGTTATTCCAAGGAGGAGGCGTGCTGGTAAGGAGCCGATTCCTTATACCAATCAGCGGCCCATGAGCACTCAAGAGACGAATCCCTAAGATGTCCAAGAGAGGATCAGGGCTCACGATGCTGAGATCCAAAGGCTGAAGCGCGACCTGGAGGCGCACCTTACCCCAAGACCTCCACTTGCTGCAAGGAAAAGAGATCTTCCTCCAATCATAGACCTGGATGGTCCAATACCAAGAAGGGTTGTTCCCCCAAGGGTTGATCCGAGTATTCTGGTGCCCCTAGGAGATCCTGGTGATCCAAACCCACCATTCACTGACGAGATAATGAACGCCCACATCTCAAAGTAGTTCAAGATGCCCACCACCAAAGCATACGATGGTACTAGAGACCCTGCTAATCATGTCAGGATGTTTTCTAGCGTCCTGTTGCTACAGCCCATGGATGACGCTATCAAGTGTCGGGCCTTTTCTCAAACCCTATCGGGTTTGGCTCAAAGGTGCTACAGTCGTCTGCCCCCAAACTCTATTGGATCCTCCAAGGACTTGAGTCAAGCTTTTATTAAGCAATTTATTAGTGACAGAGTACACGAGAAGAGTTCAGCTTCCCTCATGGGCATGGTCCAAGTAACAAAGGAGTCCATGAGAGACTACCTGAACTGATTCACGAAGGAGGCTTTGAAGGTCCCTGATCTTGACGATAAGGTAGCTATGATAGCCCTATAGCAAGGGACTAGAGATGAATTCTTTAAGATGTCCCAGGCCAAACGCCCTTCTGAAAGCATGCTCAGCTCCAGGATGGGGCCGGAAAGTATATCAAGGTGGAGGAAAGTATGAAGAAGACAACTGTGAGTAATGAACCCGCTGAAAATAAGAAGCGGGAGACGGATCAGGATTACGATGCCAAGGACAAGTATCCTAGAATTGGAAAAAGTTGTGACTCCTCCTCTTCTAAGAAAAATCAGCAAGCAAGGTTCACTGAATATGCAAGGTTAAACGCTCCAAAGAGCCGAATCCTTATGAAAATTGAGAAGGACAAAGAGTTCAAATAGCCGAAGCCACTAAGGGGAGACCCCGAGAAAAGAGACAAGAGTTAATACTGCAGATTCCACACAAATGTTGGTCATGATACTGATGATTATAAATAACTCAACGATGAGGTTGCGTATTTGATCCGGAGGGGGAATTTCAGACGTTTTATCAAGGGTGAAGAGGTTGGAAGCCAAAAAAGAGACAATGACCAAAGAGATGACAATCGAAGGGGTAATGACAGAGATCTCAACCCACAGGCCTGAAGGGACAGTAATCAATATGATATCAGGGGTCCAACAGCAGCTAGGACTATAAGTAACTCTCAAAAAGCTTAAGTGAGAGAGGTGATGAGCATAGTTGGAGAACCATCTAATCGTTCTAAGTCAGAGATGATGCTTGAATTTGGTGACCCGGACCTTGAAGGTTTAAAATTTCCTCATGATGATCCTCTGATTATCACTCTGGTAATTGGAAATTTTCATGTTATGACGGTCCTAATGGACAATGGAGCTTCCGTGTGTTAGTGTTTGTGCCATAGAGACAACACTATGATGTTTTAGTTCAAGACATTTGGATTATTAATGTTTATGTTCTATCGCTTATTCCCTTTATAATTTATTAATTCTTAATTTACTGCGATATAAATGTTAGATTAATGAATTTCCATGGAATATGATATGCAATTCTATATCTCTAATTACGTGACTTAGAAATGAGATTATGAGAATTATATTAATATTCTTAAAGGTCCCTAGTCGAGTATTATTATTAAGGACAATAATAATGCATTAAGACTGGTGTGTTTGTTGACTGATGATCACATCTCCTTGATCATAGGTATAGTGATACTAAAGTCAAAAATATAGGCATATGTAAATGTACATGGTGCTCGACAGACCCGATGTGAGATTTTACATGTCTGTTGTGTCATAAGTAATTATCACATTGATAATGATATAATGGTCCTTAGACCTGGAGTCATTATATTTCTATACGAGAATTAATATACATTGATTCCATTAAAAATTATCCTTGACCGGATAATGATAAAAGTCGATATTGGATATATTATGAATCGTATGAGAAATATGAATGATCTAGATGGGATTTAACCCTCCTATTTTAGGAGTGATATTATTGGCCTCTTCTGTAAGCTAGACTATGAAATGTGTGGCCACGCTCAAATGTTGATTTGATATGATAGTCTACTCATTGATCAGGGAAACTTGGATAAAACTATGATGAGGATTACACATTACATGCTTCTAGTTTAATCTATAATATTTTGTTAAAGGGATTATATTATATTGTACATTATTCACGAAAGGTTTAATCGATCACCGATTCAATTATTATTATTTGGATAGCAATGATGTATTACTAGATGCCGCTCATTGTTTACGATTTTAAATTAGATTTAAAATTCGTTGTCAACGTAATAATAAACTATAGGGTCACACACAAAGAATGCTTGAAGGATTATTTAATTTAAATTGGATTTAAATTAAATTAAAGTAGTTCAAATTATTTATAATATTAATTAAGTATGACTTAATTAATTAGATAAATAATGATATTCAAATTTACTAATATCAATTATGTAATTCAGTTGTTAAATAATTAAGTGTGACTTAGTTATTACAAATAGGAATTTATAATTAATAATAACTTCTAATTAATTAAGAGTTATAATATCTCTTGTGTGGATGATTTTGTGTGCAAGACTTTTACTAAAACCCTAGCCACCAAGAGAGAAGATGGAGAGAGCAAGAAGAAACGAGTTTGTGCTAGTACACATCCAATCCTTGAGTTCAAGCATTCGTGTGGATACCGATAGAGCGTAGATCGCGAGAGCGGGATGCGTGGTGATTGCACAATCTTTGGATCTCCATTATTCAACTAATTTGCAAAGCTTCTTAAGGTAAACAATCTGATCTACGAATAAAATATCTGATTTTCGCATGGATCCAGCGATGGGTTTCGAAAATTCTGGTTTTTCACATTTTATAATTACTATTTCTGTTGCGTTTATGTGCTCGAAACCCCTCACCGTGGATATTCTTTTCCATGACATATTCATAAGGATGGGCTACAATGATTCTCAACAACTCCATCTGACGCACCCATCTACGGGGTTTAACCACGTGGAATGCAAATTCGAAGGAGCAATACAATTTCTCATAACTATAGGTGAAGAGCTCAGAAAGGCCACACAGATGTTGAACTTTCAGGTTGTTAAGGAAGCCTCTACTTATAATGTCATCATTGGTAGAATAGGGATCCATGCGTTTAAGGTCGTGCCCTCAACCTACCACATGTTACTGAAGTTCCCAACTAGGAACGGTGTTGGAGAAGCGAAAGGAGATCAGAAAATGGCCCGCAGTTTCTATGTTACAGCACTTAGGCCCGATGGAACCGGGGGGCAGGTCCTCCCCATAGAAGATATGGATGTCCGTGAGAATGACGAACTTCGAGGGAAGACAACAGAGGACTTGGCCCCAATTCCCCTAAACTCCTTAGACCCGGAGAAGGTCATGTATATTGGAGCATCTTTGGACAATCCCTTGAAGGATCAATTGACAACTTTCCTACAAAAGAACAGTGATGTTTTTGGTTGGACAACAACTAATATGCCTGGGATTGACCCGAACCTTATAACTCATAGGTTGAATGTTGACCCAACTCGAAAGTTGTGAAGTAGAAGAAGTAAACTTATGCCCCTAATAGGTTGGAATCCATTAAACAGGAGGTCGAGAAGCTCTTAGAAGCTGGGTTCATTGAGGAAGTGCAATCCCCTGAGTGGTTGGACAACCCCGTAATGGTTAAGAAGGCCAATGGGAAGTGGAGGATGTGCATCGACTTCACTAACTTGAACGATGCTTATCCCAAGGACTGCTACCCCTACCAAGGATTGATACCCTGAACGACGTTACCGCTGGACACGAGATGCTAAGTTTTATGGATTGCTTCAGTGGTTACAATCAGATTAAAATGCATAAGGATGACACCCCCAAGTTATCTTTTATAACTGACTTTGGTGTCTTTTGTTATCTTTTTATGGCTTTTGGACTTAAGAATACATGAGCTACTTACCAAAGGTTGGTAAATAAGATATTTGCCCATCTAATTGGGAATGCCATGGAGGTCTATATTGATGACATGTTAGTCAAAAGCCTAAGCAAGGACGATTATATTAGTCACCTCGGAGAGGCATTTGAAGTGTTGAGGCACCACAAGATGACGTTAAACCCCACCAAGTGTGCTTTTGGTGTTGGGTCTGGAAATTTTTTAGGTCACATGGTCTCTAAAAGGGGAATAGAGGCCAAACCCGACAAGATCAAATCCATCCTGGACATGGAGCAACCACGCTCCACAAAGGACGTCCAAAAGCTGACAGGAAGAATCCCAGCTCTAGGGAGGTTCATCTCCAAGTCTGGAGATAAATGCCTGCCCTTTTTCGGAACCCTTAAGAAGGTGAAGAATTTTGAATGGACAGCTGAGAGCCAAGAGGCCTTTGAACAACTAAAGAAGTACATGACTGGAGCCCCGTTGCTGGCCAAATCGAGTCCGAAGGACACCCTTTATTTGTACCTAGCGGTATCTGAACAAGCCGTGAGTGTAGTCCTTATAAAGGAAGAACAAAAACTCCAGAAGCCTATATACTATGTAAGCAAGGTGCTCCATGGAGTAGAGTTAAATTACTCCACCACAGAGAAGTTCGCGCTTGCTCTCATTATAGCCTCAAGAAAGTTGAGACCGTACTTCCAGGCTCACAAAGTCGAAGTCCTGGCGGATCAACCCTTGAGGAACATTCTTCAAAGTCCGAAGGCCAGTGGAAGGCTCATCAAGTGGGCAATTGAGTTAGGAGAATTTGATATCAAGTACAAGTCTCGAACGGCCATCAAGGCTCAGGCCTTAGCAGACTTCGTGGTTGAATGCACCATTAATGACCAAGAAGGCGGGGGCAAGAGATAGTAACCCCAGAAGGAGGAGAGAAAGAAAAGGATAAAGAAACGACCCTGAAAGAGTATTGGGTTCTCCATTTTGACGGAGCGTCCAAAAAAAAAATCTAGTGGTGCAGGCCTAGTCTTGCAAAGCCCCGATGGGTTCATGATTGAGTATGTTTTAAAGTTGGACTTTCCAACTATGAATAACGAAGCAGAACACGAAGCATTGATAGCCAGCTTAGGTTTAGCTAGAGTCATGAGGGCCAAAAACCTGAAGGTCAGTGGAGACTCAAGACTTGTAGTTGCTCAAGTCAATGGAGAGTTTGAGGCCAAAGATGATATTATGGCCAAGTACCTAAGAGTCATGAAAGGAAAACAGACTCGGTTTGATGAATGGTACGCAGAACATGTTCCAAGAGAGGAGAACATTACGGCTGATGCCCTATCCCAGTTCGCCTCATCCGACATCGAGAACTATCCGAGAAGTATCTACTTCCAGGTCCTGAAGTCCTCTACTATACATGTTATAAATCTGATAGCACCGATTGGTGTGGAAAGTTGTTGGATAGACCTGATTAAACCTCACGTAGAGACTGGGTGGATCCCCGATGATGTCCAGGAGACACGCAAGCTATCGGTGAGAGCATTGAGATATTCATTGATTGAAGGCCTTCTCTATAAAAGGTCCTTTGTTATCCCACACCTGAAGTGCTTAAGACCTCTTGAAGTAGAGAAGGTACTTAAAGAAACCCGTGAAGGGATTTGTGGACAACACTTGGGGAGCAATGTCCTCGCTCACAAGATAACTCGATTGGGATTCTACTGGTCTACCATGTTGGCCTATACAAAGGCTTATATGAAGAAATGTGACATGTGCCAGAGGCACGCCCCAATAGTACGACAGCCTCCAGAGAAGATTACATCTATCAGCACATCCATCTTTTTGCTATATGGGGAATGGATATACTTGGGCCATTTCCTGTAGGATCGGGACACAGGAAGTTCATTGTGGTTGCCATAAACTACTTCATAAAGTGGATTGAGGCTAAGGCACTAGCCAAGATAACCACCAAGCAAAATTTCCCAATTCTTCTGGGAGAATGTGATATGCCAATTTGGGATCCCACGCATCCTTGTCACGGATAATGGGCGACAATTTGATAATGCAGAATTCAGAGAGTATTGCGATGATAACAGCATAGAGCTTCGCATCAACACGGTTACACACCCACAAACAAATGGGAAGGCAGAAGTTTCTAACAGAATCATCCTTGATGGAATTAAGAAAGGGGTAGAACGTTCAAGGAACAGTTAGGCTGATGAGTTGCTGCCTATACTATGGGCATATCACACCACCTGCAAGGTGACTACTGAAGCTACCCCATTTATGGTGTCTTACGGAGCCGAGGCCGTGGTGCCCCTCAAGATCACCCATTGATCACCTAGGATCAAAGCTTATGAACCAAAGACCAACCAAGAAGGCATGCGGCTAACTCTCGATCTCATTGATGAGGTCAGAGATGAGGCCAACACCCGCAATGCACAGCATCAATGAAGAGCCTCCCTCTATTATAATAGAAGGGTTAAAGAAAGGTTCTTTCATTAAGGAGACTTGGTTCTAAGAAAGATTGAGGCATCGGGAGTCGAGGAGAGACGAAAACTAGCCCCTAATTGGGAAGGGCCTTATAAGGTAAAGAAGACATTAGGACGATGATCCTACAAGTTGGAGACCCTGAATGGTAACGAAGTGCCCCGCACTTGGCACGCTTCGAAACTACAAGTTTATTATGCTTAGGAAGTTTGTGATATATTCCTGGTACTTCTTATTAAGTTTTTGAATAAGGTTGATGAAACCATCTTATATAAGGGTTGAACCCATTTCTCAGAGATATTATCTATTTATGCAAGTTTATTTCTATCATCTTGTCTACCAATTTATTTAAGTACGAGCATCTAAAGAATGCACATCCCGAAGGATCAAATGACGGAAATAAAATACAATTATGAAACGAAATCAAACATAATGCATAGATAAAGATCCTAAAGGATCATAAGCCAAGTCGTGAAGGACCAATAGAATACAAGCCAATATAATTCGAATAAATAAAGTTTGAAAATACAACCACATGCGGAAATCAAAGCCATGCAAGGCCATATCAGTCACTCATCAGAAGAGCCCTCCTCTTTCTCACCATTCCCCGTTCCCTGGCCATCTTCCTCATCCCCCTCCTCTTCCTCATCCGAACTAGCCTCGGAGGAGGAGTTGCTGTTCCCTGCAACTGGCTCCCTGATCTTTCGGTAAAGGGCTGCTGGGGCCTTACCCTTAGAACCGGAACCCCTATGACTGGAACTAGACTGAGACCGTATATGGGGAATCTCGGGAATAAACCCAGAGGCCTGACCTGAGGGGTCCATAATAGGTAACTCCCATGGGAAATAGAGAAGACTCGGGTCGACCACGTTTGGGTACATTCCATGAGCATCTTTGACTCCCCTCTTCCAAACTATGGCCATGTTAATAGGGCGCATCTCATCATCGTGCTCATCCATCATCTTAGTGAATGAAGAGGATCTATGGTAAGAGTCCACAAGGTCTTTCCATTCCTTTTTTCTTTTCTCTTCCACTTTAGCATACTTCCTTTTTGAGGATGCAATCTTTCCCTCTGCTTCATGAGCTTTGAACTCCCACTCATCTAAAGAGATCTTCAACTTGTTCATTGAGGTCTACAGTGTAGTCGCTTCACACCTTTATGCTCTGAGTGGAGGACGCGGAGAAGTAAGCATTGGCCTGCCAAGGAGAACATAAAGAGGAGTTATAAAAAGTTTAAGTCAGAAGGGATGAATCCTCAAACACAAGGCCTCAGCCAACCAGCCTTGGCCGAACAACATGAAACAAGGCCCTTTGGCCGAAAAGGACCCCATGTAAGGGTGACTCCTATAAAATTTCTACAAGTTCTAAAAGAAATGCACTTAAAAGAAATTTTACATAAGTTGAAATGTAACTGATACAAGGCATGAGCCCCCAGCATCTCGGCCTCAAGTAGTTTCACCTCAGAGGAGACAAGCAGAAGGTCGGGAGGAGTAACACAGTTCCACGACCACTCGAGGGCTAGACCCAAACTGCCGAACACCGACTCATTATTGGAGATAACCCAAGAAGGTTCCCATGGGAACCTTGCACTCCTATCGAAGTCTTTGATCCTCTTATGTCCAGATTCATACGCTTCAAGGAAAGTAGGAATCTTAGGGATACAGTTGGCCTACTTGGCTGCATCCCGAGCCATCCTTCCCGTGACCACATCGCTCATGTTGACCTTGACGTCAAGAGCCACACCAGATGAAACAAGATGTAAAGAAGACAAATATAAGAATCAACTTTCACAAAGTTGAAGTAGAATAAAAATAAATACCCTCTCTAGAGAGGCTGCTAATGCCAGCCTCAATGAGTTTGGGTTCTGTTACGAACTCCCAATAAGGGTTCTCCCGGCATCATCAATAAGGAGGTCGCACGCAAGAAGCTCGACATCTGAAAGATTGAGAATGTAATGAGAACTATCGACTGGCCTGATGGAGTCATGCCTGAAGTACGCCCCCTAGTCTCCACCTTTTTATTCTAAGACCAAAAACTTCTTATTCCAGTTATGGTTTGAGTCATGAAGAGAACTCGTGTTCACTATGTGAAGAATATGAACTCTATATTGTATCACGACCCAGCCAGGTCTGTTCAGAGTAGAAGCTTTCAGCATGAAGATGCTTCGTAATATTATTACGCTCAATAGGATGCCCAAGTCGTGACACCTCACTATGAAGAGAATGATAAAAACCCACCTGTTGGGTAAAGCTCACAAGGATGAATCTTGAGCTCGGCCAGAAGCCTCAGAATAAAGGGGTGCAGGGGAAACCTTAGCCCAAATTTCAAGGCTGCCTTATACACAAATAGCCTCTCGGGACTGAGATTTCAATCCTTCTCACTAGGCTTAGCCTTACGAATCTCTAAACATTCGGGCCAAGAGTAACTCGACCGAATCTCTTCAACATCCCCTTCACGAAGCATACTCCTATGGTGGAACACATCAAAATGGACAATACTTGGGTACTCGCCCGCCCTCTCATCCAGCATGCTCTTCAGACTGTTAGAACAATGGCTAATAGAGAAAGGAGAAACAAAAGCTATACCTTGCATAGAGCGAATAGTAGCCCTCTTGTGCATAGCTTCCTTCGTCGAGAAAGAAGATTTGCTAGGACCTTGACCTTGAGACATCTTTGAAAATATTGAGAAGAGTTAGGAGCTTGTGAAAGGCTTGAGAAAATTTGAGAATTTGAGAAGTTAAAAAATGAAAGTGTGAATAAAAATGAACACTTCTCATCTTCTTTTATAGGAAAAGAGCTACCTGCTACAGCAGGTCGTAACTCTACCTAGTTGGCGTTAGCAGCTACCTGTCGAAAGAACACCGGAAATGGTGGATAAAAATGATCAAAAAATTAGAAGGGACGATATAATAAACAAAAAAAGCGATACAGGACACCGCTTATCGTATCAGTCCTCCGAGAAAAGCCTGGTTGTGACTAAATATAAGGCATTAGGCTTAGCTAAGGGTTGCTTACATTAATCACCATGATTAGCAAATCTTATAAAGATTAGAACAAGATTATCTTTTTCAGCTGAGCAAATTTCGTGAAGGCCAGACTACTCACGAGTATGAGAACAGAACGAACTCCTCATAATAGATCAGACTACCTTGCAGGAGACTCCCGAGGTCTATAAGAGCAGACCTGGCCAACCAGGCTACAAATGAAGCCTTGAGGCCGACCAGGAGCCTTATAGGAGAGCCCGGAGGGTCCCAAGGTCTTCTTAGAGCAGACCTGTCCGATCAGTCTACAAATAAAGCCTTGAGGATGACCAGGAGCCTATATAGAAGAGCCCTGAGAGCCCCAAGTTCTGCTAAGAGTAGACATGGCCGACCATGAAACAAATGAGGCCTTACGGTCGACCAAGAGCCTCTATAGGAGAGCCTGGAGGGCCCAAAGGTATTTTAAGAGCACAACTGGACGACCAGGCTACAAATGAGGCCTTACGGCCGACCAGGAGCCTCTGTAGGAGAACTCTAAGGCCTTCTAAAGTTGTTCCGGTGGCTAACCTGTGAAATTTTGTATGAATTCATAAAAAGGGGTTGACTTCTAACAGAAACAAGTTTTGTGAAGACTAGGACATCCACGAGAATGAGTCCCATAAAGATCAGAACGTCAGCGAGAACAAGTTCTGTGAAGACTAGAGGATTCCCAGAAATAAGATTCATGAATAGCAAAGCGTTCACCGTAGCAAGTCGGAGAACTTCTCCTCCCGTCCGACCAGACCACCCTGAGAGTGGCCCCAAGGTCCACTAAGAGCAATCCTGGGAAACAAAAAGAGCCTTGAGGCCGACCAGGAGCCTCTGTAGGAGAGCTATGAGGTCATCTAAAGTTGTTCCGGAGACCATCCTGTGAATTCACTTGGAAATTTCTTGAAATGATAGCTCTCAGCAGAAATAAGTTTCGAGAAGACTAGAACGTTTACGAGAACGAATTTGTTGGGGTACAAAGCATCCTATAAAGCAAGTTTGAACAAGTTCAATGAAGTATAGGGCTTCCTATTAGACAAGAACAATAGAGCACAAAATGTTCAGTAGAACGAGTACAGAATGTTCGATAAAACGAGTACGGAACGTTCGTTGAAACCAGGGTAGCAGAACTAGGAGGAACTCTAGGATCTCAATGAGATTAATTCAATGGATAACCAAGAGAAAAAAAGCCTAGCAAAATATATGAAGGGCTTGCATCCGGAGAGAAGGTTCTGCAACAAAAAATTGGAGCAAACACCCTTGGTCAGTAGGGGACAAGAGCTTCTGCCCCTTGCCGACCAGCCTGCAGAAGGGCCTTTTGGCCGAGCAGGGCTTCCTGCAGGTTGCCCTGCAGGAGGTCCTGCAGAGTCCCGGTGACCCCCCTTCGAATTTTTTTGAATTTTTTTACAAAAATAGGGAAAAACAGAAAAAATTTTAAATCTTCAAAATTTTAATTAGGGCCGATTAGTGAGATTGAGCCCCGATTAGGGCCGATTAGTAAGATTGAGCCCCGATTAGGGCCGATTAGTGAGATTAAGCCCCGATTAGGAACGATTAGCATATATTACACGTAATTGTAGGGAATTAGTGACTCGTATGGTGAAATAAGCCGCGATAAGGGTCGTTTAACCCATTCACTTACGTGATTAGTGTGAATTAGAGACAATTAATGTCTTATACAGGCTAATTAGTCCTAATTAAGATAAATTAGCCCCGATTAGGGGATATTAGCCTCGATTAAGGCGAATTAGTACATTCTAGCCTAAAATTAGGCTCTTTTAAGCCTAGTTAGTAGCTTGTACATGGAAATTAGCCCTGATTAGGGCCAAGTAGCCCCGAGTAGGGCTTGTTGGTAGCTTTTACCCTGTAATTAACCTTGATGAAGGCTAAGGGGTGATAAACACTCTCTTTTTAGTCCCGATTAGGACCGTTTAGTGTTAAACACTATCCAATTAGCCCGTGAAAGGCCTTAAGTGTGTATACTCGCACTTTAAAAATCATTGTAAACATATAGGTTGCTCCACACTACGATAAAATGGCGACACCCATGAAGGGCCGATACCCATGAAGTGCCGACACCCATGAAGGGCCAATACCCGAGAAGGGCCAAAAGTACCCCGAGTCGTGAAAAGACCATTATAACTTCCACGAAAACTCGAGCAGTATCCTGAAAGTTGGGTAGCAAATGATATGGATAAAAAATACATCCTAAACACACATTAAATGTCACATTAATTATACGTGGGCTTCTTGTCTAGAAGCTCAGTACACACCTGTCCGGTTCAAGCTCGTAGCAGACCCAAGACGACCAATGTAGTCAAGGCCCACCAGCAGAGGTCGTCAAGGTCCAAGAACACAAGTTGTTCACGAACTAATGCCCAATACGGCTGGAAGAGCAAAGACATGTGTCCTAAACAGACTCAAAGTCCTACACAGAAGCTTCTGAAGTTCCTCCCTTACAGGACTCCTAATCACCATCTAAGTTGGAGACTTGTCCAATTAAGTCTCCCAACACAAGTCTAACCCTAGACTCACCTCTATATAAAGGGCTTTACCCCTCAAACTAGAACTACATTTTTGGCTTGATTCTCTACTATACAGATATACGTAAGAATCTTGCAAGGACCGATAGTCCCGAACGCGAGAGCAACCATTAAAACTTGAAGCTCACGAACCCTATAATTAATTACTAACGCACTCTAATTTTTATTCCACAACAGAAGGGTAATTAGTATTTTAGTTGAAAAATTTAATTAGATATTATTAGTAATAATAATATAATAATGTAATAACATAATTATTAAATAATCAAAATTTTTAAATTAAATTTTAACGTGTCCGCTTTTATATAATAACTAGCCTAAAACCCGTGCGATGCATGTTTATTTTAAATAATTGTTATTTTAAAATTTTATTAATTATATTTGTTAAAAAATTAATATGTCTGAATAAGTATATTATTCATAATATTAAATTTTAAAATAAATATGTTCATAAACTTACCCATTAAATAGGTTCAGAAAAATCTAAATTCGTGTTAGTTTTAGGATAAGATTGAGTGGACTTAAGATTCTTGATCTCAGAAGGTGTTTGATGTTTGATTGTTGATCGTATTCTTAATAGTTATGGAAGTTTGAGTAGTTTGAGTGATTTGTATCTGTCTAATAATGGGCTTAATTCTTTTGGGGTTTGAGAAATCTTACTTTTCTTAATATTTGTGGGTATAATTTGCTTGTCGGGGTTCATTTCTCTTGATATTGTGTGACGCCTTAAATCTCGAGGTTAGGAAATGAGGACCCAGACAACATTAACTAACAATAAGTAAACATAAACCCCGATTAACTACTAACAGGATCTAACAAGATTAAGTTTGAGACAAGATTATAATTACCAACCATATTATATATATTACAACCCAAAAATAATATTTAATTTACACAATCGATTCCGACTTAGAACCGACAAATAACCCATTGTATCATTACAACCTTCTACTAAGCTCTTGCTCACACACAACCTGTACTACCTGCTCTGGCATCTGGAAGCCTACAACACGGTAGGGGCCACCAGGTACGCTCTTACGAGCAGTACGCCTAAGGCTGGACATTCTCTTGCTTAACTTCCATGGTTAGAACAGAGGAAAATATATGAGTATAAAACTCATCAAGTAACTATATGACAGTTTTATGATGCAATAACAACAATATACCAAAATCACTTCTTAAGGCATTCTACTTTACTTCTCTAGGTGGCAGATTTCTATCTTTGGAAAAGTAAGGGTTAAGAAGAAAAGTTTTGGGCTTTCAGGAATCACGACTCAAGATAGGGTGAAAGCTGACATTCATCACAAATCATTATTTAGATCTCAAAGGATCCTTCATGAGGAAAGCAAGAAATATTCAACTCTGGAATCAATTGTGTGATTGATAATAATATCAAAATAGATACAGGGTTCTCCAAGCTGTATACTAAATAATATCTCAATCAACTCATCACAAATTATAACGCCCTCAAATCCTGGGTCAGGGGATTTGATCGTCACTATGAAACCTCAATCCAAATTAACCTATTAAATCAATAAATAAATATCAATAGTTGAAATATAGCATATGTGACCCCAAACTACACCAAGATCTTTTAAGGTCACAGTTCTAAAAACAAGAATTCCAAATTCCACAAATAACTTTTTCACTTTCTTTTAAAACTATTTAAACAATTTACAAACTCCAAACTTAACCCGCTAGTATAACTTCAAAAAGAAGTATGCTAGGCCACACTATACAATACATAACTATATTATAATATAATATAAACAACTTTACATAATAGAACTTACACTAGTCCGCAAACCCTGGACCAACCACCTTCCAAAAGCTTCTTCTTTGCTTCCTTGAATTACGCGGCTAAACAGCGCAAGCTAATCCTCACTGGAGGTTAAATTTAAAAACAGGAAAGTATGAGCGGAAGAAATTCCCAGCAAGTTCATTATAGCATATACATGGTTGTTTTGATATAAAACCGACAGCTGCACTAGAACAGAATGTTTAAAAATCATCATTGTTGAATCAGAAAATTTAGTTAGGGAACCCCATAATTGATTCCTCCTCTATATTCAAAATTCTTTTGATATTTTTTGAGCGAAATACTTCAACAATACTTTGAATCTTGACTAGAATAAAACTCATAAAACAGTGTTTACAGAAATATCGAAAACATCAATAACATGAAACAATGATTATAGAGTGGCATAAACTCATTCAAAACCCAGCTCTTGATATTAATATTCATTTTGACGTCATATCAAATTAGATATCAATACGAACTTTGATGCTCACAACCTATCCGCGCTAAAATATGAAAGTTAACATCAATCATCTGCATTAACACCACCTTTGATATTTAACAACAACTTAAATATCAACATCAATCAGCAACTGAATTAAAACTGTATTTCACCTTTATTCAAAACCAAAACAGTTGATAAATCATTTTTCTATTATTATCAAAACAATTTAATAATTTAGATTGGAATTCTCGAACGACGGTGTGTTGCCGCCAGTGATCAGCCGCAGAGCAACACCGGTATGCCGAAGCATATCCAACTAAACAAACGGGGCACCCAAGGCACATATCGGCCTAAAGATATTATATCTTGTGTAATACCTGAATCTACGTTGGACCTCCGTCACGGTCTCTTACGCAATTTGTGATCATCCAATATTAAAACATTTTATTGAGAGGGGTCATAATACTCGACACCCTTATAAATTTTATTCGTCCATTTACTTGGGCAGAAAACCCAAAACAACGTCATCTTTCTCAAAATCCAAAACATTTATAAATCCGATAGTTGGATAAGTAAAAACACTTGAATATTCTGAACATAGAATAACAGATAAGTACTTGCATAAACAGAATCATTTATTTCAACGATATGTAAAATATTTATTTATTCCGAACTGAGAATAGGGAAAGAAATACTTGCATAATAGGATTCAAAATATATATCACTTGAACAATAAGTGAAGTCATGGGTACTTTTCTTTGAGATTTAGCAGTCAGTCACACACGCAAAGATGCATCTATTCTGAAATTTTGTCTCAAAACCTCTTCGTCTTTCTTTTGAACACTTTACTGATATGCTGCTCCTGCAATTGTGAGAAGCCAGATATCCAATACCATTTCATCTCACTCTTTATCCAACGTCTTGTCCTGATTAACTCGAATGATCTGCATCTATAATTAAAAGATACAATTAGTCGCTTAAACGATAATTACTCGATGAACTGCGCGTCAAAACCTTATTGTCTACCCATTCGATAGCCCACACATAATTACAACACTCAACACAAGAATCTTGACCCACGTACACACGTAATTCACACAGGACGTAAACACATAACTCACGTATCACATAATTCATATCACATTCGACTCGATACGTTTAAAATCCAAACCTGGTCAAAATAAGACTTTTTAGTCACTACGCGACTCAGACTTGATTTGCAAAACAAGCGACCTTTCGAAACAAAAAAATCTGGGTCTCGAAAGTATTTTTGTTGAAAGCGGAATATTGTTCTGAGTCTAGAGGTGTTCATTTCGTAATAAACGGACGAACGGTTTATTTATTATCAATAAAATAAGAATAAATCAATTAATAATAATATTAATTGATTTTTAAATACTCAAATATAATTTTTAAAGGCTCTGAATAATTTTTAGGAATTATTTGGCTTAATTATAAATAATTTTATTTTACTTAACTATTCATAAATAAAATTAATTGATTAAATGAATTAATCAATCAATTAAATCTATAAATAATTAACTAAAATAAATTATAAATAATTAAATCAAATTTAGATTTTTTTGAAAATAATAAAATAAAATAATTTTTAAGAATTAAAAATAATTCAGTTAATTATTAAAATAGTTAACCTAATTAATTTTGGAAATTAATATGATTTTTAGGAATTAAAACTGAATTTTGATTTATTTTTAACTAAAAAATCTGCAGAAACAGAAATGCTATTGGGAATTAGGGTTTATGAGGATCAAACCCGGGTTGGAATTAAAACCAACCAGGTTGGGTGAATTCTGAAACAGGTCGCCGAAGATCATCAAGAACAGTTGATTTTTCTACAGTTTCCGGCGGCTGCGGTCTTTCCCGGCGAGGCTCCATCGAAGCCAAATCGGCTTCTTTTTAGTCCGTTTTCAATGAAAAACAATTCCAAAGCTTCCCGGGAGCATGACTAAAACAGGAACGATCAGAATCAATGATTATATCGTTGATTCCATTCAAAAACCGGCGAACCAAAGCCCGAATCCGGCGAAGTTTGATTGCCATCAAATCAACACCAAAACTTATGTTCTATAGCTCAAAATCATGCCTACCATTCTTATAATTCATTCATAACCTCAGAAATTATCAAGAACACCGGAATAATCTAAACAAATCAACTTGATACCAACCTCTCGTTTCTAGTTTACTATAGAACAAGGTTTCTTGATACCAACTTGTAATGCCCTCAAATCCGGGGTCAGGGGATTTGGTCGTCACTATGAAACCCAAATCCAAATTAACCTATTAAATCAATAAATAAATGTCAACAGTTGAAATATAGCATCTGTGACCCCAAACTACACCAAGATCTTTTAAGGTTACAGTTCTAGAAACCAGAATTCGAAATTCCACAAATAACTTTTTCACTTTCTTTTAAAACTATTTAAACAATTTACAAACTCCAAACTTAACCCGCTAGTGTAACTTCGAAAAGAAGTATACTAGGCCCCACGATATAATACACAATTATATTATAATATAATATAAACAACTTTACACAATAGAACTTACACTAGTCCGTAAACCGTGGACCAACCACCTTCCAAAAGCTTCTTCTTTGCTTCCTTGACGCGGCTAAACAGCGCAAGCTAATTATCACTGGAGGTTAAATTTAAAAATAGGCAAGTATGAGCGGAAGAAATGCTGAGCAAGTTCATTATAGCATATACATGGTTGTTTTGATATAAAACCAACAGTTGCACTAGAGCAGAACGTTTAAAAATCATCATTGCTGAATCAGAAAATTTAGTTAGGGAACCCCATAATTGGTTCCTCCTCTGTATTCAAAATTCTTTTGATATTTTTGAGTGAAATGCTTTAGCAATACTTTGGATCTTGACGAGAATAAAACTCGTAAAACAGTGTTTACAGAAATATCGTAAACAGCAATAACATAAAACAATGATTATGGAGTGGATCATAAACTCATTCAAAACTCAACTCTTGATATTAATATTCATTTTGATGTCATATCATGTACCGACTGGGAATTTTCGCGAATTAATTATGCGAGTAAAGTGTAATTATGTGAATTATGTGTTATTATGTGAGAATAGAAATATTTAAATAAATATTATATTCCAGTTATGTGTCAATTGATATAAAAAGAATGATTGAGAAGCGTAATTGAAAACGCTCAGCGTCGGGCCGTCAGACAGGACACGACCCGTTACGCGAAAAGTGGTTATTAATTAAAAAGGGGAATTCTTATGATCGAATGTGTTACGATATAAGTCATGATATGTGAATACGTACTATTACTTGAAAATATGTTTGATTATGTGCTATGGTTAATTTTAAATGATTTTAAGGGATTTATTTGATTTAAAATAAGGTTTAATGAAACTTTAAATATTTTTATAAAATTATCCAAGTATGGTCAATGCGTAAAATTTGTTTTGTTATTTTCAAAATAGTCCTAGAGACTTTACAAAAATGATATATGTAATTATTTGGTAATCGGCGTATTTTAAAATGACTTTATCGGGTTATAATTCTATTTTGAGCGCAATCTTATAAAATTCATGGAAACTAAACCGTACGCTCAAATATTATTTTAAAAATATGTCTAGAAATCTAATTTCGAGATCTATATTCTAAAATTGTTATTTGTGACATTTTCATCTTTTCTGAGAGGGTTGTGTATTAATTAAATTTGTTTTGTGTTAAATAAAAAGAAGATTCTAGAGTGGGTTGGCAAAAGACCAAAACGCCCCTGCCATTTTGGCTATAAAAACCCAACCCCTCCCTCTTTTATTCTCTCCACCCAGCCACTCTTTCTTTATTTCTTTCCTCTTTCCCTTTTCTCTCTTCTCTCTCGGCTCTCTCCTTCTCTCCCATTCTCTCTCTTGCATGCAACATCAAAACTTAGTTCAAATTCAAAGATCTTGCTACCTATATTCATCATTTTCAATCTTCTACTCATATACCATTTGCATGTAAGTATTTAAGCTAGTTTCAAAATCAACTTCTCTTGAATATATCTAAGAAAAGCTCAATTTCTTAGGGTATGATCATAGGAGAAGTGTAGTGTGCTATATGTTGTGTTTTCTTTGGTTTTGACTTGGTGTGGTTAAAACTTTTTTGGAAATATAAATGGGATTTTGATTTTCAAATGAGTTTTGATTGATGATCCATGATTTACTTGCTTATATTTAGTATTATGGACTATAAAATCTTATTTTTAAGAAAATTCTTTGCATGCATATAAGATTTTGTGTATTCAAGTTGTAACTTGGTTTAATCATGAGTAGAATGATTAAATAATAGATTTTGGCAAGATAAATATGTGAGTTAAAGGTTGTTAGGAATATATGTGCATTAGTTTGATGATATGTTTAACAAAACACTTAAGTAGAAATTTAGTGTCTGTAGCCTCAACGGATAAGACCACTTTGGCTATCCGTTGATGGTGTAGCTTTACTTAGAAATAAGTCTAGTATTGTAGCATATTTCAGTCTCTGTATTTAAAATTGTAATTCTTAGAAGTTGAGAGAAACTATGAGTCATGTTGACTACTAGATGATATGCAGATAGGAAGGCCAATTGTAAATATTTCATGCCTTGTAATTTTGTATAAATGAAGTGGTATCAACGGATGACTTAAAAGACCTTCAACGGATGAGAAGCTAAGCTTCAACGGATGTCTCTAAAGCTTCAACGGATAACATCCTTCAACGGATGAGAGCATCAACGGATGAAAGCTTCAACGGATAACATCCTTCAACGGATGAGAGCATCAACGGATGAAAGCTTCAACGGATAACATCCTTCAACGGATGAAGTCATCAACGGATGAAAGCTTCAACGGATGTTCTGCTAATCAGCCGTTGATAAGTGGTAGTTGTACCTACAAGCAGAGGCACGTGGGTTGACAGAGAAAACTGAGATGTGGTAGCCGAATTTCAGGATCAACAGAAAAAGCAGCCGTTCTTCTTTTGTACAAAGTTGCAATAGTCAACAAAGTACTTGAGTGAACAGGAAAAGAAGCAAGTGAAGAACTTATTTTACTATTGTAATTTTATATTGTTTTTCACTTGTACACTTGGTAATATATATGAACCAAGAAGAAGCTAGTAATTAGAGAGATTTTTCCAGAGCTGTTAAGAAATATCTTGAGAGAAAATTCATCTAGTTTGTACTAGGATGCAGCTGTGATCAACATTGTTGAACACAGATTTTCTAATATACCATCTCTGGTGGAACAACAAATCCACCAGAAAAGTTTTAAGGTCTGTTGTGTTCTTTACATTTGTGCTTGAATATATATCTGTCTGTATTAGCTTAAAGCAATTCACACACTTGTTCTTCTTGAACACACAACTTTATAAACTGCTCAAAACTTGAAAAAGTTTTGAGATTTACATTCAACCCCCCTTCTGTAAATCTCATTGTTAGTCTTCTAGGAATAACAATTGGTATCAGAGCAGGCTCTTGACACACAAAGAGTTTAAAGATCTTGGAATCTAACAAAGATGAGTAAGAAGGATATTGGAGTAAAGATCCCAGTTCTTGACAAAGACAGTTATCACCACTGGAAGGTGAAAATGCACCTTCATCTACTCTCCCAAGATGAAGGTTATGTAAACTGCATTGAGAATGGTCCTCACATTCCCCACAAAGTAGCCACAGTTGCTACGGCCACAATTGCTGTTGGTCAATCCATTCCAAAACCCAGAGCAGAATGGACAATGGAAGACACAGAAGAAGTCCACAAGGATAAGAAGGCTATGAACATTTTGTTTAATGGTCTTGACAAGGATATGTTTGATAATGTGATAAATTGTTCAACTGCCAAAGAGGTTTGGGACACAGTTCAGCTGCTGTGTGAAGGTACAGAACAAGTAAGAGAGAACAAAATGCAGCTTCTCATTCAACAGTATGAGCACTTTCATTTTGAAGAAAATGAATCTTTAAATGACACATTCAATAGATTCCAAAAACTGTTGAATGGACTGAAGCTGTATGGTAGAGTGTACCAGGTGAAGGATTCAAATCTTAAATTTTTGAGATCCTTACCAAAGGAATGGAAACCCATGACTGTTTCCTTAAGAAACTCTCAAGATTATAAGGACTTTACTCTTGAAAGATTATATGGAATCTTGAAGACTTATGAACTAGAGTTGGAACAGGATGAGGTATTGGAGAGGGGGAGAAAGAAAGGAGGTTCAGTTGCATTGGTAGCTGAAAATGAGAAAGAATGCAGAAAAGAAACTGTGAGATCTACATCAAGCTCCAAAGATGGTGTAAGAAATCCAGAATCAGACAAGGGTAAAGGGCAAGTTGCTGAAAATGAAGACAACTCCAGTCAAGATGACTCTGATGGTATTGATGAGCATCTTGCATTTCTGTCCAGGAGATTTGCAAAGATGAAGTTCAGGAAAAACACTAGAGCCACTAAACCCCATAAGAACATGGTGGACAAATCCAAGTTCAAGTGTTTTAATTGTGGTATGAGTGGACACTTTGCAAGTGAGTGCAGAAAGCCAACCTCTGAAAAGAAGAAATTTGAACAAGTAGATTACAAAAAGAAATATTTTGATCTGCTCAAACAGAAGGAAAGGGCTTTCATTACTCAAGAAAGAGACTGGGCAGCTGATGGAGAAGAAGAGGATGAAGACATGGAATATGTTAACTTGGCTCTCATGGCTGATTCTGAGGAGAATGAAGTTAGTTCATCAAGCAACCAGGTAATTACTACTGATATAACACAGCTTACTAAAGAAGAGTGCAATGATGCTTTTAATGACATGTCTACTGAACTGTATCATTTGCGTGTATCTCTTAAATCTCTTGCTAAAGAAAATAGTAGGATTAAAGAGAACAATCTGTTTTTAAGTAATAGAAATGCTGTGTTAGAAGATAAGTTAATTGACCTAGAAAAGACTAAGCTGCATTGTGTATCTGTTGAAAATGAACTAGCTGAATCTATTAAGAAAGTAGAAATACTTTCCAATCAATTAGAGAAAGAGCAAGAGGTGATTAAAGCCTGGAAAACATCTAGGGATGTAAGTGCTCAAATTGCCAAAGTCCAAGGAATTGAATCATTCTGTGAAACTGCCTGGGATAAAAATAAAAAGAAACTGGAATTAATTGATGGACTGTCAACGGATGTGGAATCAACGGATGATGAAAGTTATCCGTTGAAGGAAGAAAAGGAACATCCGTTGAAGGTTCCTCAATTAAAACAGGCAGATGTTTCTAAAAGAGAAAATCTAAAGAAACTCAACAAAAAGTTTGGTTCAACTTCAAAGAACTTTGTCAAAGAAGGAGCAAGCACATCCAAAGATGTCAGAAAGGTGAATGTAGGGCACATGACCTTAGAACAGTTAAACAATAGGCTCAAGATGGTTGAGGATAAAAAGGAATCCAAAAGGAAATCCAACAGAAATGGGAAGGTAGGAGTTAACAAACATAACAATTACACACCTGACAAGTATGCTCCTAGAAAAAGCTGTGTGCATTGTAGTAGTGTTAATCATCTATCTGCTAACTGTAAATCTATTAAGAAATCTCCCATAACTGTACCCTCTTCCATGCCTAACATGTCTGTATCACCTCTACATGCTCTGCCTGTTATGTCTCAACAAAATCCTTATGCACATTTTGCAAACATGCCATATTTTAACAATTCTTATCTTGCTGCATTCAGTATGCCTCAATTTCCATACAATATGCCAATGTGGAATAACATGTATGCACAATCCATGCCTAATAATACTATAAATGTGCTGGATAATGTTGTGACTAACCCTACACCTCAACCAACCACATCTAAGACCAAGGTTGACTCAAACTCACCTAAGTCTAAAGATGCAGGAGGAATGAAGTCTAGGAGAAAGGCTAACAAGAATGGACCCAAGGAAACTTGGGTACCAAAATCAAATTGATTGATTTTGTGGTGTGCAGGAAAATAGAAGAAATCTATGGTACTTGGACAGTGGCTGTTCAAGACACATGACTGGAGATTTCTCCCTGCTCACAGAGTTTAAAGAGAGAGCTGGCCCCAGCATAACCTTTGGAGATGACAGCAAAGGGTTTACTATGGGATATGGCTTGATTTCAACAAGGAATGTCATCATTGAAGAAGTTGCATTAGTTGATGGTCTCAAGCACAACTTACTGAGTATCAGTCAACTATGTGATAGAGGGAATACAGTTTCCTTCAATTCTGAAGCCTGTGTTGTCACTAGTAAGAAAGACAACAAAGTGGTTCTAACTGGAGTTAGAAAAGGAAATGTGTACTTAGCTGACTTCAACTCTACAGATGCAGAATCTATTACTTGTCTTTTCAGCAAAGCAAGTTCAGTTGAGAGTTGGCTATGGCACAAGAAGCTATCCCATTTGAATTTCAAGACAATGAATGATCTAGTCAAAAAGGACTTAGTAAGAGGAATTCCTCTTGTTGAATTCTCAAGGGATGGTCTGTGTGATGCTTGTCAGAAAGGCAAACAAAGGAAAGCATCATTTCAGAAGAAGCTTGAAACAACAATTGATGAACCATTACAGCTGTTACATATGGATTTGTTTGGACCAGTCAATGTATTGTCAATAGCAAGAAAAAGATATTGTTTAGTGATTGTAGATGATTTCTCAAAGTTCACATGGGTCTATTTTCTTGGATCAAAGGATGAAGCAAGTGAAATCATTATCAATCACATCAGGCAAGTCAATAATCATCCTGACTTAAAAGTAAGAAACATCAGGAGTGACAATGGAACTGAATTCAAGAATTTGACATTAAGGCTGTTCTGTGAAGAAAATGGAATCATGCATGAGTTCTCAGCTCCAAGAACACCTCAGCAAAATGGGGTAGTTGAAAGAAAGAACAGATCTTTAATTGAGGCTGCCAGAACAATGCTTGAAGAATCAAAGTTACCAACATATTTTTGGGCTGAAGCTGTTAATTGTGCCTGTTTCACTCAAAATATTTCTCTGATCAATCAAGCTAAAGGCATGACTCCTTATCAGTTGTTCAAGAAAAGAAAACCAACTCTAAACTTTCTTCATGTCTTTGGATGTAAATGTTTTATACTAAGGAATCAATCTGACCATAAAGGGAAGTTTGATGCAAAGGCTGATGAAGGAATATTTGTTGGTTATTCAGCTGGAAAATCTTATAGGGTCTACAATCTAAGAACCAACATTGTTATGGAATCTGTGCATGTTGTGTTTGATGATAAAAAGATTGATGGACTAACAGATGAGGAACATTATGAGAGACTCAAATTTGACAATATTGAAATATATTGTGATGATAGTGAAGAAGAGATTGATGGAGACGACACTTCAAAAGGAATACAAAATTTGCTCCTGGATAATGCACAAAATTCAGCATCCGTTGAAAGACATTGTGCATCATCCGTTGAAGTACTTAATGAAACATCCGTTGATCATAGCTCATCAACTGATAATCAATTTACATCATTAATTGATGGAACTCCAAGTTCCCTGCAAAGGACCAACAACTCAGGGGGAGTTTCAACTAATCAAAACTCTATCTCACATCATGACAATACTGAGATCACCTCATCTAGAGCTCATCTTCCACCTCAAAGGAAATGGACCAAGAATCATCCCTTTGAACTGATCATTGGTGATGCATCATCTAAAGTGCAAACAAGAAGAGCTACTCAAGATGAATGTCTGTATAGTAGTTTTCTATCTCAGGAGGAACCTAAGAAAGTGGAAGAAGCCTTATTGGATCCAGATTGGATATTAGCTATGCAGGAAGAGCTAAACCAATTTGAGAGAAACCAAGTTTGGAAGCTGGTACCCAAACCAAAGAACAAGAGTCCTATTGATACAAAATGGGTATTCAGAAATAAGATGGATGAAAATGGCATTATCATAAGGAATAAAGCCAGATTGGTTGCTAAAGGCTATTCTCAGCAAGAGGGAATAGATTTTGATGAGACATATGCTCCTGTTGCAAGACTTGAAGCTATCAGAATCTTTCTAGCCTATGCAGCCCATGCCAATTTCAAAGTCTATCAAATGGATGTCAAGAGTGCATTTCTAAATGGGAAATTAGAGGAAGAAGTCTATGTAAGTCAACCTCCAGGATTTGAAGATCCAAATTTTCCAGACTATGTGTATTATCTGTTGAAAGCACTCTATGGACTGAAGCAAGCACCTAGAGCCTGGTATGAAACATTATCAAAATTTCTTTTGGAGAATCACTTCACTAGAGGTACTGTTGATAAAACTCTCTTCTTTAGAAATGTTAATGGCTCTAGTATACTTGTTCAAATTTATGTAGATGACATAATATTTGGTTCTAAAGATAATAATCTTTGTAAGAAGTTTGCTAAGCTAATGCAAAGCAATTATGAAATGAGCCTAATGGGAGAACTAACCTATTTTCTTGGTTTACAAATTAAACAAGTTAGTAATGGAATTTTCATTAGTCAAACTAAATATATTCATGATCTTTTAAAGAAGTTTGACTTAATGGAATGTTCATCTGCAAAAACTCCCATGGCCACTGCCACCAAACTTGAATTAAATAAGACTGAAAGGTCTGTGGACATTACAAGTTATAGAGGCATGGTTGGTTCACTTTTATATTTAACTGCTAGCAGACCAGATATAATGTTTGCTACATGTCTGTGTGCGAGATTTCAAGCTGATCCTAGGGAGTCTCACTTAATTGCTATCAAGAGAATTTTCAGATATCTCAAGGGTACACCAAATTTAGGAATTTGGTATCCTAGAGAATCTGGCTTTGATCTAATTGGTTATTCAGATGCAGACTATGCAGGTTGCAAAATAGACAGGAAAAGTACAACAGGCTCCTGTCAATTCCTGGGAAACAAGCTTGTATCATGGTTTAGCAAAAAGCAAAATTCAGTCTCTACTTCTACAGCTGAGGCTGAATACATTGCTGCTGGAAGTTGCTGTTCTCAAATGTTATGGATGAGGAATCAACTCCTTGATTATGGACTTCATGTTGATAGAATACCTATCTTTTGTGACAACACAAGTGCCATAGCCATAACAGAGAATCCTGTGCAGCACTCAAGGACCAAGCACATTGATATTAAGTACCACTTCATCAGGGAGCATGTCATGAATGGTACAGTAGAACTACATTTTGTTCCAAGTGAACAACAAATTGCTGACATATTTACCAAGCCACTTGATGAATCAACATTCACAAGATTGGTAAGTGAGCTAGGTATGCTTAATTACTCTTAAAATTCATGTCTTCTTTGCAATTTGATGTGGAGCCTGAAATATATTAGTTGCTAGAACAAATTTGACTTTTAACAAAGTTTATTCCATCAACGGATGTTCCCTATCCGTTGAAAGTCAAAATTGCTCTATCAACGGATATTCATTATCCGTTGAAAGACAAGTATATCTCTGGAACTTTTATCCGTCAACGGATAAAGCTGAAGTACCTTTCAACGGATGACAATTTACATTATCCGTTTGAAATGTCACATCAGACGTTTGAGGTGTTTCACAGCCGTTGATTCTATTTTCTTAACCGTTGATACCATACATACATCTGTATGTATTGGTTTTAAAGGTAGTTATTAGAATACTTACAGTTTATTCTTAAACGGCTGAAATTCACTAACACCTATTTATTGATTAATCCTTTATTTATTTTTTTTGAAAGCATATAAGCCCTTCTGATTGTTCATTATTACTTTACGCTTTCTTAGAATTTCAAGCATTTACCATTTTCTCTCTGCAAAACCCTCAAGTTATTCTCTGCAATTTCTACTCACAACAATGGCACCAGTCGTGAAGATTATGTCTCAATCTGGGTTCATCTACGAGAAGAATAATTTCATAGCTCTGGTAGAGAAGAATGAAGCCCACTCAGATTATCACAAAATGATGGACTTCATCAAAAACTGTAAACTTAGCTATGCAATGCTGGAAGCCCCAACGATTTTCTGTGAAGTAGTTGAGGAGATTTGGACAACTGCTGAGTTCAACTCCATGGATATGACTATCTCCTTCACTCTCAAAGGTAAAAATCACTGTATAAACTGTGATGACTTACAAGCATGTTTTAAATTACCTGAGAACAATGCCATGACACCACACACTGATAGTGATGTATCCAGCATGTTAGATTCCATAGGTTACTCTCTTAACTCTGCTAATTTAGGGG